>NW_024356336.1:1740607-1939032 GCF_902729225.1 Pteropus medius
CCTTTCTTCCCTTTCTTCCCTTTCTTCCCTTTCTTTCTTTCTTTCTTTCTTTTTCTTTCTTTCTTTCTTTCTTTCTTTTCTTTCTTTCTTCTTTTTTTCAATAAAATTGTGATCTAAAAATGTGAGCACGTACCTGCTAGATGATAGAGACAATCTCCTAATTCGGAGAATGTTGAGTGAGAGTCTGTGACCACCTGATATATGATTCAAGAGGGCTTTCTAAAAGGGCAGCATTACTTTCACACTGGAGCATTGCAAGAAGCCTACAGTTTCTTCCCTGAAAAAAGAATTTTGTAATTGCCAATTCAAAGGGACTTGAGACACCTTCCATGAAGAGCTCAAAGCTTTCCCACAGGCGTTCAGTATGTTTTCTCTTGGGGTTGTTGACTGAGCCATTGTTTCTCAACTGGTGTCCTAAAGTCAAGAGAACAGAAAACCTAGGTGAACAGTGTCCGGGGGAATACGATCCTCACAGAGTTTTCCTTTCTCTTATGACAGGTGGACGACAAAATGGATGAAAAATGTACGTATTGTGTAATCACTCACTTGCTGAGGACAAAACTGGGTGCTGAAGAAGGCGGGGCTTTCTTGCCAGTTTTGTCTGGTAGCCCCCCTGATTTCGTGATCATGTCGGGGATGTGGGTTAAGCATGTAGTAAAAGCACTAAATAGTCTAGGAAACAACTTTGGAAAGTTTGGTGTCCTTGGAAGCCATGATATGTGGGTGGTGCAATTTATGTGTTTGAGTTTTGGGGGTGGTGTTTATAAATATTGAGTGGTGTGATTGTGAATGTTCCTGTGTGTATGAGTGCCTGTGTGTCCTCAGGAGAGTTTCCTACTCACGCAACACAATACATGTGTCTACTTTTCAAAAGAAGCTCCCCACCACTGCACACTTTCCATAATAAACTTTTCCTAATCCCCGGCTGTATGTGGAGATCGCTTAATGTTTCTTCTCTTCCTGTGGAGGTAGTGCAGAGATGAATGACCCAAAATCTAAACAAAGTCGTGGGTCCCTGTGTTCATACTACCAACCTGCCCTCACCACTGAGGCACAAGATTATCAGTGACCTAGCAACAAAGTGCCAGCTTCTGTGGCCATGCTTGGAAGTGCTAGAGCCTACCCAGCTCCCATACACAGCCTATCTTGAGAAGATGTCTTCAGTGTCACATAGCCCAGGGCAGCCAAAGTTGCATGTAATAGCTGGCCATGGCGTAGTCATTGTGTGAAAGGCATATGGAGGGCCCACATGCTCCTGGTCGCTGAGAGGTTGAAAGAGGTGTGAGGACAATGTTGATCATTGTCTATCAGTGCTGTCTTCTCTCCTCGGCCCCTCTTTAAGGGCAGTTAATAAACCTCAAAAGCTCACAAAGCCTGCAAGCACCTATGCAAGGACAGTGTCAAGTCAGCACTCAAATTTGTACTGGTGCAGACCCAGGCGCACCCCAACCTTACTGCAAATCTTTTACTCTGCTGGGAGAGAGAGTGGCAGTGCTTCCCCCTGCCTCCCCTGTGGGAGGAACTGCCCCATTGTCCATGGGCAGCGTGAGTATGGACAGCCACTGACTCTAAGGGCACGCATGATCTATTGAAAGAAACACTGGGAGGAAAAGATCACAAGGTTGTTAGTGACTATTTTAAATCATGGGATTTAGTATTTTCGGATCTTCTGCATTTGATTTTGTTTTATGAAAAATGATTAGTGAGTAAATCTCATGAGATATTTTTCCTAGACTTGATTTCGTTCCCAAAATCAGTTTGCTTTCATCAACAACAAAATCTTACAGAAGAGCTAATAAATCCAAATGTAGCATCTGTAAATTCTGCAGAAAAACTTGATTTTGAAAGAAGCAAAAAAGATGATGGCAATTTAACTGAATCTCAAAACCGTAGAAAAGTCATAGAAGTCTGTCTTGGAATGAAAGCATGCAATTTAGTGTTTACTCTTTGTCAGATTGACCATTTTACATGGATTAGTTTACCCTTAGCTAGAAAACCAAGGGCTGTCTGTTTCCTTTTTTCCTGTTCCTTTTTCGTGCCTTCCCTAATCCACCTGGGAAGACGGCCTTGCTGAACATCTCAGTTTGTGGTTAGCAATCATCCACTCCACACTCTCTGTCCAAAGTGCCCATCAGGTACAGCTGCCTGATTATGTCCTGGGCAGCATCAGCAATGACTGACACTAGGTCTGTGTTTCCCTAGCTGCCCCCGATGTCGTGGTGGAGGAGCCTTCTGGAGACAAGGACTCTGAGAAGGACCCATCTATTCCACATGTAAGATCTCCTATCTTCCTTTGCGATGAAACATTGATTTATTTTGTTTGAGTAAAATTAAATCATGAAGATGTGAACATGTACATTCCAGATGGTAGACAATTTAGTAGGTGGGGAGATTGTCGAGTGTGAGTTTTTACGTAATTTTTCCCGCTTCAAGAGGGCATTCAAAAGGACAGCATTAGTCATAAACTGTAGAGTAAGGAGCATTTTCCTCTGCATAGAATTTTCCTCCTTGTAAAAGAGTTTTGCATTTGCCAATCCAAGTACACTTGAGACCTTCCATGAAGAATCAACCTTTCCCACAGTTGTTCTGTATGTTTTCTCTTGGGATCATTAAGTCGAGCACTATTTCCCATCTGGTGTCCTACAGACATCAAGAGAACAGAAGCCCTGTGCAGAGCATCCAGGATGATGTTCTCCTGACAGTGTTTTTTTTTTTTTGTTCTCTCTCTCTCTATAATTGCAGGTAGATGCAGAAGATGAAAAAGGTATGTATTCAGGAATCAGTCCCTTGATGAGGCTATGTCTGGGTGCTGACGACGGTGGGGCTTTCCTTCCTTTTGGTCTGGAATGCCCCTCGATCTGTGTTCCTGCTGGGAATGAAAGTTGGGGTGTAGGGGAAGGGAGTGTGATGCGGGAAAGAATTCTGGCCAGTTCTACTATGGCTGTCAGTCGTGACGACTTTTAGGTGGTGGGCTTTGTGTGTTTGAGGTTTGAGTGTGTTTTTGTGTGAGTGTGTGTGCTGTGATTGTGAATGCGAGTATGTGTGCGTGGTGTGTTTCCTCAGGCTTTTACTGAGTTGCACAACATATTCCCCCGGTTCACTTTCAAAAAGATTCTCATCTTCACAGACTACTTTACATAAGTCATTCTTCCTTCCGTGGCTGTATCTGGAGCTTTGTTCAATATTTTGTCTCCTCATATGGAAGCCGAGCTGAGATGAATGGCCCAAGCTCTTCACCTCGTCGTGGAGGAGACACATGTGAACCCAGGATTGCATGTCTATGTTGATGCCCTGGACCACTGACCGACACTCACACTCAGCCACAGGGTCCTTAGTGCCAAAGTGAGGGATTTCCAGTAAATGTGGACACGGCTGGAAGTGCTAGGGTCTACACAGCTCCCGAACGTTGCCTATCAAGGGTAGATGTCCTCACTGGTCTCATAGACCAGGGCAGCTGTTGGTGCCTTTAACAGCAGACATTGACATAGTCATTGGTGTGAGAGGCACATAGAAGGTCCACATGCTGCAGGTCAGCACCCAGATTGTAAGAGGTGTGAGGCCCGACAAAGAATCTGGAACAATACCTGTCATTGCTGAGGTCACCCCTCAGCCTCTGTCCCAAAGAGTTAAAAATCAAAGAGACTGCATCACAGCAAACTACAGAAACACCCAAATCCTGTCAGCATAAACCCAAGGGAGGGTGGCAAGTGAGAACTCAGAGTCAACCTAGGGGAATCCTGATGCCCATTCCCCTAGTTGCAAACCCCTGCCCAGCTGGGGTAGACAGAGACTGTGCCCCCAACGCCTTTCCATGTAGGGAACTGTCCCACTGTCTGTTGCCTATTTGAGAGAGGACACACAGTGACTCAATGGCATGCACACATTGTATAGAAACAAAATGACAGAGAGGTCGTTATCACAGATGATGACATCAATTCTACATAATGAGATTTCACTGTTTTCAAATCTTCTGTATTTTATTCACTTCATAAAAAAGGATTAGTGAATAAATAGAATGGGATAGTTTGTGTAGAAGTGAGTTATGTCTCCAATAAGTTTGCTTTGCATCAAGTTAAATACCTTACAGAAGTGTTTTTGATGAACACAGCAATAGCAGGTATGGATTATGGGGGAAGAAATGATCTTGGAGGAAATCACGAAGACAGTGCCAATTTAGCTGAATTTGAAAACAGGCAGGAGGAATCAGGCCTCTTTCTTTGAAATAAGGCATGATTGTCGTGTTTACTCTTTGTTAGATTATTTCCCACTGATTACGTTTCTTTCAGAAAGACAAAGGCACTTTTTTCTCATTTCTTTGCTGCTCTTCTCCTTGGCCATTCTTTCTTGAGCAAGGAGGAGGCCCGGCAGCAGTTCAGTTCATACTTACCCACCACCCTCATGAGTACACTCGCCCTGTCATCACTCAGCAGAGCTCCCTAATCCTTCATAGGCAGCAGCACCGTGGACTGACAGTCACTCTGTCTCCTCACAGATCCCCCCGAGGACCTGCGGAAGGAGACTCCCAGTGAGAGGTCAGATGAGGTGACATCTATCAGCAAGGTATGCTCACCCCGCTTGCCTTGCAATAGAAATGGGGATTTTTTTCTTTGTCCTTAAAATGAAGGTATAAAAATGTGAGCACGTACATTCCCAATGATACAGACATTTACTTGGTGGTGAGAGTGTCAAGAGTAAGTCTAGTACCAACTGACAACTGATCGTAAAGAACCTTCAAAAATGACAGCAGCAGTCATAAACCATATTGGTGGGAGCTATTCTGTGTAGCAATTTTTCCTCTCTGGAAGAGAAGTTTGTAATTGCCCACCCAAAATGGCCTTGAGAGAACATTCCCCAGGACAGTTTGTGTCCTTCAACCTGAGTAGTTTTGTCCTGTTCTTGCTGGTGGGTTCCATTGACACTTCCAGCATTTCCCATCTGGTTTTCTAATGGAACTGATTAGAGCAAAGGCCTGTGCAAACAGGACCCTGCAGGATGTGACTCTCATAATATGTTCTGTCTTTTCAGGTGGTTCCTCTTGCCCTTGAAGACGGTAGGTATTCCAGAATCCTTCATTTGCTGAGGAAAAATCTAGAAACTGAGGAAGGGAAGTATTCTTGCTGGCTTAATGTGGGGAGCCACTTTGATTCTAGCTTCCTGCTGGCAATGAGAATCGGAGACGTGGTGATAGAACTTGATTTTCTAGGTAAAGAACTGTGGCCATGATCCCCAGTTCCATGAGGTGGTGTAGGTTTGTGTGCATGGGTGTGAGTGTGTGTCATGTGAAACCATGTGGTGTGAACCTGAGGGTGTGTGTGATGTTTTGTGTTTTGAGTGTTTCTCTTGATTTATGTTACTGTAAGGCCACAGTCGCCGATGTCAGCTATCTAATAAACATTCCCCTCACCATCGCATCATGAATGGATAGGTACGTAAGTGTATGTATTAATCGCCTTGCAAAATTTGAATGTGTGCATTTACTCTCTGCCAATTATATACCTCAATTAAACAGAGCACAAATCCCATCACTACCCAGGTCAATGTTCTCTGGCTTCTTAATGGATAAACCATGTTTTAGAATCTCTGTCACTATGCCAGAAAAAAAAATCTTTTAGTACAGTATATAACCCCGCAGTAGGTCTTACGGCATTTTGAATGGTCATGTTGTGGCCACTTCCTTCATTCACACACTGCCTTTCTGTTAAAGGGAGGCCACTGAATGACTCCTCCCTCAAATCGTGTTAGCTGGTTGTTGGGTAGGACTCCTCACTTTTGCTGGTGGCCCCCGTGTAGCCCCATGCTACACGCAGTTCTGGAGGCATCTGAGCCAAGAGGAACTTTCAGCAATATTTGGGGGCAATTCACTGTGACTTTCTGCAAAGAGGGCTAATATTTATCTTCAGACACTCTTGCTAAGAATACATAGTGTCATTCTGTCTCCAATACTTCTCTGAGGTATGGACTTTGTGTGCTGCGCAAGAAACACTGTGTCTAATGAGAAGAGAACTGAGAGGTCTTCAGGACTGAGTCAGGGTAGCACTAGGCTTTCATTCTAGGAGGTCAAAGGGGACACTGTGCATGCAAGGTGGGACAGAGAAGCTCCGCAGTGTGATAGGAGCATCACCCGTCATGTCCCTGTGGCACCCATAGGGACATGGGGTCATGGTTTCTTCTGGAGGGCTTTGTAAGAAATCAAGTCCAGGAAGTTGGTTTAAGTCAATATCATATAAAATGAGCCAAGTGATGGTTTGAGTTTCTTTGGACCAGAACATCTGTGAGAAATATGAATGTAGTAGAATTTCATTGCCCTGTAGATTTCCATCTTTTCCCCATCAAGCAAAACTGAGGCTGCTTCAATGGAAAATGTCACTAGTTTATCCCTGAACCTGTCTCCTTGAGACAGGGTTGTCCTAAAAATCTTGAATCTCTAGATCCCAGCTTCCCAGTGCAGCTGAAGGGCACCCTAGTGGCTGTGATTCAATGTTAAAATGAGGGCTGGCACCAACTTATCACCAAGAAATCAGACAGCCACCAGTGGACTCCAACCGCAAGGACAGCTCCGAGAGGCCTGGTGTGGACCTTGAGAGGGAAACAAATTAGAGGAGCAGAGGAAGACACAGGAAGGGCATCCAGGCTTTGTGGTGACCAAGTGGTGGCTTCAAGCTCAGGACAGGCAGGATAACATGGTCCCCTGAGCCTAGGCTGGCCCAGACTGAGGTTGACGTTTGGCCGCGTCTTGAATGGGGATGAGAATGGACAGGGTCTTCTTGCTGGAGCGAACACAGTGTAGACCCACTTTCTCTCAACTTGGAGAGAAGAGCCTTCCTCTTGCCCTATGGTCTCCTCTATCTTCTGTGTGACTACCAGACCCTTTCTCCCTCCATCCCTCCTCTCTTGTAGCCTACCTATTTTTCTCCCTTCTTAGCAAGCCCTATTCTTGCCACCCCCGCCTTTCTTTCTTTTATGTCTTCCTTTTCATTTTGGCTTTCAATTTCATTTTGTGTTATTTTTTGTGAGAAAAAAATACACAGCATGAAATCAAACTTCTAAGCCCCGATTCAGCACACGGTTCAGCATTGATAACCGCATGCATATTGTCGCAAGGCAGACCTCTAAAACTTTTTCAACTCACATGAGGAAAACTGTCTGCCTGTTGACATAGCTCATTTCCTCCTTGCCCCAATTCTCTACAACCAGGCTTCTACTCTGTTTCTATGCATGTGACAAATTTAGATACTCACCTAAGTGGAATCGTACAGTATTTGCTTCTGTGTGACCTGCTTATTTCACTTAGCATAATGTCCTCCAGGTTAATTCCTGTTGTTGCAAATGGCAGGATTTTTTTGATTTTTAAATATGCATAAAATTCTATTGAATGTATATACCCTATTTTTATTTATTTATTTATTTATTTTACCCATTCCTTTGTCGCTGGACACCAGGGCTGTTTCTGGATCTGGGCTCTTGTGAATAATGCTGCAATGATTACAGGAGTGCAGTATCTCCTCAAGGCTCTAATTTTATTTCCCTGGGATGCATAGCAACAGCAAAATACCTGGATCACATCATAGTTCTATTTCTAAATTTTGGAGGAACTTCAATACTGTTCTGCATGATGACTGCACCATTTTACTTTCCTCCCAACAGCACAGAAAGGTTGCAGGTTCTCCATCTCCTCGCCAATATTTGTTATCTCTTTTTTTTTTCTTGTGGACAATACACATCCTGTCAGGAGAGAGGCACTACTTCATGGCCTTTCTGATGTGCATTTCTTTGATGATTAGCGATATTGGGACCTTTCATGGCTCTGTGGACCGTATATGCTTTCTTTAGAGACGTGTCTTTTAAAGATTTTGGCCATTTTTTATTGGGTTATTTGCTTTTAGATTTTGTTTTTTGCAATTGAGTTTTAGCCTTTTGTATATACTTTGAATATTAGCTGCTATTCAGATATAAGCTTTGCAAAGGTTTTCTCGCATTGTCTAGGTGTCATTTCATTCTCTTGATTCTTGAAGAGACTATCCTTTCCTCATTGTGTCGACCTGGCATCCTTCGCAAAGATCATTTGGCACTATCGATGAGTTTATTTAGGGCACTCTATCTTTCCCATTGATCTATCTGCCTGTTTTTAATGCCACTACCATGGTGTTTTGATTACGGAAACTTAGTCTGGTGTTTTGAATTCAGAAAGTGTGGAGCCTGCATCTTGTTCCTCATTGTCAAGATAGTTTTGGCTACTGGGATGCTTTGTGGTTCCATATAACTTGCAAGATTTTTTCTGTTCTGTAAAAGTGGCATTGAGATGTCGCTAGGTACAGCATGTATCTGCAGATACCTTTGGCTTTTATGGAAATGTTAACAATATCAAGTCTTCCAACCCGTGAACACAGTATTTCATTCCAATTATTTAGGTCTTTTAATTCCCTCTTCTTTTTACTTTACAATTCTTCCATCCTCTTCGGGGCTTTTCCACTGCCTTGCCAGGCTCTATTCCAGAGTCAGGGCTGAGAAGGGGGAAAGGATGAAAGTGAAGTGTCCAGCACCCATCACTCTGATTCTGTCTCGCACACGTCTGTTAGCCATGCTCTTCAACCTTGCTTACATCTGGGCCTTCTGCTGGGAATTCTCTAGTATCTGGTTTGACCATACTTTTGAACAATGTCAGAGCCTCAAGTAATGCATGCACAGGCACATGGGTCCATGAAGTACACACATGTGAATGATCAGATGTGCCCCCCAAAAAGACTCTGCAAGAACTAGCAGAGGAGGAGAGGATACACCTTCCACATCTTTGAATTCTAGAGTTGCGCTACCTAGTGTGACAGGCAGGGGCCAGATGAGGCTGTTTTTCATTAATTATACTTTATCATTTATTAACTCAGTGAATGAAAATAAAGTAAAACCATCCATTTGCTCGGTCACACTAACCACACTCAGTTGTGTCTATAACAGTCATAAGATCTGGTTGATAACTTTGGAGGTGGGTGCAATGTTGGGTCTGAGGTGAGAAGGTGAAGGGTGATTGCTTCAGCATCTCTCTGATTTGAAGTTTGTAAGGTGACCAATGTCTTGTTCAAGGGCTCTGACCCCACAGAGCCCAGGCAAAGTCTGAGGACATGGAGGAAAGATTGGGGTGAGGCCGTGTGACTCACCATCGGGTCAACTTAAGCTAAATGAACAGGTGAGACTCTCTTTCTAAAACGTTATTGCTCTTGATTCTGTTTCTAAAGACTTGATGTTGGAGAATATTTCTGACTTCAGCAGTGAGGATGAAGACGATCCAGGTAGGTGGCAACAATTACATTGGATCCAATGGGAGGGGATACCAGGGACCAGTTGGGTGGCACCTGCTACATGGGAGACTGAGGAAGGGAGATAGGTAATCAGACAGAGAAATGAAAAATGTATAGAAGTTTAATTTGCTTTTCCCCACTTTATTAATGTCACAGAAAAAGGAACTGTGTCCACGGGCTTTGAGTGTGCTGCATTTGACATCATGTTTTCTTGCTATTCTATTTAAAAATCATCTTTCCCACATGACTTGCTCTTTCTTTTCTCCAGCCAAATCTCCTCAACAAAGAGAAGAAACCATGTAAGAATGAATAGACGAACTTCGAACTTCTGTTGCATGGGACAAAAAAAGGTAAGGTAAAAAAGTGTGCCCATTCTCCATTGTTTCCTAACTTAACTTACTGTCAGTTCAGAAAAAAAAAACGCAATAAAAAATACTAGGGTTTCTCCTATTGCTTGTGACTCTAAAAGTGTAAACAAAAGGATAGTAACACTCTGGGCAAGCCAGTGAAAGGTGCCCTGAGCACAACTTCCCAGAGAACAAAAACCCATTTTTCTCGTGGCCACAGCAGGAAGATGGTGGTGGAGTCCGTGGAACCCGGGAGGAAAGTATGAAGAAGCCCAAGAAGCCTATTGGCGGATCCACCGGAGGGAGATGTGCCTGCTGATTCCAAGTTGAGTTCTTCAGTATAATTTCTGCCTCCTGGCTTTTAGAGTTCTTCCCCACTGGGTTGACTAGGGTGGACAGACTTGTTTGGGGAACTTTAATGTTGACAGATCCTCACGTGATGCTATTGGGCCCCTCATCCCTTGGTAGTGTTCGCTGAGGTCCTTGTTTGAACCCCATGAGTGTCTGATTAATTCAGCCCACTGCAGGGTCTAGGAAGGTATGAGGAGTTTGTAGACACTGGACTGTGGTGAGGAAGGAATGAACAGGGAGGCGGCACACTGAGCACTAGTGAAGCCACTGCCCGCTGTCAATCAGGCATAGCACAGTCTGCTCAGACCAATAGTCGGCAGACAGTGGAGGTTTCAGCCTTAAATCATGGAATCATCTAAGCACCACCATGAAAGGCCAGTATCCCTGTTCATGGACATTAAGTGCTCATCCAGGGTTTTTCAATGAAAGAGAAGATAGTTTGTGGTAAATCTGTCATGTAGCAGTAGGTGTAAAATGTTCTGAGTTGGATTGGGCATCGCCCAGACCTCTAGTGATTCAGGGCGGTCACCTGGTCATGGGGAAGGCTCAGTGTGAGACAGCTGACAGTGGACAGATGCTGGGGGAGGCTGGCCACAAGTTGGGACTTCCCTGGTCTTTATGAGGGGCTTTGCTCAGAAGAAACTGTTGTTTTGGGGGTCAGAGCCTGAATACTAGAAGCGGAGTCCGCATTATAAAGTTGGACTCCACATGGCTCAGCCTCCTCCTCCAGGACATCACCTCTCTCCCACAGAAAAGTTGGGGCTGGAGCATTTGACAAAGATGCCGAGGGCAACTCATTGTTCGGGCACCAAGGGCATGGTCTCAGGTGTCTTAGAATTTCAGGATCTCTAGGCCCAGGATACCATCCATGTTCTCATCCCAGATTACACTCATCAGTCTTGTGTCTCTGGGCAAATCGCTTAATCTCTGTATATTTCTATGCTTTTCAGTGTAAATTATAAGTCAGAGCTCCTGCCTTGCTTTGTCTTCCCACCTGTAAGGCTGATGTGGGGATTTCAGGAGATGATAACAGATACTCTCCGTGACCTGGAAGGCATCACCTTCATGCAAAGGATAAAAGTAACCTGCCAGCCTCCCTTGGTGTGGAGCCATCCCAGTCCCCTCTCTAGGTTCAGCTGCTACCAAGTGTCTAGGTTATACTTGTAGTCACGCAGTGATCAAACACTTACAGAGCAATTACATAGCACCAGTCACTTATTTTCCTCATAGCTTTACCTGTATGTAATCACTTTTAGCCTCATCACATAATATTAACGAGTAGGCCACCTTAAAATTGCAGATCTTGGAACAGGGCATTGAGGTCCCGAGGGGTCTGAAGGACTTTCCCTGGTACGTGGAGCTTCTAAACTAGGAAGAAGAGGTTCAAGAGTGTTTACATCCGGCCACACCACAGGGTACATCCCTCAATGCAGCCCAAGGAAGGTACTGTGGAAATATGCTTATTAAGTCAATTCAGGAATAATTATTCGGTGTTTACATTTTAAGAGAAAATTATATAAATTCTAAGCCATGCTGATTTTAAATTGCACGAGTGCAATTTAAATGTCTCCATTCTATCGGGAATGCTATAACTATAAAAGAAAAGATGTATCGAAACCCAAAATGTGGTTCAATTTAAATAGTAAGCAGGGTCTCTAGCTGATGCACAGATATTATCTGATTTTAGACATGAGCTGAATAGATCTTTCCCTGATACAGTATCTCCAGAGTTGTAAAAGTGGATACACTTTATCTAGAATAGGTTTAGATGAACATAAGGTTGACAGATAATACACCTAGTTCCCATATGCCACTCCTCCCCTGCTCGTAGCATCTTACACTCGCGTGATACATTTGTTAGAATTAGTGAAATAATATTAATATATTTTTATTAATTAAAAAAGTCCCGAGTTTATATTCAGTTTCACTCTGTGCTGGAACATCGTTTGGCCAGAATATCATGTGTCACCATTAGGGTGTCTTAGAGCTATCTGTACACCAGTATTCATAGCCCCATTCTTCACAGTAGCTACCAAATGCAAACCATCCCTAAGTCGATCCATGAGTGGATAAATAAAATGTGATGGGTACCCATAATGTAATGCTCTTCATACTTGGCGACATGAGGCAGTCAAAAGAAAGACAAATAAGATATGATTCCACTTATATGAGGTCCCTGGAGGAAGCAAATTTATTGTGAAAGAAAGTAGAGATGATCAAGGGATGAAATGGGGAGTGGCGGGATGACTCGCTAATGGAATCAGAGTGTATGTGGGATAGGATGACGCGTTTGGGTAGAGATAGTAGAGATGGTCCACGTATAATGAATGTTATTGAAGCTACTGACCTATATACCCACAATAAATATACATATTAAGTATACTTCATTAAAAAAAAAAGTTAAAAATCCAGTATTAAAGATGAAGACAGTAGGAGCACATAGGAATGCTTGTGCTGAGATGGTCTTGTAATATTCTAAAAAGAAGTGGGAATGATGGACAAGAGGAGTCAATGAAACTCATTGAAACATAGCATGCATTTTCATTTTCCCTTTAGGATTATGTCCGGATACACTGGATTCCCTTTAGCTTTCATGCCAAAGGCTCCATTTCTTTTTCTTTCCTGCTCCTCTTTTGCCCTTCCTTCAAGCACCCAGGAGGATGACCCTGCAGCAGCTCAGTTCATGCGTATAAAATGCCCACATCCACACGCACTCGCCTCATGAACTCTCTTTGCAAAGCGTTCGGAGTAGGTCCTGAGCAGCATCACCAGTGACTAACAGCTACCTTATGTCTTTTTAGCTCTCCCTGAGGTGGTGGTGCAGAATCTTCCTAAAACACCGCAGATGAGGAGGTCCCATCTATCCTCAAGGTGAACTCGCTTTCTTGCACTGAGATGGAAAAGTTTCTTTTTCTATTTTTCAGTAAAATTAGCAAGTGAAAATGTGAACATGAGTATACTCCATGACAGAGACAGTTTACTAGGTAGAGATACTGTCTAGTGAGAGCCTATTACCCCTGATACCTGATTCAAGAGGGCACTCAAAAAGGACAGCCACAGTTACAAACTGTACATTAGAGAGCATTTTCCCCTGTAGAAAGTTTTTCTCTTTGAAAAGGAAACTGTAATTGCCTAACCAAAGAGACTTGAGAGACCTTCCATTATGAGCTTCAAGCTTCCCCCAGGGGCCCCTTATGTTTTCTCTTGGGTCATTGATTCAACCACTGTTTCCTGTCTGGGGTGCTAAGGCCATCAAGGGAAGTGAAAGCCTGTGCAGAGTGTCCAGGATGAAGGGATCTTCACTGTTTTTTTTTTTTGTTTCTATTTCTCTAATTGCAGTTGGATGCATGAACAGACGAAAAAATGTATGTATCATGAAATCAGTCAGTTGCTAGGAAAACATCTAGGTTCTCAGGAAGGTGGGGCTTTTCTGCAGCTTTGGTCTGGAAGTCCCCCGATTCTGGGTTACTGCTGGGAAGGAGGGTTGGGTGTAGTGAAAGGAAGTGATTATACAGGAAAAAACTCTGGCCAGTGGCCCGATTTGGCTTTCTTTAATGAACTCAGTCAACTGAATTACAATAAAATATCAATTGGTCAATCCTACTAGTCTCATTCTAGTTTGAATGAAACGGTTGGAATTTCAAGTTGGTAAGGTAGGAGGTGAGAGCTCTCATGGGCAAGTGGAAGGGAAAAGGGAAAAGTTGATTCCTTCAGCATCTCTGATTTGAAGTTTAGTAACTGTGGTCAATGTCTAGGTGAAGGGCTACGACTCCACAAAGCCCAGGAAAGGTGCATGACTTGTGGGGAATATCAGGGTGATGCCCATGACTCACCATAGACTCAAGGAAAGTAGAAGGAATGGGGGAGCCTCTCTTTTTAATAATTTTATTGCTCATGTTTCTGTGTCTCTGGATTATGTATGAGAGAGCTTCTCTGACTCCAACAGCGAGGATGAAGACTCTACAGGTAGGCACCAACATGCAGGTCAGATCCCATGGGAGTGGGGCCTGGGAACAGTTAGTGGCACCTGCTGCTTGCAAAACTGAGGAAGGGAGACATGACATTAGACAAAAAAAAAAGGAATGAGTGTAGAAGTCTGATGTGTTCTTTTCCTTTTTGAATGATGTCACAGGAAGAGGAATTGTTTCCGTAGGCTTTGAGAGTGGCGTGTTTGTCATCCTGTTTCCTCGCCTTGCTATGAAAAAAATTATCATTCCCATAAGTCTTGTTCTTACATCCCCCTACCCCAGAGCTATATCAGAGCTTGGGCATTGATCTGTTAGCACTCCTGGGAATCGTATGCAGGAGATTGTGGTTTTGTTTTCGTTATTGACCTATGATGGATGTACTTTAATGTGACTCCCTCCTAAGCTCTTAAACTGGGTACAAAGCCTTCTAGTGGGTGCCGGGTGGTATGTAAGAAGTAAATTCTCTTCCATTTAAAGTAAGGAAGCACTTTCATGTTTCTGAGCTCATGTTTGCTCCTCATTCAAAGGGCACTCCCAGAGCTGCATGAGGGAAAGAACAGTTCCTCTGGCATTATGGCTATTGGTCCAGTACCCTTGAGCTCATCTCATCCTCCACATGTCACCCATGTTTGAGGTGCTGAATGCTTCCATGTGAGAGAGGCCTGTGTCCAGGTGCCTCTCTGGGCCCTCCATGGCCGGCAGGATTCTAGAGGGCACACTTTATCCCACAGCATTGCTGACCTGATTTCCTGGGATTGACCAGGCCCCAACCTGTCTCTCCGACTGGCAGGGCCAGGGGATCACTAGATGAGTGTCGACATGAGGATAATAATGGATCTTGGGGTTTGGCTACCTAATCCCAGGAGCAGCAGGATGCTGGGTTTCCACCTTGACTGTAACTCTCCCATTTTTTCCCAGGTCCCCCTACAATGTTGGTGCACCTGTCCACTCGAAGACCACACTGCGGATGAGGAAGCCTGCGACATAAGGAGCGTAAGAGTGCATGTAATTGACATCTTCTTTCCTTTCTTTTCCACGTCCTCTCATTCCTATCCACAAGCCTGTATTTGTGAGATTTCCCAGCCCCTCTTTATGAGATTCTCATCGAAGGCCCTGGTTTCATGCAGGCACTTGGGTCCTGGGATCGTCACTGTCTGTAATATCTCCCTCCGGTTCTGCACTTTCTCTCATTTAGGATGGCCTTGGCTCCTGAGCTTCATTGCACCATTGAATTGAATTGAGGAACCCTAAGTGGCCCAGGCTGGGACCTGGGCTGGGAGTCACAAGGCCTTGGACCTTCTAGAGTGGGGGAGGGGCCCTGTTCTGCCCTGGGCACCACCCCACATGGTGAATGGCTCTGATATGCATAATTGTTCTCTTCCTTCCAGGTTTCAACAAATTTCATCATAGCTGCTCCCAAAGAAAGAGTAGAGGAAACCATTTGGAAGGAAGAAGAAATCGAAGAACTGTGAATTTGCCTTGCCTGGGCTGAAAAGGGTAAGGCACATAAGTGTGCCCGTTCTCCATTGCTTCCTAACTTACTTGTTGGCAAATTCAGAGAGTCCCACAAAAAGCTGGGGTTTCTGCTATTTCATTTGACCCCCAAAATGGAGATAAAATGATGGTAAAACTCAGGGTAGGCCAGTGAAGGATGCCCTAGGTACATCTAACTAGTGATGGCTACCCATTCCATTGAAGCCCCTGAGTTGCCAGCCTGCGTCCTGCAGCAGTGGCTTACACTGTGAGGACTGGGCTCTAGGTGCCTATAGGCCACCATGTTTATGACTCAAGGACGTGCTGGTCACTGTGATTTATGTGAAGAGAGCCCCTAAAAAGGCTCGACATCTCACTCAGCAGGAAGGGAGCTGCCAATCCGCCCTCTCAAACTCCAAATGGAACCCTCACATCCATCTGCTACTCCTGAGGGTGTGCAGGCCAGGCTTCTGCCAATCAGAGGTGAATGTGGGGAAGTGGGGGAAGATTAGATTTGCCATCTCCTAGAACTTTGTGAGCTCATAAAGTCCGGCAAGCTCAGAAGACCCTACATGGCCACACCTCACCATTTCTGGATTGGGGAAGACAGAGCTCCCCATACCACAGAACTCACACTGTGTTCCTGAGATATCCACTGTGTCTTTCTTTTCTAAGGTATCCCTGTTGTTTTAAGTTGCAATAAAGAGAGAGAACCACTGGATCAATGTCTTGGGCCCTGAGGTCAGGTTTCTGGCTGCCACTCAGCTGTTGTGTGAGCTGGACAAAGCCTTCTCAATGACAAAACATCCCAGGCTTGGGTTGGGGATTCAATAAGATCATGCAAGCAAAGCCCAAAGCCCTTAGCTCATTGGCCAGTACATAGAAGGTCCTCGATATTTTGTTATATACAGTTTATTCGTTGTTGTTGTGTTTTCTACCAAGCAACCATTTCACATTTTCTAGGCTCCTGGGGGACTCACCACACCCTCACTGGAGCTAGTAGGGTGGTGGGGTTGTGACTGAGACTGCCCTCTCCCAGCAAGGGCAGGTGGTCCCAGGCCAAATCGGATGCTCTCTTCCTGGAATGGGAACCTCAAACAGACGGAGTGCCTTTCACCTGAGCAGTGGTGCCCTAACCACACTGTCTTTGCCAGGTGACTATTTCCAAGAGTCCCCCTTTCTGGGTTTCCAGAGCTACCTTGGTTTCGTCCCATTTCCCCGTTCTCCAGGTTCCCGTGACTCTGGGAGAGCCCATTACCCTTCCAGTTTATCCGCTTGTGTCTAAATTACCTAAAGTTGGCTTTTGTATCTTATGGCACAAGACCCCTGAGACTGACAAATGCTGCAAGGAGAGGGCACACTCTGAGCTGTCCTCTGTCCTGAAAGGAAGGTCGAAGGACTGGGTGCCTGCGGGAGCAGGATGGCAAATCCTTAATTTGGACTCAAGGCCTTACAGGACCTTGGCTGACCACTGCCCTCCTTGCTCATGCCACTTCATCCCCATTGGCCACCTTGCTATTTGTCACACTCAGTGGTGGTCACATTCCCACCCCAGGGCCTTTGCACTTGCTGTTCCCTTTGCCTGAACTGCTCTTCTTCCAGAAACCCACACAGCCTACTCCTTTACTTCTTTGCTTGAATGTCACCTTCTCAGTGGGGCCTCCCTCCACCACCTTACCTCAAAACAAAATCCGCACCCATCTGGGCCCGCCCTGTCTGACCACTTGTCTAATTTATTTTTCTTCAGACTCTTCCAACCGACTATATCATTACCTATTATTTTGTTGTCTACAACTCGAACTCCACGGGGCAGGGCTTTATGACTGTTTGCTCATTTCAGTATCCTCAGCACAGTAACCTGGCACATAGTAGGTACTCAATAACTACTTCTTGACCTGAGTTTCATTTGGAGAGGATACAGTCAGAAACATGGTGGACCATGCCTTCCTCTCACAGAGTCCATTGCCTGCCCAGCCCTGGAGGTCCTGGCTGACAGGTGCCTCCCCTGGGAGGACCCCACTCTCTCAGTGAGCTGCCTGGCAGGGGGAGGGAGCCCCTTAAGTCCTGGTCTCTCCTGGATGGAGAACCAGTATGTTTTGTAAGACTCTCAGCGATAATAACAGTAACAACAATAATAATAATTAAAAATGCAGTGGCAGTAACCTTTGACAGGTGCTGGCTTTTTCTCCCATCTTGGTGTGAGTTAAGTGCTTTACACAATATCTCAGTCAAGTCTCATCTCATTCCCATGAGTTAATCATATTAAACCCATTATAAAGATGGAAAACTGAGGCTCAGAGAGTGTGCCACCATCACAAGCCACTTCCTCGAGCCCGGCACATAGCAGACATTGAACAAATGATGTTCTCTTTCTCTCCCCCATATAAGGTGGTGGGACATAAGGCTTTGTGCAGGAGCATGGGGAGTCCTCTAGGAGGCCCAGCCACTGCAGGTGTAGGAACAAGGGTGTGCATCTGGTGGGGAGAATCTTCGTGCTGAGGCACCTGGGTGTCCCAGTGGCCGCTTTCAGAAGTGGCGGCACCCCGCTCCCGGGCAGTTTTTGCCTCGCTTGGCACCAGGCCACAGCCTGCTGCAGCGGCAGCCCCAGAGCTGAGCTACCTACAGCCTCTGCAGCCAGGGATGCAGAATGCTGCTCTCCCAGCCATGGCTTCTGGTCTGCAGTGCGAGGGAACACTGGGCATGGGGGTGGTTGGAGGACAGTCCCGCCCTGGACTGAGCCCTCCGCTAACCTGCCGGCCCTTCCGTCTTGCCCCACAGATGTCCCGCAGAGACATGGCAGAGGCTTCTGCGCACTTGAAGATAGAGGTATGGGGGTAGGCAGGGAGGGCGCAGGGTACAGGACCCTCGGGAGAGGGCTGAGCCGCAGCACCCCAGGAAAGAGTCTCAAAGGAGGGATGGCCACTGGTGGCTGGGCAGCCACCTTGGGTGTGGGGCTCATCTAGATGACTACTTGCCTACCTTAGGGCTTGAGGCAGGTGAGTTTGGCATTAAGGGCTTCAGATATGTGAGAGAAGTGATCTCTGGATGTTTTTCTGCTGTGCACAGGGTTCCATGAGTGTGAGGTACTTCAGGTGTGGGGCACACCTGCCTGAGTCTAGGTAGGACACCCCATCCTGAGGGAGCATGTGGGCTGGTCTCACTAAGATGAAACAACCCCTTGGTGGCCTAAAGGGGAATGCAGGGTAGGGGTGGAAGCCTGCTTGTGGCCTCAGAAGAAGAACTGGACTTCGGGAAAGAAGGAAAATTCCCTTTGGGAAAATAAAGCCTCCACGCAAGCCACCGCCACCCATACCCAATCCCAAACCTTGGAGGGACCCCCAGAGCTAGGGGACTCCCTCCGTGAGAGTCCGTGCTCAGCGGGTTTCTCCATTTTGGACCATGTGCCTGCGCTCTTCTGGCAGACAGGGTCCCCTCACACACCACTTAACTTTACTCAAGCAGGACAGTGACAGTCAGACTGGGTTCAGCAGCCCCACTGCCCCTCACTCTCCTTGAGGCCAGCCAGGAGCCCTGTGTTGCCTTTAGAGTTAAGAGCCTGCAACTTCCTGCAGAGGGGGAGACTCTATAGTGATGGGTTCCTGAGGAAGCATTTAGATGCCTTGTGTGTGGCTGTGAGTGTCTGCTTTCACTGTGAAGATTGACTCTTAATTGGCAAGTCCTATGGAATGCAGAGCAGGGCATGTGGCTGAGATAAGGCGACACTCCAGTGAGCCCACCGTCCTTACTGAAAGTCCACCACTTTTCTTGAATCGGTCTCCCTGAATTGCTGTACAACTTTCTTTCCCATTCTTCCTCTAAAGGCTTCGTGTTACTGTTGTGTTTACCTCAACTGTTACTCCTTTCGTCTGCTGGTCATATGAGTGTTTTCCCTTAGGTATTATGGGCAAAAAGCCAGTATAGGTGAAGAAAGGCAGTTCCTTGAGCTGGTTTTCAAGGGCATCACCAGACAGGGCAGGTCAGCACACAGAACCACGCTTCGTGGGAAAGCAGGTCCTTTCTGCTCCCTACAGTAGCAGCTACCTGATCCAGAGTGTGCTCAGCCTTCTTCAAGGGACCACCAAATTGGGAAGCATAAAGCCCCCTTTATGTTTGTTCTACAGAAATGTTGCATTCATGGTTTCTCCTTTTCAGTCAAGTTCAGATATGAGAATTTGACATTGTGCAGTACACGTGACGTACGCCCGATTTAAAGGGTAGCATAGTGAAAAGAGTCAATAATATTGTAAACTTTCAGGTGTTTCCGAGACTTATCTGAATGATTACTTTGTAAGGTATACAAATGTCTAATCCCTATGTTGTCCACCTGAAACGAATATAATGTAGTATGCAACTATACTTGAAAATTTTAAACCATTTTTTTAAATAGTACGGTTTGACCACGGGCATGGAATTATGAGTGCTTAACCTAAAGGTTTGAGAACAGCCATTTCAGCCTGAACTTTCTATGCAAAGTAAAGATATATCATGGAACTAGGGCCCCTGCTCTTTTGTTCTAGCGAAATTAGTCATGGAGTTCAAGATTGAGAAAAGGACATTAGTGGACATTGAATTCAACTTTCTCTTTTCCAGGTATAAAAATCGAGGCCTCAGCTATGAGAAACATAGCTTTGTGCTCATAATTATGAAAGCTCTGATTCCTATTTCTTTCTCTTTACACCGTACCAGTCCGCAGTGACATCCTGATGCTAGTCCATCAGTTTGTTTATGGGGTATAACAATTGCACTCTTCTGACAGGTTAATGTGTGGTCTCAAAAAGGTTCACCTCGCATCACATGAAAGAAATATCAGATTAAGGCATCCATACATACATGACCACAGAGTTTATCACCTGCACTCCTTGAGACATTAGTCATGGAAAAAGCAAAACAGACTCAGAATGGACTAACTCCCAGAGTTGACATGGAGAGAGATATCAGTCTAGTGGGCCCTGAGCAGCCCGGGAGACATGAGGTCAGTGAACTATAGAGAAACAGACTGAAAGGACGTAGTACATCGTCTTCTTCCCCTTCACAATCTCCCAACAGGTCCTATGTTATCATACCAGTTTGTAAAGCACTTAATTATTAAACCATAACACAGCTACGGAAAGCATGTGAAATGTCAATGTGCAGCTCAATAATATGTCATAAAATGAGCACCATGTAACCACTAGTCTTGTCAAGAAAATGAAATCACCCACAGCCAGATGCGGCTCTCCAATCCACTTCTTTCTGAGGATAGGCACTGTGACTACTATCACTGCAGTCCAGGATTCCCCTGGTTTGGACTGTTACCAACAGAATAATTCAACGTGGAACCCTATGTGTCTGCTTTATTTTGCTCTCTTTTTTTTTTTTAGATTCATCTGTGTTTTGAGTGGAGCAGGTATTCATTTCCTTTTCCTTTTCTTTATGGTGTTCCACCCTAGTCATATGTAAGAAGGTGTCCACTCTGATGTGGGTGGACATCTGGATGTTACAGGTTGTGCTTATCACAGATGATGTTGCCTTGAGCAATTACAGCTCTGTTTCTTGGTTCACGTGGGCCCTGATCTTTGTTGAGTGCTTTGCTAATAGTGGGCATCTATTTCATTTTCATTTATAGGTCCTGGGATTCCTGGGACCTGTATATTGTGGTTATACTTCCAGCCATTTTATACTTGGCAACAAAGAGGTAAGTGAAAAATAGAAATCATTGTCTCTGCCAGAGTGAGAAATGTGAATGTTTATTTCACTATAGTAGCAAATGCGTCTATGTTAATTCGTACAACAAAATTTTATCTCAATTTTAGTTGCAGTCAGAAACAAGTCTTGATTCTATTTTAAGTGTGTAAATATACAGTGCACACACACATATATGTCATCTATATTTTTATGAGATATGTGTGTGTATGGCAGAATGCAGAAAAAATGCAGATTTTGGAGACCCTTTCTGGCTCTCCCACTTAACATCATCATAATCATTATTATCATTAATACATGATAATAAAATGTGTACTAACTTATAGGTCCACCATCAGAATCAGATAAAAGTGAAGTGCTTTGAAAAAGGCTTAGCTCATGAGTAAGTATTTAATGTATGCTGATGGCTATTGTGATACATGCATATTACAACGATTATTGTGGATCATGTGTATTTAATCCTAAGCTGCTCTTGTGGTGGTAATTTTCAGATAAGGAACAGTGTGCTGAGTTCATTATCTCTGTTCCTTGCCATGTTCCTTAGAGTTGTAAAGAGTCTTCCTCATTCAAAGCACATTCTTGATGTCTATGCGATATTGTTTTACTTAAAGAGACTATCTTGAGCAGCAAATACAGGTACAAGTTTCCAATTCCATAAGTTTCTCAGAGAAAAATAATAAATGATTTATCCTTTTTTGAGAAGCTTAATAACTGTCAAAATGAGCTAATCTCAGGTCTGTATAGTATGTAACATAATTAATAGCCTGTTTGTTTTACACAATTCGATAGCATGTGTAGAAATCTGTTTCTCCAATAAAACTCATGGAAAACTTGAGCCTGTGTCAGGGTAGAGAGCAGTGTCCAAAATCTGGGACTCAACAGTGAGATGCTACTTCAGGCCCATGGAGAGCATGGAGAGCACCTGGGGGCGACCCCACCCCTTTCTTGAACCAACAGGTCTTTGCAACTCTGTGCTTGGGTCATGTTGCGGTCAAGTTTCGGCATTTGTGTTTGTTCTTAATCAAACATACAGGTGGAGTGATGATTAAGACTTAGTGGAATGAATATCTCATCTTTTCCCAAACTCAGCTTTTGGTCTTTCTTTTGCAGGAGGCCCTCTGGGCTCTACTCATTGAGCTGTGGTTGGCCGTAGTCATAGGATCTCTGAGTTCACCTACGACACAGGAGATTGTCTGCCCACCAGTGATTGTCCTGATTTCATCTGTGGAGTGCACTATCTCCCTGTACATGGCCATTGTTGCATTTTGGTGTCTATCCCAGCTGTCCCGGAACGTTCCCTGGTCTCTAAACCCTTTCCTGTTGTTCATGTGAGTAATGAGTAATGGATGTCTTTTTTTTTTAAGTAAGTTTGTGTGCCTGCTAATAGTGTTAACTAGTGAATAAGTCCAAGGATGATGAATTCTTTGCACGGCTAGAGCTAGAAGAAAGCAAAGAGATTATCACCAGCCATTCTGCTGAACGACGATTTGCACCAAGTATTGCAGAGCACCAGTGTGTTAGGAAATACAGAATTAGGGAATGGGCGTCCTACTCAGATAACTCCACAGCGTTTTTGAAGGTAAATCTACATCTTCATGATATGATACCAGGAAGAGAATAATATGTGTTGCCTAAGAGACTGAGAACGGCTT
The DNA here is from genome assembly GCF_902729225.1 of Pteropus medius. Classification (NCBI taxonomy): domain Eukaryota; kingdom Metazoa; phylum Chordata; class Mammalia; order Chiroptera; family Pteropodidae; genus Pteropus; species Pteropus medius. The sequence goes on from NW_024356336.1 coordinate 1,763,371, forward strand.
CGCAACAGAGCTGCCATCTGAGCTGGATCTGATTTGGGGCAAGTAGGATTTCATCTACCTCATGAACACTGACAAAGAGATAATGAGAGAGATAATTAAAACAATGATGTGCATGTGTATGACTTTTAGGTTGGCAACATGTTTAATATGAATAGTAAGCAGGGATGTTCAGAATGTAAGGAACTGAGCACTCTCCCAAGTTGTTGGTGAGAGTATTAAAAGTCTCATACCCAGTGAGTCTACAGTCTTACTGCTGCATGCCTCCTATATCAGATTCCTTGTCCAAGTAGGAAAATGCATATTGATAAATTCATATATATAACTATGTTTACTATATCAATATATTGATATAAATTTAAATATAAATTATGTATATGTATTATATACATATGTCTATAATTGATCTCCAGATTGGTTTCTAAAAAAATAATAAATCAAAATTTTCATCACTAGAGAAATAAAGAAACACATACTGGAACATGGAGTACTATGTGGCTATTCAAAAACATGAGTGAACTATATTGTTAGCTTAGAAAATGATCATGACACATTTAAGGTGAAAATCACTGGCAGAATGCTATAATTTGCTTAATATCACTTTTGGAAAAGAATACACATGTAGATGTAGTAGTATCTGCCAAGCAGAGTCAAAGTCTTACTACACATACACTGGACCTTTCAACAAAGCTACATTTGGGGAGGTACAATAGTAGCCCAGCTAATACTAATTGTTTTATTTTAACAAGAAATACTGTTTATATACTAATATTGTTGATTCATTATAACATGGATAGCTTTTATTTGTTTGTTTGATTTGCACTCACCAGTCAAACTTCAAAATAAAGCTCATTCATATATTTGTTGAAGGAGCTGGCAGCAGATTTTGTGTGGATGGAGAAACTGAAGAAGATGGTTGTTCAGATTCTCTTTCCAGATATACACATCATTAGAATTTATAACTAGATGTTCATATTAAATATTGGGTGTTGAATGACAGAAAACTAGAAAATATTACATAGTTTTCAAAAATATATATTTCCACTCATACCTATAGCAATACACACACACACACACACACACACACACACACCCCTACACACACTTTTTAATCCAATTTTACAGGAAAAAGCACTCTAGGAAGTCACAGTGAGACAATTTGTCCAATTTGTGTTTATGTTCATCAATACACTGCTAAACATAACCTTTCGAAATAAAGTGTAAATAATTTATTTTAGAGAAAGTCATGAATAGGATTATGCACCTACTGCAGCAGTACAGTAAAGAGAAATCCCAGGGTGAGGGGTTTTACCAGGACTAAAGGGTACCTGGTTTAAGACTAAACACAGATTCAGGCAGCATGAAGCAGAGAGTTTTCCCCAAGTAAGTGGAGTTAGTGTAAGAAATGCTAAGCTGAAGAAGCTGTGATTAGGAATCTATGTGAGAAGGTACAGGATGTGACCATTACAACTGCAATGTGTGACAATACTAATTACAAATTCTAGTGAAATACATGTGAAGAAGAAAGTCATGGACCAAGTACATGGCCAGTTAAGATGAGCCATAACTTTGAGCATGTAGCAGATTAATTGTTTTTAAATGTGATACGTGAAACCATTCCTCAGAAATGCCCAGCGCTGATATTTCTTCACTGTGTCCAATCACTTGTCTTGGAACTCTTGTGGGAAAAAAAAAGTTATGCAATGATAATAGCAAAAAGAATGTTGGATAAACATACAAAGAAAGTGTGAAAAATGGAATTCTATTTAAGAAATAAATAAATTCTATACAACAGTTTAAAATAATGGAAATAACAAAAATATTATTATAAAATAAAAATAAAATGGAAATAATGGAAGCATTGACAGAATTTGGGAGGTGTGATGGAGAAGACATGTATGTGGTTATCAATTGTTATCAGACCTCGCAAAGAGTACAAACATATAGATATATCTAAACATGATGGATCCAGAATTATGGCTTAAAAGGAAATTTGCAAGTTATAAATGTGAGCAACAGGCACATTAAACAATAATGGTGGCGCTAAACAGACATGGGTGATACGGACGATGTGAAGATACATTTCATGTGCCCAAAGTCTTCAACATTAATGGAATATCAATGCAGAGAGAAAGGGTTTCAAGCCAGTTATTTAGAGTTTGAATTTCCTATGAGAATTAGAAACAAAAGTAATTGAAAATGGTCAGTGTGTTAGGTGTGTGTGTGTGATAGGAAACTTCTTTGTATTCTGTACTATTCAGTGCCATCTGATTCGTTGCAAAACACCATACACAAGTGTATCATCATATAACTTAAATAGTCCCCATGACTGACTGACTTGTCTCTGGTTTCTGTGCAGCTGAGTTGCCTGTGCTGGGCCCTTCTGAACAGTACAGAGGAACAAAACAATTTAGATGCGGAAGAGAAAACACAAGATGAAATTTATGGTGCTGTTGAAGCAGGTATGGCTGGTTGTCTTTTGGTTTTCACGTAGAACCTGTCTTGGTTTAGCGACTTTCTCTGCTGCTTTTTTCAGCTTCAGAGAAAGCTATTAGATGTGTAACACACAAAATTTGAAAACATATCATCTTTAACAATCCAGAAAAGTTGTTCGATATCAAATGCATCTGTTCGTCAGCCTGTCTGTCAGTCTGGCTGTCCATCCTTTCATCATCCAACCACGGATATGTTTGCGGGCTCTAAGGTGGAATTGAATTCCAAGACTCCTGCTCCTAGTCTCCTATCAAGTGTTCAACACACTAATCTTGTCTCTAGTGACAAAGAATTCAGCTCACTTTCTTCTCCATCCTAATTTATCACTTATCTTCCAGTACACCCTCCATTTCTGTCAACCAGATTTTGTCACTTTCCCCCGCACATAAGAACCTCACTAGAATGGATCAACCACCACCTGAGACAAAAGAATATACTTTCTTTAACACCTAGTTCAAATCTTACTTTATAAAAATGGAACCAGCAGCCTCTCCCAAGGCTCTGTTTTCCAGTATTATTTTGAAAGCACTGGCTACTTCTAGTAACTCGGGATGTTCTCTTGTACTATACACTAATTGTTTTATTGAATTGGGTTTGCTTTTGCTTTTTAAATTGAAGACAGAATACATGCTTTCTACTTCTATGGTTTTATTATTCCATGTGTGTGAGTAAGAGTGGCCTATAACACTCCTTTCGGATGCTTAGATTTAGCCTGGTCGTGGTAGTAAGGTGAACGTGTTCTCATGGAATGAATTGGAAATATGTGCGTTTCAACTTGATGGAAATATTTCAATAATATTGAATTGGTGCACCCATTGTAATTTTGTTATTTTTCTATAATATTATTAGAGTTTGGTGTGTGTGTGTCTGTGTGTGTGCGTACACACACCTGTGTCTGTGTGTGTTGTATGTGAGAGAGAGAGATGAAAACTTATGAATATTATGCCAGTGACTTGAAGGACATCTCCATCTTTTAGAGATGAGAACCCTGAGAATCACAGAGGTCAGATAATGACATAAAAGATTTGGGGATTCAAGTCCCGAATTTACTTCTAAGCACATTTCTCCCCAGCAGCCATGATTCCATTTCTCATGTATCATTAAACTCTACTAGGAGACACTCGACCTCTTTGAAGCGGTTCTTTAGTTGTTTCTTGAGTATGTTGTGTTTTCCTGGGTGGTTCTTGAGCAGAGCTGCCTATCGGGCAAGGAAAAGTGCCAAGTGAAGGCCACTTTCCTCATGTGTGTTCCTGAGCTGCTACTGTCATTACTCGTTGTGACACCAGAGATTCCAAGCCGTGTCCTGTACACAGGCAAGATCCATGTCCCTTTTCTTTCCATTTATCATTCTGAAGAGTGGTTGAACATGTATTATACAATTTAAATGAGAAATCTGTTCCATATGGAAGTAAAACCGAATTTCTGTGTAAAGGAACAAGCCGTGCAGGAATTCAGAGGCAGGACTACTTGGCTATTCGATGCTCCGTTCACCTAGTTCTTTTATGCCCCCTGCTTGTTTCTCATAGACATTTGCATCTGAGTGTCCTGTTTTGGTGAGTGGCACAGAATAAGGCAGAGGACATGGGAAGATGAGGTAGAATTGGGCAAATTCGAGTGGGTGATCTGTGGTGGCAGCTCGGTGACTTCGCTGACTGGGGAGGTCTTGAACAAACACTGGGGAGCCTTGGACGCTCTGAGGCATGTTTAGAATTCAGACAAATTTTACTGCTTTGGAATCAGGTTGTCTTTAAGAACTTTGTCTGTGTCAGTAGAGAGTAAGCACCAGTGTTGAAAATGTTTCTAATAGTCAACCTTTTCTTATTTTAAAGAGGGAAGAAATTAGAATCCTTCTTGGCCAATCTATGCTGCTGATTATCATTGGGCGATTCCCTCTGGTACCACTGGGTAAAAATGTAGAAGAGAATTTTTCAATGAAAATGAGTGGATGTGCTGAGTGTTCTGTATGATTCTTTATCAATATTTGGTATTTATTTTGATAATTTCACTTATTCAAACAACACCAAGGTTTAATGAAACTGCCACAGAAGTGAGATGTCATTCCATTGGGGCAGGAAGCCAAAATGTCCATCACAGGAGACACCTCCTGGATGTGGGAGAATGACCCTGGATGAACTGTGACTGTTCAATGGACTGACTTCTCGCGTGAGTGGGTGTTTTCTTTCTGGAGGCCTGTGGTCCTGGGAGAACTTATTTTCTTGCCGTTTTTCCGAGGAATGGGATCAACTCCCTCTGTTTGCTCTAATGCGCTAGCAAACCTCTGCCCTTTGGTCAGGGCCAGGGTAGCTACATGTTAGATATGAGAGGCTTATGGATAGTTTTGGGGGAATAGACGGGACAGACTCGTGGTATGAATATTCTATAGTGATCAATCATTCAATGTCAACTCTCCAAAACTGGGACAAATGCGTTTGTCTTCTTGAACCTACACCTTACTCTGTGTTTACTGACTGCAGGTGGGGCCTGTTTGGCTCTGATCACTGACTCCTCTTGTTGGAATCCCTCCTGAAGAAGGTGACCTGTGTCATACATTGTGAAGGAGTGTACTCTGCTATATGAAGTAGGCTGCCCTGTGTCTACAAAATGCTGGAGCTGGAACTGGTGCCCGATTGTGAGAAAACCTTGATTCTGGGACAGCATCAAAAGGTGGTCCATATGTGGGCCACGCAGAAGGGTGGTGATGAAAACATCATAGCCAACACTTTTGCCTTTCTTGTTCCCAGTACAGCAAGGACTGATGCTGTACCTCATGCTGGCCTCTATCCTGAGCTCCCTGACCATCATCAATAGCACCAGCACAGACCTTTAACCAAGGACTGTAAGCAAGATTCACTGAGAGACAGAGCTCCTTAGAGCTTGCAGGTGAGAATCCCGGCTTCTACCTGCAGTTCCTCTGGACACATGCAGATGTAGTTGTGAGTTAAAGCCCTCTTTCCATGGGATACAAGAAAACAAATCATAGTGTTGCAGAGTGAGCAAGGGGTATTAGAGAGCACTTAGTTTTTCTGTGTCTTTATCCAGATGCAATGATTGGGATATACTCAAAGGAAAGATTTGCTTTTCATTCTTTACAATTTCCCTGATTGTCTCATATTTCTTCCTTTCCAACACATCCCCAACTACATCTTCACAAAGCTTTATCAGTTTTTTGTTGTTTTGTTTTGTAGGACATGGAGTTCTCACCTTTTAACGTGGGTTAATGAACTGTCTCAGTTTCTGTGCATATCACATGGAGGAGATAAGAGTTGAAGCCATCCACACACTCCACAGATGAGTTCATCCAATGCCATCACTCAAGAGAGGCCACATTAAAAAGGGACAATCTCGAGGAAGAGACTAATTCGAGAAGGCGGCTGCTAAGATAGTCATGTCAAGAAGGGGACCCTGAGCAGTCAGAGGGCTCTGAAGTCAGGTAGGCAGTGCTGGAGGGAAGGCAAGCAACAGAAATAATTGACAAAATACTCTCTTTGTCTGCATTCCTAATTTTCAAGAAAATCTCTTCTGTTAGCATTTCATGAACTTTTAAAACACCAAAAACACCAAAGTAGAACACACATGTAGAAAACAGAAAATGTAAGTGTACAGCACACTGATTTATCACAAATAGACCACCTATGTAAATGTGAGTCAGGTCAAAGAATGGAAATTGCCAGCACCTGGAAGTTCCCCTTGGCTTCCTTCTTCTCAAAGTCAACCTGTGTAACTTCTCACAATTTAGCCATTTCAGTTTTGAACAATTATTAATAAAATAACCTTTTATACATTCCTTGATGTCTAGGTTATTTAGCACATGATCTATTTCTGACATTCAGCCACATTGCTGTCTTTACTGTGGTTCATTCATTTTCTTGTATTCTAATATCTCATGTGTAACACATGACCATTTATCCTCTCCATTAATGGATATTTGGCTGTAGCATTTCAACCTGTGTCACATGGTGCACATGGACATACATTTCTACGAGGAATGTTGCTAGAAATGTACATTACCTTCGTTGTCAGTTTTTTTTTTTTAATTTACTATTGCAGGTTAGAATGGAATGTGAAAGAGATCTAATTAGAAAAGTGGTTTCATTTTGACTATTGCAAAATTGATAACATTGAGGGGTTGATAATTAATTTCCTCCTAATGTGTAAAACTGGTAAGAGTCTTAAATTAAATTTATAGAGGTGACGTTGGTTAATAAAATTACATAGGTTTCAAGTGTCCAATTCACTAAAACGTCCTATGTAGAAATATTGGATTTTTTTTTTGCACATTTCTTGTTTTGTTAATAGCCTTATATATTTTCTACAATGAAAACATGTTATTATTCACAGCTTCACACTGGATGTTTGTTTCTGAGCCTCGTCAGTCTGGCTCATCCGAATCAGAAAGCTCTTCTCCCCTCAACCTGGAATCTGCCCATTCTCCTTGGCTCCTTCATCGAGTGGGGTCAGCTGGGTCCCCAGGAAGGACACTCTCAGTACATTCCAGAAGTTCAGTGCTTGTGAAAAGCAGTCTTCAAGGGCCTGCTGGCTTTTCTGTGAAATTAATGGTGGAGAAGAACTGACAGCCTGTTTAAAGATTGTAAATTGTTGATGATCATAGTGATGGTTTCAGTAGAGGAAACACCTGTGGTTGGAACATTGCAAGGCCTCACTTTGGCCAGACATTGACACTGGACGAAGTTTGGAAGTGGAAGAACGTTAAGACATCTGTGTTTCTATGCTGAGGAAGAGCAGAACTGGGAATGAGAGGCCTAAGAGGCAGCTGGTCTTTTAATAGGTGGATGATCCTGGGCACAAATCCTTTGTAAGTATCAGTGATAAATTAATGACACTTTCTTTTTCTCAGCCTCTCTTATTCATGGAATTTATGTTTCGGGGGCATAAGTTAAACAGTATATTAATGGCTGCTACAGTGGGTTCAAGAAGTGCTATGAAGGGAAGTGAGGGATAACTTGCAAATCCAGCAGATTTGCAAGGATTTTTCCATGAGGAAGTGACATTTGAGCAGAGCCAGAGGAAAGTATGGATGGGACCCTGTGGGTGTGTAAATGCTGCATTCTTCCACAGTCACGTGTGTGGTGTGTGTGGGGACAGCAAGATGTGCAGTTTGCCCATGAGGGTCAAATGGGAGAGGGAACAAAACAACAGTCAGAAAGGTATTGGGAGGGGAGTTCAGGCAGGGCCATGTGTTCCATCATACGACTTGGATTTTATTCTACATATGACAGAAAACAACTGAAGCTAAATGAGCTGGGGCATCACAGGAGTTGAATTCCGATGATATAACAATAAGGAAAGCCGGTACTGTTTTGGGAATCCTCACTGAGTTCCAGGCATGTTGCTCAGGCTTTCCATGGTTTCAAGTGTCACATTCAGGTATTGAAATGTTGCAGACGTTTTGTAAAAGTTAACGCATCATTGAGCCTCTGTTTCCTGCCCAAATGTCTGTCTCTCTGCTCCCAACCCCACTTCTCCGTTTCAGGTGAACACAGAGAAGTGATGAACTGTAATAGACAGTCTAGTCCATCTATTTGTTTCTATTATTCACACAAAAAGCACAAGATAATTTAGGCTGAGGACATTGAATAAGTCATTCTCGCTAGACTTCAGCAGCCTCTAATACAATTTTCACCTCTTCCCGGTATTTTAGTCAATTATTTCTACCTGCAGGAGTATTATCATATGAAAATACACAGTATAGTATTTCTTGCAAGTTCTCTGTTGAATTGGCTATTTTATTTAAAACCTATCTAAACTGACTTAGTTTCCTTCAAGTTTGGACAGAGAATGTACAAAAATAGGAATCGATTTTATGATACCAGTAGTTATTATTAATATAAAGAGTGTGTCATTTATTTTTATCTAGTATATTCTGCACTTTTAGTTAGAAAATGATTAACTAATTGCCGACATGTGAACCATATTCAAAAATGAATGTTCAATGACACAGATGAACTGTATTGATTATAGGCATTTTACTAACTTAATCTTTCAGCATAGCATGTGGGCTTTTTATCAGGTCTAGAAGCTTGATATTGTTTAGAAAAACTAATCAATGAGCACAAGAATATATGAAAGATCTAAGCACAGTGCAGTTGACTATAATGCTTGTGTTTAAGATTTAAATCATTTCCCACTATATCATCCTATTAAATATCATCAGCATAGTTATCTCAGAATGTTTGCATAGATATCTCAGCATGAACCACTTTTGCATTACATGGGATTAATTGATAGCTAACGTGTGCCTTAAATTGCTTCAAATGATTCAGCCTGACGTCATTGTTTTTAAAAGAGCCAATTTAACAGGTAGTTATATTAAAATTTTATCCATTTCTGAATGAGAAAAAAACCTGTTTATTTTATTGAGATTACCATATGCTCTTTTTTCATCTTCACAATTCATCTCAATTTTAGTGGCTCCTTGCCCCAATTTCTACATATGCAGTGTTTTCTCAAGTTTAGTGTGTACATGTCTTATGAAAGATGGCTTACATGTATGGTACAGTGCTGAATAACAGAGAGTTTGGAGTCAGAATGCCTGAGTCCAATGATCATTCTGACACTTAATTTAGATTTTAAGCAAAGCACTTTACTTCCTGTAAACTGGAGATGTTAATAGAACCTTAATGGGTTCTCTGTGAGAACTGATACATTGAAGGAGCCCTAGAAAAAGTAAGAGTCCAAATTCTGTTAGTTACTATTCCGACATACTTAATCGATTGGTTATTATAGAATATGTACATTCAATCTCTTACCTTTTTCTAAAAATAAGCCTTATCATCATAAGTTTCAGAGAGGTTAACATATCTGTGCCCTGCACGCGTCACGTAATCTTAGTGAGATCACTGGGATTCACACTCAGGTATTCTTCCATGTGAAGCTTATAGTCCTCATCTCTAACCAATGCTCTTTCCTTAAATATGATTTCTTGAGCAGAAAGACAGATACACGAGCTACTGAGGAAAAAAATGTCTTCAATTGTCAAAACATTAAAGGAATTGCAAAAAAAGAAATCTAATTCAACCTTTGTAAATTGTGTGACATAACTCAGTTCTGTTTATTACAAAGTGATTAATATTTTTAAATACATGTGGAATTAAAAGATACAGAAACTCATCCATGTTGGAAGAGGGTAGACAGAGTTTATTTGTCTCCCTCCATTTGGAGAATCAAGAAAGCATTGGCATTTGAGGCCCATGGACAGCAGCCACTCACTCCTATGCCCCCATGTACGTGCAGGTTCCCTTGTCTCAGTAATTCTCTGGTGACCATTTACCATTCATGATCTAGTTCAAGAAAGCTAGCGATGGATAATTAAATGCCTTCATTTTTTTTCTTTCTGAAATTCCTGATTTTGTTCTTGTTTCGTTAGCAGGTGGCCTTCTGGGGACTGATCACTGGATTTGAGGTCCTGTGATCACAGAGTTTGCTGAAGGAGCAGAAAACCACTTCTCTCTCAATGACTGTGCGAAGATGATGTGTGGGGAGCACTATCTGTACTTTGCCATCATTCCCTTTTTTTGTTGTTCCAGTGATCACCCTTGAGATTTTTCTAATGACCAAACTCTTTCTCGATATACATGTGAATAATGAGTATTGAATTTATGGACATAATTAAGATGTTTCTTTTTAAATCTGCAACTTGTGTACAAGGCTCAGATCAACGAAATCATAGCAACACAGATCACTAGGGCTAGAAGAAACCTATGATATTATCATTCACCCAGTGGGCCAGAAGAAACCTAAGATATTATCATTCACCCATTCAACCAAATAAAAATATGTGCCTACTCTCTGCAAGGCAACAGTGAAATAAGAAATGAAGAAATAGAAAATGGGTGACACACACACAAATAGACAAAGGAGAGAGAGAGAGAGAGAAAGAAAGACAGAGAAGAAGAGGAGGAGGAGGAGGAGGAGAAGGAGAAGAAGAAGGAGGAGGACAAGGAGAAGGAGGATGAGGAGGAAGAGGAGGAAGAGGAGGAAAAGGAAGGAAGAGAGAGAAATTTATTTCTTATTAAAAAGCATATTTACAGCATTTTTTGGCTACCAAGAAAGAACAATTATTTTGCCAAAGAGATTGGAAAGATTTCATTGCAGATGAGTCATCTGGTCAAGACTTCTTTGAGGATGAATAAGATTCCACATGTAGAAGAAAGAGGCACAAAAATGAAAAAATATATCCTGCCACTGAGCAGGAGAAAGCACAGTAGGACAATGAGATAAACTGTTGTGCCTTTAAGATTGAAAAAACTACTTAATATGAATAATGTCCACTGTGGCGAGGATGTGCAGAATGCTTCCCATCCAAAATTGTTGCTAAGTATTTGGGTATATGAGATTTTTGGGTATGTGGGAGGACAGGCTTTTAAAACTCTCCTACACCAGGAGTTTCTTCCCACTCATGGTTGTCTATCAGGTAGAAATACTTGGGTCAGTGTGACCATTTCAGCAAATGATTTTATGTTTGTTAACTCACTATGAGATATGAACTCTCCAAATTGACTTATAGCTTCAACAATGACCTGAGAAAAGCCTTTGAAAGCACTGTAGACTTAACCTAGCAGTACAGGATATAAACAACTAAGGAGAGAATGTAGGCAGAACTGGAATGGAACTAGTCCAAGTGAGGACAGAAATTCAAAGGGCCCTAATAAGAGAGATTTTCCCAGCAAGTAGATTTAGGACGAGAAATGCAATGATCAATACTTTTAAGAAACTATGACTATGAATCTTCATGATAGGGAGAAAGCATATGCTTGTTATGTCCACAATGCATAGACGAGCCAATTACAAATGCTAGTGAAATAAGTCTGTAGAAGAACTATATAAACCAAATATCGAGCTCATTGATCATATGATAGATTATAAATTAATAAACCCATTGACAGTAGGAACAAATTTTTTGGATGGTTCTGGGCTGATAGTTATTCATTGTGTCCAACTGCATAGCATATTTCAATATTCTTGAACCAATCACAGACAAATCACGGAAATCTTAATTATATTGACAAAAATATGATTTTGTAGAATGTAACCGCTTTAAATTGTCTTTGGAAAGGGAGATTATAAGGGTATCAATTGCTAATGGACCTCATGTAGAATAAATGAAATGATCTAAAGAGGGTGGATCCAGAAATAGAGCTTAGAAGAACTCAGAAGATGTCTAAGAGTTTAATATTGTGAATTCCAGATAAATTGAAAATAATAATAATGAAGCGAATAACAGTTAGGTGGTAGAGGCAATGAATGAGTCAATGTGTGTAGTTACTTAAGTCTTCAATATGTTACAATTATAAATCCTGGTGTAGGAGATTTTCCTAAATTGTTTAGAATTTTCAATAATTGTCAGAAAGATTAAAAAGAGAAATAACTTCAGATGTTTAGCATATTTCAGACTGGGTGTGTTAGGAAATCTATTCTCTGTGATCTATGGACTCTTACGGTGCTAAATGTTTAAAACCATGCGATAAAAATGGTACCATCGTATTATTTGCCCATCATTCATGTACTTGTGTATGGCCTTAGGTTAGCTGTGCCAGTTGTTCTTCAAACAACAGAGAGGACAAATCTATGCAGGTACAAAAGTGAAAAAAAAAAACAGGAAGCTGAAGATGGTTTTACAAATGTCGAATCTGGTTCACCTTTGGTTTTCATGAAGATGCTCTTTGTATCTGGCTTGATTTAGGCTACTTAAACCTCAGCTAATTCAGTTTCTGAAAAGGCTTCAGGTTTATGGCACTCTGCAATCCTAAAATCTTAACCTTCTCACCAACCGAGACCACCTGTTGCCTCTGAAATTTATGTATTTATCTGCCTGCCCATCAGTCAGTTAATCCATCTGTTTATCATTCATCTGTGGAATTCCACACTGTCCTATTTCTAGTCACATAGTAAGCGTGACACAATCAGTCTTGACTGTGGTTAAGCATCTAGCTCTAACTTCTTTTCCAACCTTGTTTCTAACTGGTCTCCCTAATACACACTCCATTCCATCCAGGGATGTTTCCTTACTTTGCTTCTCGCATACCAAGCTCCTACATTAATCTTCTCAGCTCTCCAAGGCCCTCCTCCAGAAAACAGTCTAGTATTTAAAACTTAGTTCTAATCACCATTTTATGAGAATTTCTCCCTATAGCCATCCAATGGCTCTGTGTTTTCCTAATACTTTAAACAACTATTAAGAATGTTCACCAGTTCAAGATATGTGTTTTGAACTGTATTCCGATTGTGTTTTTGGTTTGGTTTGGTTTGTTTGTTTTGTTTTGTTTTTTGTTCTCCCAATTAGAGAAAGGGTCAGTGTCATCTACTCCTGTGGGTGTTTCAGGTCACTGCCCCTGAGGCTGGCTTGAACTCTTTGTTAGGATTAATTTTTGTCGGGCTTTGGTAGTAAGAGCATATATCCTTATAGAACTAATTGAAACGTAGCTGCTTCTATCCATCTGTTGAAATGTTGTAGTAATATTAAAATGATAACCTCACTGAAATATTGGTAATAATATCATTAGGGTCTCGTGACTCTCTGTGTGTGTGTGTGTGTGTGTGTGTGTGTGTGCAAGAAAGAGAGACACAGAGACAGATGCTGACAGTTTTTCTCAACCATTGATTAAATTCATGTAATGGCTATTGAAATATTTTGGGTTTTCATTTTTTAATGAGTAAGTTTGGAAGAGTTATACTTTTCCTGTAATTGTGTCAATCTGTACAATTTTCAAACGTATTGGCATAAATTTGTTAAGTATATGGTATTGTTTTTTTGTTTTTTAGCTCTCCTGCCTTGTAGCTATATCTTCCTTTAACTTCCAAGAAAAGTTGACATGATTTCACTATTTTTCTTGATGAATCTCATCAAAGATTTCCATTACACTTTTAAATAGATCCAATTTTCATTTACTTAGTTACTATTATTATTTTTAATTATTATTGCTACATTTTCTCTTTCATTGACTTCTCATATGTACACCCTTCTGATATGTACACCCTTCTAGTTACAAAACAGATAATAAAAATCTATTATTCAGATTTAATGCCTTCTTTTCTATCTTAAATTAACTAATTACCTTCATTAATGTTCAGCCATTCTGCAGTTTAAAAATAAATAAGGCTATATAGTTCTCTCACTGTTTTGCTTCATCACACAGTTTTTATTTACATGATTATTATCATTTATTACTAGGTATTGCCTACTTTTAATGATGATTTTCTAGACATTTGATTTTACAAGTATACTCTAAATTTTCTGTTACTGCCATACATGGCCTGGTCAATTACTCTATTCATATTTTTGCCATTCTCTCTATGGAATAGAATTTCAGTTATTGCATTTTGGGGTAAAAGGGTGAGTGCCGACGCAGTTTTACCAGATATTGTCAAATTCCTCTCCATGGGTACTGACTGATGCTTTCCTAAAGCAAAACTGTGCACAGCCACACTCCCATAGTAGATGTGAAACTTTTGTAATTTTACCATTGATAGGTGTGACGTGGTACCTAGTGCACTGTTTTTGTTTCTTTGTTTGCTTTTAGCTACAGTGCTATCGCAGTGTAATTTTAACATAATTTTTTGACTGAGGATAAAAGCCGTTTGTCTTTTTCTTTTTGAAAAGTTTATTCATGTTGAAAAGTATATTCATGTTTATTCATAAATGTGTGGAATCCAGCCTGTGTAATGGATTGCTGTTAGTCCTCTTTCTTTTTTAGTAATTTCTTATACAGGCACATGTGGTTTTTAGTCTGTCAATTATTTTTATATATCTCTACGTCTCGGAGTTTTTCTGACTCTTAGAAGGGGTTGTGATCACTTTTTACAGTGATCTACTGCATTGCCCAGAAACAGCCAGAGTCAGTTGAAGTAAGAGTTTATTTTCTCTGTTTTGTAATAGTTTAGTTATACATATTTCTTTGTCTCAGGTGATCCTGAGGAACCTCATGAATGTCCCAGGATGGATTATGACTTAACCTGATGTTTGCAAAAGAAGGATCCGAAGCTGCTGATGAATGGGCTGCATCTCTGAGGAGAATTCGAGGGATCACCGGCAAAGCCCTTGAGGACACAGTGACCACCAACCTACACTCCTCCTCCTGGGAGTCTTCTCCCAGGCTCTGCACCTGGACTGTTAGCCGACCACTGAGCACCTTTACTAAGTGTTGAATAATTCCTTTGTGTCTATATTGTACAGATTTATTTTGTCCTTTGCTGTGGCAAAAATTAGATTAACGCTGGACAATTTTATCTGAGATGACCGTACACCAGAAATGTTGCTTTTTATTATTCCTCTTTGTAAATACTTGATAACTTCAAACAGCAATGAAATGTCACTATAGGTGTATGTAAACTCACAACATTAGCTCTTCCAGAAGATTATCTTTCCTTACACTTGTTCTCTGTGTTTTCCAGAGATTTCCATTTGAAAGGAATTCCTCTTTCAACTGTGCCTCATCCAGCAAGTTTATTTGTTTTTCTTTCGATCCTATTTTGTCCTCCCTGATTTCAAATTTCCAACATAAAGGTCTTTCCCAATAGGAAGGGGTGGGTGTGGCTTTGAAATTCTTGTTTTAATATTTTTAATGTATCTAATGAACCAATATAGATACATTATTGTTATCGATTATTTCCATGAATGTTCACTCTGGGTGTTAAACAAGTCATGGGTTTCAATAATGGATAAAATATCACATATCACCATTACAGTGTAATATCAGGTTTGTTTTTTTTGTTTGTTTTTTTTTTTTACTGACCTCAGTGCTCTTGTTTCCCTTGTTAACTCCTCTCCCTTTTCTCCTGAGCTCCTGGCAATCACTCACCTTTCACTGTCTGTCATTTGACTTTTCCCAGAATGTTATCTTGTTGGGAGAGAAGAATATGTAGCTTTCACAGACTGACTTCTTTCACTTAGTAATGGACATTCAAAGTTCCTTCATATTTTTCATAGATATTCTTCAATTTTTTAAACTGGTGGAAAATATTCCATTGAATGAATTCACCGAATTTATTTATTCGTTTCAAAGGACATCTTAGATGTTTCCAGCTGTGTGCCGTTGTGAATAAATCCACTATCAGCTTTCCTATGTATGGACATAATTTTTCAACTCGCCTGGGTAAATACTAGACACAAAATTACAAGGTTCTGCTATAAAACTGTGTTGTGCTTTATAAGAATGTGGCAGAATACACTAGTGAAACCATCTTTGCCTGACACTGTGTTTTTCTGTTATTTTGGAGGTTATTAATTATCGATTCCATTCATTTGATATACATATGAACAAGGATTATTTAGTCCATATTGGCTGAATATGTAGTTTCTGCCTTTCAAGGGATTGATTTGTTTCATCTTAACGATGGAATTTGCGGGCATAAGGTGCCCAAAATTTCCTTTTCATAGCTTTTTAGTGTCCATGCGGTCCTGAGTGATGACTCTTCTCTGGTCTAAGACATTAGTAATGGGTTCATCGCTCTGTTTTTATTATTTTTTTCTCCCTTGGTAGCCTGACTGGAAGTTTATCTAATTTTTGGTCTCTTTAAAGCTTTTGATTTATGTTGATTTTCATTGTTGATGTTCTCTATTCAGTACTATTTATTTCTGCAATCATTTTTAATACTTAGATTTTTCCTACTTATTTCATATTATACAATACAATTTCTCTAGTTTACTATGGTGGAAGCTTAGCACAGTCCGTCATGGAAACTGGGACTGCCTTCTTAGAGGAAAAAGGTGACACAGGCCTGGTTTCCTGGTCACACTTACAGAAGCTGAAGGCTGACAGGGGGCCCTATAGACCTAGCGCCCCTCTTCATTGCAGAGTTGAAGCGATCAAGGCCGTGAGGAGGAGCGTAGAGATGAGGACAAAATGGGTCTTCAGATCAGGGTTTATTTATCCTGCCGGGCGCAGCAGGGCCCAGAGTTCTCACCTCGACTCTCAATTCTCCACTTTCCGTTCCCACGGCCACCTCAACATCATTACTGCCCTCGTAGCTCACAGACGCTTTGTGGATTCTGAAGACTCCACCAGAACGCAACCTCTACATGTGATTTATTTCCTCTTTCTGTCCTTTTCAATTTTTCTATACGTTAGCTCTTTTTTGCGACTCCTCCTCAGATATTCCTTTTCTTTTTTTATGATTCTCATCCTAAGAGGCCTGGTCTCATGCAGGCGCTTGAGGTCCTGGAATCATTCGTGTTTGTAACTTTTCCCTCCAGTTCTCCACGTCCTCTCTCCTAGCATCACCCTGGATCCTGACCCCCTCCTGCACCACTGCATCATCTCGAGCCCCGCTGAGTGGCCCGGACAGGGAGCTGGGTTGGGAGTCAGAAGGGCTGGGCCCACCCTGCTGGAGAGGCCCTGGGAGGTCTGGTTCTGCCCGGGGCACCCCCGCATACGATGGCGCTGAATATGCACATTTTTTTCTTCCCTGTAGCAATCTCGACATTCCCTAGGAGGTGCTTCAGGAGAAGGAGTAGAGGAAGCAATTCAGATAGAAGGACCGAAAGAACAACTGTGACTTAGAATGCTTGGGATGGAAAAATTAAGGCAATAAATGTGCATGTTCTTCATCGCTTCCTACCTTTTTGATGGGAGGCGTCATTTTATTCAAAGCAACCAAAGGGAGAAGAGCTCTAGGGTGCCCCAAGAGGCGGAAGCGCAGGCCCGAACATATCGCCCGTTGTCCCGCATTCACTCACCCATGTTCTGCCCACGCAGCACCGCACACGGTCAGCGCCATGCCGACGACTCCACCAGTCGGGTCCTCTGCCTGCGCTTCTAGGTGACTGCAAAACCCGAAGCATAGCCGCCGCCACCACACCGCGTGTGGCATCTTCCAGGGCTCCTGGCCACGGAGAGATCCCTTCCGCCAAAATCCCTACGTTTGTCCTTCGCCGGAAGCCCCGCCTCCACCTCTGCCAGAAGCCACACCCCTGTCTCCGCCGGAAGTCCCGCCACTGTGTCCGCCAGAAGTCACAGCTCTGTCACCGTTGAAATCCACATCTTGTCTCCAGCCGCCCAGCGGATTGTCTGGGTGCATCCTCTGCCGAGGCGCTCGTCCTTGCCACGGTAACTATGCGGCTCGCCTGAGTGCCGCCCTCGTCACGATTCCACCAGTGTCAGCGTTTTTCCCTGACCAGCGTTTCCGCCGAGCCCAGCTTCGCGCGGGATCGCTGTTCCTGGCGGGACCGTGGACAGCTCTCTCTGTTCTGTGGCGCCGAGCGTTCCCCTTCTGTTTGGATGCCAGGCCTCTTCCTTAGAGATCTCTTACGTCCAGGTCCAAAGTGGACCTACAAAAGATTGTTTAAGCATCTGTGCGTCTTCATAGTAATCATCTCCGTAAGCCTGAAAAATAGACACTATATTTCCATTTTATAAATGCCACCTTCTCTGGCAGCCTTAGCAGACATCCTTTTCTAAATGGAAAACCCTCTCCCTTTCTCAGAATACACACTCCCTACTCTAGTTCCCTTTTTCATCCGCCATCCCTCTCGTTTTATCACCATTTACCTTACCCGTGTTATTATTGCTCTGCTGTCCCAGATTCCAGCAGAGTAGCGTTTTCTCTGCAATGAATTCTGGTTGCTGGATAAATGAAGAAATTGAACCAAGTGAATTATTTGGTCCGAATACTAGAATTTGACCCAGGTATAATTCAGAATCCCTTGTTTGTACCGCCTGTGTACCGCCTCACCTCTTTGTTAAGACTTAATTTGTGGTCGGGTTGATATCTCCCTCAGAAAGGATGTACCATGCAGAACAGAGAAGGTTAAACATTCTGTCAGGACTAGATGGTTATATCCAAACTCACAAAATCCCAAGGGAAGTATATGTCTTCAGAAAGTATTAAGTGCCAATGACTCCCCTGTCCTCACATAACTTGCAGTCTAGTTAGCAGGACAGGTATTTAACAGTCGCACAGAAAATTATATAATTCAAACTTGTGAGAGATGCCAGAAAGAGAAATCATGGTAACAGCAGGATGCTCAATGGAGGCATCAGGGAGGCAAAGCATCATGAGGCTGGTAGACTATGTTTGTAGAAACCTGTCCTGGGAAGTGGTAGAATGTGGGGCATGCAGTGAGCCTCCACCTGAAAGGAAGAAGGAGAAAGCTTCTGTTTAAATAGGATCAGGAACCTTAGATAGTAACTTCTCTTAGAGTTGTTCCATGGTGGGCCAGTCAGTCCACCCTTATATCCATGGAGTCCTCATGTCTTTAAAAGTAGAAAGAGGCAGTAAAGCATAGTGACAGGCTTCCAATCCCAGTCATGCTCAGTTTGTATAATTTGGTGATGAAATATACATATACGTATGTATACATGTGTATACGTTGGTGTGAAAGGCAGATATAAGGTCCACATGGTGCAGGTCAGCACATAGATTCTAAGAACTGTGAGGCCCCATGAAGAACAATCTGGATCAGCACCTGTTGGTATTGGGGTCACCCCTCAGCCTCTGTCCCAAAGAGTTAAAAATCAAAGAGATTGCATCACAGGAAACCATAGAAACACGCAAACCTTGTCAGCACATACCCAAGTGACGGTGGCAAGTGAGAACTCAGAGTAAAACTGGAGGAGTCGTGGTGCTCATGTTGCAAACCTCCTGCCAAGCTGGCATAGAGAGAGACTGTGCTCCCCCATGCCTTTCTCACGTAAGGAACTGTCCCACAGTCCGTGGCCTGTGCAAGAGTGGACCGACACTGACTCAATGACACACACACACACACTGTATAGAAAAAATTGACAGGGAGTAGATGATCACAGATGATAGCATCAATTCTACATAATGAGATTTCACTGTTTTCAAATCTTCTGTATTTTATACACTTAATGAAATGGGATTAGTGAATAAATATAATGAGATAGTTTGTTTAGAAATGAGTTATATCCCCAATGAGTTTGCTTGGCATCAAGTGAAAAACCTTGCTTAAGTGGTTTGATGAATACAGCAACAGCCTGTGTGGATTGTGCAGGAAGAAATGATCTGGGTGGAAATGAAGAAGACACTCGCAATTTAGCTGAATTTCAAAACAAGCAGAAGGAGTCAGGCCTCTGTCTTTCAAACATAGTGTGACTGTCTTGTTAACTCTTTGTTAGATTATTTCCCACTGATTAAGCTCCTTTCAGAAAGCCAAGGCACAATTCTTTTTTTTTCTTTTCTTCCCTGCTCTTCTCCTTGGACTTTCTCTAGCTAGGAGAAGGGCCTGGCAGCACCTCAGTTCATACTTACCCACCGCCCTCATCGGTACACTCTTGCTGCCACCAGCAATCAGCCGAGCTCCCTAGTCCTTCATAAGCAGCAGCACCAAGGACTGACAGTCACTCTGTGTTCTCACAGATTTCCTCGAGGGCCTGCGGGAGGAGCATCCCATAGAAGCAGATAAGGGGCATCCCTCACCAAAGTAAGCTCTCTCTCTCCTGTGAGATACATGGGACTTTATTACTCTATCGGTAAAATTAAGATATGAAAAAGTGAGCACATACATTCCAGATGATACAGACTTTTTACTTGGTGGCGAGAGTGTCGAGTGTGGGTCTAGTTCTAACTGAAAACTGATCCTAAAGGGCCTTCAAAAATGACAGCAGCAGTTAGAAACTGTATTGAGGGAGCTTTCTTTATCTTAGCAGTTTTTCCTTTTTGAAAGAGAAGTTTGTAATTGCCTACCCAACATGGCGTTGAGAGGCAGTTCCTCCAGTGAAATTTCATCTTTGGCCTGAGTAGTTTTGCCCTGTGTTTGCTGGTGCATTCTGTTGACGCTTCTAGTGTTTCCCATCTGATTTTCTAATGTCACTGAGTTAAGCCAAGGCCTGTGAAAACGGGACTGGGCATGATGTGACCCTCATAGTATTTCAGGTCATTCCACTTGCCCATGAAGACAGTACATATTCTAGACTCCTTCATTTGCTGAGGGACAATCTAGAAATTGAGAAAGGGTGGTATTCTTTCAGGCTTCAGTGTGGAGAACCACTTTGATTCCAGCTTCCTGCTGACAATGAGAATGAGGGTCATGGGGATAGAAACTGATTGTCTAGGTAACGGACTATGGCCATGATCACCAGTTCCAGTGAGGTGGTGTAGGTTTGTGTTCATGGATGTGAGAGTGTGGACATGTGAAATCATGTGGTATGATCCCAAGAGTGTGTGTATGTGTGTGTGTGTGTGTGTGCGTGTATGTGACTTTTTGTGTTTTGAATGTTTCCCTTGATTGATGGTATTGTAAAGACCACATTTGCTGGTTTCAACTTTCTATCATACATGCCCCTCACCATCACATCATGAATGGATAGATACCTAAGTGTATATATTAATCACCTTGTAGAGTTTGAATGTGCACATTCACTATTGCCAAGTATATACCTCAATTAACCTGGACACAAATCCCATCACCACCCAGAATGATGTTCACTAGCTTCTTAATCTCTGTTAACATGCCATATAAAATTTATTTAGTACAGAACATAACCTCTCAGTAGGTTTCATGGCATTAGAATGGTCATGATGTGCCACTGCTGCCACTTCCTTCATTCCCAATGCCTTTCTATTAAAGGAAGGCTTCTAAATGCCTCCTCCCCCCTTGGCTGAGTGCTGGGCAGGGCTCCTCCCTATTGCAGGTGGCCCCTGGTGTAGCCCCATGCCACATCCAGTTCTGGAGGAATCTGAGTCAAGAGGAGCCTCCAGGGATATTTGTGGTCAATTCCCTGTGAATTTCTCCATAGAAGTCTAGTATTTATCTTCAGACACTCTTGCTGAGAATACACAGTGTCATTCTCATGTGGAAAATCTGCCTCTATCACTCATCCGTTCTGTGGACTTTGTGTGCTGGGCGAGGAACGCTGTGTCCAAAGAGAAAGAGAACTGACAGGTCTTCCTCAAAACTGAACCCTGGGGATGGAGGTCCCGAGGTCACCTTTTAAGGTCTGAGGAGCCGTCTGGGTCCTGCACACCCACCTCCACGAGCGCTCCTCCATCTGTATCTGTGGCTTCCCAGTGATTCCAGCACCTGTGTTTGTGTTGCAGGTTCTTGCTGACACCTGTGATGGCCATGACCTGGAGACCTCAGCCAGGGCCTCCGAGGGGATGGAGCTTCCACAGTGTCAGTGACCTTCAGTGAGGACCGAGGGCAGTAGCTTCCCTGCTGCTGCTCTCCCGGGGTGTTGCCCTTAGTAGCAGTTTACTTTTGCATTGTATAGATCTAGTGCTAGTTCTAGGTACATGTACATTTAATATAGAAGATTTTTATATGTTAAATAACATTTATCACTTGATGGTTGCTTTAAAAGTGTTTTTATATATAATCAAACACAGATATAGGAAAATACCTTAGAGTTGGACCTGAATATATTACTGTGAGACAGTCACCCTAGTGACCATACCAGGATCATTCCCTATTTCATACAACTTTCATTGAATCTTTACAAATGTGGTCCTTACCAGCTATTCTTATGTCAGTGTCCTTCTGTGGATTTTTGTTTGAGGTTTCTTTATTTCGTTGCTTGTGGGACACTATCACACAAGATCTTCTTGATGACTTGTATGTCAGTGTCTTTTATACCTGAAAGTGAGCTTGGCTGGTATCAAGTTCCTGACTTTCCATTTCTTCCATTGAGTATTTAAATATGTTGCTCTATTTTCTTCCGACACAGTATTTCTTTCAATAAAGGGTGTTAAAATTGTAATGTTTTCCCTTATAAGTCATTTGCTCTGTGATTCTTGATGCCTAAATGATTTTCCCTATCCTACAAGCACAATATTTTGCTGGCTTATCACTTCCTGTTAGTCATTTCGAGTGGGTGCTCAGTGTTCTCTTTAATAAACAATTTGAAAACATTTTTTTTCTTTCCAGAGAAAACAAATTATAATTGTTAATACTTGCTTCGTATCATTGCTATGGTTTTTGTTTTTCAGGCACTCAAATTATTAGATATCAGATATCTTCTCATTGATTCTCTTCAACTTTGGATCCTTGTGACCAACTATTTTATACTGTCTTGCTGAATTTCTTTTGCAATAGTGATCCTATTTTTTAAAATCTTCTATGGCATGATCGTCACCATGTTTCTTCTCGTTTCTATTTTATTTCTGCAGGGATTTTTAAATTTTGTTTTTCTTCTTTCCTGAGTTCTGTCTTTTCATTTCTGAATTATTCTATATGTGATCTATGATATACGTCATACCTTGTATCATTTTAAAAAAGACTTTCACCTAATTTTTGAAAAATTACATTTACAGTACATAAAACATCAAGATGGTTGTGGGGTGTGTGTGTGTGTGTGTGTGTGTGTGTGTGTGTGTGTGTATTGAGTGTGATATGCGTTGACTCGCTCCAATGCCTGGTGATTCTGTGAATGAGTACTGTTCATAGTGAATTGTTCTCAGCAGTCCTGCCCAGCTCCTGTAGACTCGTCTGTGTGGCTCCTTTGATAGAGTCAACCCATGTCATATTTGAGCTTCCTCTTTTCCTTCTGCCTTCTATTTTTTCCAATATTATTGTTTTTTTTCCAAAGAACCTTGACTTCCCATGACATCTCTGAAGTAGGACCACTTCAGCTTTGTCAGTTCCATCACTGTTTCAGGTTCCATTTGCCCTAGAACCCACTCATTTGTCTGTCTGTCAATCCTGGGTATATATAGAGCTTTCCTCCAATGACGTTTTTGAAATGAATCTTTCTTTTTCCCCTGTCAGCCTTCTTCACAGGCCAGCTTTGATATCAGAACAGGGTAGCTGCGGATATGAGTGTACAGTTGACATTGGTCTCTAATGACACATCTCTGTTTGTGGTGATCTTTCCTAATCCTTCCACTTCCACTCTTCCGAGTCTCAGCTTTCTCTTGATTTCTTGTCTGTAGTCTCCGTTTGAACTGATGACAGAAACAAAGTCAGACACACCTTGAGCCATTTCAGTGTCTTCATTGTCCACATGAAAGTTGTATATTTCTTCTGTAGTCATGATTTTGTCATCTTGATGATCAAATGCTACTTTGCTTTTGCACTGTATTCTTGTAATTTCATCAGAAGTTGTGTCCAATTATTGCTACATTCTCCTAGTAAGATAGAGTCATCTGTATGTGTTAAGACATTTCTCTATCTTCCACCAATGTTTACACCTTCCTCTGAGTCTAGTCCACTTGTTTATAGGATACATTCTGCGTACAGACTAAACAAATAGGCAGGTAGAATGCACCCGTGTCTGACACCTCTGCCTATAGGAAACGATCCCGTGTCTCCATGTTGTGTCCTGATAGTGGTTTCCTGTCTACAATACAGGTGACGCATCAGGACCATCGAGTGCTGAGTCATGCCCGGTTCTTTCAGAGCAACCTATAGGTTTTCATGATCAACACAGTCAAAGGCTTTCCAGTAGTTCAAAACAGACTACCCTTCTGGAATTCTTTGGAGTGCCCCATCATCCAGCGAGTGCTCAAAGCAGTTTTCCAGTGCACCCGCCTTTCTTGAATCCATCCCAATGGGTCCTCTTCATGTTCGCTTTGCAGTGGCATGACTCTGCGCTTAGTCCTTAGTCTTTTCCCCTTTGTATGGGTACCATCATAGTCTTATCACTACTTCTCTGTTGGACAGCATACATTATATCAATGTCTAACAACTAAGCTGGATACTCAAAACAATTAAATGAAAATTCAAATTGAAAAAAATTTTAAATTTTAAATATTCAATACTATGTGCAGCAATATTTCCCAGGCACATATCTATTAAAGTTTTTAGGATTTAATGTAGCTTTAGGTTGTAATCAGTACAAAGACATTCCAGATTTGTCAGAAGGTGTGTACCTGCTCTTTGTACCAATGTATGTTCATATCCAGTTCACATGGATATCACCTACCATGATACACTCTCCTGGTGCCTGCTGATCACCAAGGGCCAGGTACCTGAGAGGCCGTGCCAGTGTCATCCAAGTCCCAGCTACTTAGCCAGGGATGATGTCAAGCCTCAGCCTCCTCCACCTTTCGCTGAAGGCCGAAAGAAGACCACAGATAGAAATCTGGACATTTCAGTATTATGTTATGAGACTCTGGGTCTTATTAAAGGTTCAATTTGAGCTGGAGTTTCTTCGTTATTATTATTATTATTTTTATTTTTTTATGGTGACAATGGTTAACAAAATCCAATAAGTTTCAGCTGTACACTTTTAACAGCAAGGCATATATTTATTTACACTGTGTGTTTACCTTCCATTGTTAGATTTCTTTCTGTCACCACATATTTGACCCCATTTACCCTGTCTAACTCCGCCGTCCCTTCTCCCCTCTACCCTCTGGTAACCACTAGTCTATAGTCCATGTCCATAAGTCTCTGTTTGTTTGTCCTGTTCCTCTGTTGCTTTTTGGTTTATATCCCACATATAAGCGATACGTGATGTTCAACTTTCTCTGCCTGGCTTATTTCGTTTAGCATGGTTATCTTGAGGTCCATCTATGTAGTCATAAATGGCAGTATTTCGTCTCTTCTTATGGCTGAGTAATATTCCATTGTATATATGTACTACAGCTTCTTTAGCCAATCATCTATAGTTGGACATTTCGGTTGCTACCATATCTTGACCACTGTGAATAATGCTGCTATGAACATCAGTGTGTAAATATCTTTTGGATATGTGTTTTCAAGTATTTGGTGCAAATATCCTGTAGTGGGATTGCTGGATCATATGGAGGATCAATTCTTAGTTATTTCAGGAAACTCCATACTGTTTTCCATAGTGGCTGTACCAGTTTGCGGTCATAGTAGCAGTGTATGAGAGTTCCTTTTTCTCCGCATCCTCTTTAACATTTGCTTATTACTTTTCCTGTTGATTATAGCTATTCTAACAGGTGTGAGGTGATATCTCATTGTGGCTTTGATTTAACTTTTCCTAATAGCTAGCGATGTTGAGCATCTTTTCATATATTTGTTGACCATTTGTATGTCCTCTAGGAAGAAGTGTCTGTTCAGGCCCTCTGCCCAATTTTTAATTGGATTGTTTGTTTGTTTATTTGTTTGTTGTTGTTGAATTGTATTTGTTTTTGTATATTTTGGATATTAGGCCCTTATCAGAGTCATAGATTGCAAATGTATTTTCCCGTTTGGAAGCTTGTCTGTTTACCTTGTTGATGGTCTCTTTCGCTGAGCAGAAGCTTTTTAGTTTGATGTAGTCCCATTTATTTGCTTTACTTTTACTTCCCTTGCCTTTGACGCCATAGTCATAAAATCCTCATTAAGTCCAAGAGTCTTGAGTTTAGTTCCTATGTTTTTTTTCTATGCATTTTTTGTTTCAGGTCTTATGTTCAGGTTCATAATCCATTTTGAGTTCATTTTGGTGTGTGGTTATAGATAACAGTCTAGTTTCATTCTCTTGTACGTGGCTTTCCAGTTTTCCCAGCACCATTTATTAAAGAGGCTTTCCTATCTCCACTGTAGGTTTTTGGCATTTTGTCAAAAATTATTTGCCCATATATATATATGGGTTTACTTCTGGACTCTTGATTCAGTTCCACTGGTCCGTGTGTCTGTTTCTCTGCCAATACCATGCTGTTTTCATTACTGTCGCTTTGTAGTATAATTTGAAGTCGGGCAGAGTGTTGCCTTCAGCCTTATTCTTTATCCTCAGGATGGCTCTGGCAATCTGGGGTCTTTTATGCTTCCATACAAATCTGATGATTTTTTGTTCTATTTCTTTAAAAAATGCCAATGAGATTTAATGGAGATTGCATTAAATCTGTATAATGCTTTAGGTAATATGGTCATTTTAACTATGTTGATTCTTCCAAACCATGAACCCGGCATATCTCTCCATTTCTTTGTATCTTCTTGGTTTCTTTTAATACAGTCTTATAGTTTTCATTATATAGGTTATTTACATGTTTCCTTAGATTTATTCCTAGGTATTTTATTCTTTTTGTTGCAATTGCAAAAGGAATTATTTTTTCCACTTCTTTTTCTGACACTTCATTATTAGAGTATAGGCACGCTGTGGATTTTTGGACGTTGAGCCTGTAACCAGAAACTTTACTGTATTTGCTTATTGTTTCTAGTAGTGTTCTTGTGGCGTCTTTAGGGTTTTCTCTATAGAGAGTCACATCATCTGCAAATAGTAACAGTATGACTTCTTCATTTCCTACTTGGATGCATTTTATATCTTTTTCTTGTCTGATTGTACTTGCTCAGACCTCTAATATTATATTGAATAACAGTGGTGATAGTGGACAGCCTTGCCTTGTTCCTGATCTTAGAGGGAAAGTTTTTAGTTTTTCACAATTAAGTATAATATTGGCTGAGTGTTTCTCATAGATGACCTTTATTATGTTAAGGTACTTTTTTTCTGTTCTGATTTTGTGAAGTGTTTTGATTATAAATGGATGCTGTATCTTGTCGAAGGCTTTTTCTACGTCTCTTGATATGATCATATGATTCTTATTTTTAAATTTGTTTATGTGGTGTATCACCGTACTTGATTAGTGTATGTTGAACCATCCCTGTGCCTCTGGGATGAAACCCACTTGATCATGGTATATAATCTTTTAATGTGTTGCTGTATTCGGTTTGCTAGTATCTCATTTAGGACTTTTGCCTATGTATTCATGAGAGATATTGGTTTGTAGTTTTGTTTTTTTGCTTTATCTTTACCAGTTTTGATATCAATGTAATTTTGGTCTCATAAAATGAATTGAGTAGTATTGCCTCCTCTTTGATTTTTTGAAAGAGATTGAGGAGAATAGATATTAAATTTTCTTTGGATGTTTGGTAGAATTCACTGGTGAAGCCATCTGGTCCTGGACTTTTACTTTTTGGTAGGTTTTTGATGATTGTTTCCATTTCCATACTGCTGAATGGTCTATTTAAATTTCCTATTTCTTTTTGATTCAGTCTAGGAAGGTTGTGTTTTTAAAGTACAGGTCTATTTCTTCTAGGTTATTAAATTTGGTGTTATATACTTTTTCATAGTATTCTTGTATGATCCTTTGTATTTCTGTGATGTCTGTCATAATTTCCCCTCTTTTGGTCCCTGATTTTGTGTATTTGTGTCCTTTCTCTTTTTTCTTTAGTGAGTCTAGCTGGGGTTTGTCAATTATATTAACCTCAAAGAACCATGATCTGGAATTGCTGACGCTGCTCAAGGAGTCATTATGAGTGCCTCTCGTTAGTGCTTCCTCATGACCTCTACTGAAACTATGGGTAGAAAGATGTCCTTACTGCCACTAGGTGGTGGTGAATGTCTGCCCTGACCGTACTCCACTGAGGAGAGGGTGGATCTCCTCATTACTGCTGGGTAGAGGATGAAAGTCCAGTCTCCCCAAACTCGACTTTCATCAAGGAGTAGAGGACTGACTTCCTGAGTATCCGGCAGGGATGGAAGCCTGACTTCCTTTTCGGGCTTCTCTGAAACCACCAGTAGCTGTCCAGCGACCCCTGCCAGAAGGGAGTTGTGATACCTCAATATAGCCTAAAGAAGGTGGAAGTGGAGACTCTAAACATGGTCTTTCCTGGTATGGGTGGGTGATTGGTTTAAACAAAATATCTCTGGTTGCTTCTTTGTGCCCAGGCTTGACTGACTGCCCCTGTGATATAGATGAGGAGCACAACAGTCACCTGGCTTTTGCAAAATGAGGCCAGACAGTCTCCTTGTCTGAAAATAACACAGAGAAGGGCCAGAAGAGAGAAACAGTGCTTGCAATCTGAATTAAATATTCCATAAGTCCCTGTTAATGATGGAACTGAATGACACGAGTTGGCAAGCGAGCAGAGGACAGCTGCTGTGAGCATGAGCTTCGGAATCAGACAGCCCTGGGTGCACACTCTAGTTGTTTCACCTCTCTGAAGCTCAAGAATAAAAATGACAATTGTTCATTTAAAATGTTTTGGTCCCTCTATGTGCAAATAATTGCTACTATTTTTATTGCTATTCAGAATGTATTTAGTCACTTCTCTTTTGTTCATCTTAAGATCTCTGTGAGGGGATACTGTGGCAGATTGCAAAAATGGCCACAAATTATTTCCTTCATCTCACCATGCCCGTGGTGTTATCCTGACTCAGCCTTGATCATGTGACTTGCTCTGGCCACTAGGATGTTAGTAAACATGAAGCATATAGAAATGTACGCTCGTGAGTGTGAAAAGTGCTTGTGTGTGGAACTTGCTCTCTCTTGCTGCACTCAGGTCCCAGCTGCCATGTGAACAAGCCCAGGCTGGCCTACTGGATGATTACAGTCCCAGGGCCCAGTCATACCTTATCACCGCAGCCAGGAGCCGCCCACTCCTAGACACACGAGAGAGCCATCGTAGCCCATGAGCCGACTGGCCACCTGACCTCAGATAGAAAAGGGACCCCACTAGCCGAGCCTAATGCCCAATAGGGTGAACTCAAAAAATGCTGTTGTACTAAGCCACTACACTTCGGGATGTTTTGTTATAAGCAATAGATTACTAGCACAAATATGCAGGCGGGGGAGTCCAAGTTCCATTTCTGCAACTCATCCACTCACTTATGACCCTCAGTACAATGGGGTCAGAATATCTCCCCTGAGCATTCCTGTGATAGGTAGATATTGTGAAGCAGGAGCAGGTGGAAGAAGCTTTGTAACTTTGTTTCCTTGGCACATATGAGAGATGTATGGACCAGGAACTGTAATTATAATCCCATGGTGGAGCCCACCTCCACAGGAAGGAGGTCTTGTCTGTATTAGAGGTTTAGAGGTTGTTGTGGGAGCCTGCACTGGCTCTCTGGGCCTGCAGCTCAACAGTCCCCAAAATGAGATCCAGTTTCTTCAGCAATCTGAGAACTTACCGTATGCTTGGTACTGAGTGAGCCCTAGAGATGGAAAGGGAGAAATGGGAGACATTCCTCCCCCTAATAGATCCCTGTAGGTCACAGAAACCCATTTATGAAAGGCTTTTTTGAAGAATATTGGATTTCCTCTTTGCATAACCCGTGGATTCTTTGCTTCATCCTCAGTTCTTGTGTCCCCATTTCTCTCCTTTGCACAGGCTAATGGGCAACGTCCATAATTAGGCGGTATGGGTGCACCACCAATAACACCGTGCTTGCCAAATGGAGTGAACGCACAATCAGGGCCCACATTATTCTGACAGGAAAGTATAAAAGTGTAGTTACAGTTTCTTACCTAGAAAGCCTGCCTGCCCCTGACTATTGTAATCGCAGCCCAGTCCTGCGTCTATAGCCTCAGGTAGGAAAAAATAAATGTTGTAGTGACATGAGGAAGAATGAGAACTATGTATTCATGCTGTCATTTTCCTGCGATGGGAAGAATGGCAGAGTCATGCCAGCCCCTTTTCCCAACCCCTCACACACACATCCACCTGAAAAGCAGCAGAATTTGTCTGGCTGATGGGTCCTCAAGATGGTTGTGTGCAAACACTCGTGAAGGCCGATAAGCAAGCCCGTCATGGCTATACCTCTGGCCTTTTGAGATAATCAAAGCTTTCATTGCTTGTTCCAGTTCTCAGTCAAACCATCACCCGGAGGATGAGCGTGTGTCCCCTGGTATAAAGGACACTCACAGGGGTTGCACCATAGAGAGTGTTTCCTCTCAGCTTCCTGTACATGTTCCCGTCTCATTCTGGAGAGGCGAGGTGGGAAGCACATTGAACCACAATTCTCGCCTCCACTCCTCACCCAAATCCCAAATCCAGGGACTCGGAATAAGACCTGCACTTGCCTCCATCTTAGAGAGGCCTGTGTCCTGCTGCCCCCTGAGACCCTGAACAGCCATCAAGAGTTCCAGAGGGCTGTGTGAAGGGGCCGTGTGCCTGCTTCACACGCTCATTCCCATGGCCTCAGGAACCTGGTCTCCTGGGACTGACCAGATTGGGAAAGGTCCTCTGAGCTGCAGGGGGTCACTGCTCCCCTGAGAACACACCGCTCCTATCAATAGAACTGCCCCTGCCCCCGCCACTTCCCCGTCCTGCCCACCCTGGGACCTTGCCTCAGGCTGGTCCAGTGTCCCTGCCCCTCCAGGCCTTCCGGGACACCTGGCCAACCCTGGCAGATACCATGTATTTATGTGATTTATGTGGCCACACCTGCTGTATAAACCCCATGACTTCACCTACAGACCTAGAAAATTTGAAACAGTGCCCTTATCTTAGATTTCATGTAGATCCTTTGATCCTTTCTAAGGGGATATAGACTTACGGGTCTGTGGCGGGGATTACATATCGCCCAATTAAGATCATACTAGGCACAAGAGAGTCACTTTTTATGTGGAGTTGGTTGTCACTTTCTCCCACAGAGGTGAATCGATCAAGGCCCTGTGGAGGAGCATAGAGATGAGGACAGAGTGTGTCTTAAGTTCAGGCTTTGTTTATGCTGCTGGGAGCAGTTGTGCTGAGTTCTTACCTTGACTCTTAACTCTCCACTTTCCATTCCGACGGCCACCCCAACATCATTACTGCCCTTGTAACTTGAGGAATGTTTTGTGCATTTTGAAGACTCCCGCACAGAGAGCAACATCTACATGTAACTTATTTCCTCTTTCTTTTTTATTCTTTCTCTTATCTTCTTTGTGACTCTTCTTTGTGACTCTTCTCCAGCCCCTCCTTCTCTCTTTTTTGGTTCTCATGCGAAGAGGCCTGGTCTTCTCCAGGTACTTGAGGTCCTAGAATTGTCCATGTCTGTAATATCTTTCTCCAGTTTTTCACATCCTCTCAGAGCATTGCCCCCTTTGCATTGTGTTGAGCCACCCTGAGTGGGCCGGGCAGGGAACTGGGCTGGGAGTCAGAAGGGCTGGACGCAACATGCTGGAGGGTCCCTGTGAAGTCTGGTTTTGCCCTGGGCATCCCCCACATGGGGCTTTTCCTACAGAATGACTCTGGACATGCACAATTGTTCTCTTCGCTCCAACTTTCTAAAACCCCCTGGTAGATGCTTTAGGAGAAGGAGCAGAGGATGCAATTCAGGTTGAAGAAGTACCGGAAGAAAAACTGTGACTTGGAAGTCTTGGGATTGAAAGAATAAGGCAACAAATGCACATGTTCTTTATTGCTTCCTAACATTTTGTGTGAGGAGACATTTTATTAAAAACAGCCAAACTAAGGAATCTTCTGGGGTGTCCTCTATTGTGTGTGAACATGCAAGGGAGACAAGGGGATGGTGAAAATCAGCAAAGGCAAGTGAAAAAATGTCGTGAGATCATCTTTCGTAAAGAGGATACTCAGGCCGGGGAAGCTTCTAAGTTGCTGAACCCATCCCTCCATTGCTCCCTTAATCTGGAGGAGAGGGCTGTCGGTTCCTGTAAGTCCACAATGTGAGTAACTTCAGGGTTATAGTGTACATTGTCTTTTCTGTGACAAGGCCTCCAGGATGTACTTACGCTATCGTCTTGCAGGACAAAGCGGTGTACTCCTCATGCCCTCAAGATCACAGGGGCATCCCTTAGCTGGAAGTTTAGTGCTTTATCCCTTATCCCTGGGTATGATGAGATAGTGGGAGTGGCCTGACCTCCCCAACCTCAGGCCTCCTGGGAAGAGAAAGTGGAGGATAAAAGTGCCCTGGGGCTCCTTCTCATGCAAGCAAGGCAGCTCACCTTCCTTAGCATTGCAAGCCTGTGAGAGCTTAGTACTCCCAGAATCAAGTAAGGGGCACTGCAGAGTCCAGTCCCAGCTGGGGACCTCTCAGCATCGGTGGAGCCCTGTGAAGGGCCTGGAGCTAAGGTCCTGTATAGAATTTACACACACACACACACACACACACACACACACACACACACACACACACACATGTAAATCAAGCAAATGACAAAAATACTGAAGGAAACTTAATCCAATGCTTTATTGAGACACAGTAAGGAGTAACACTACAAATTGCTTATGTTTCTTTTCCTTCCCAAATTTGTCAATAAATGAGACAAATATTATTGGTTTAATTACATTTTAAACAGCAGTGTCCTTCATCTTTTCATATTGGAACACATTAAGCCATAAAACTTTTTATTTATTACCACAGCCTCATGGTTTTTCAAATGCACGGCATAGGCAAAGCATTGGGATGTTAGGAAAAATAAAGATTATTAGGGGAAAAAGGAAACGCTCCAGGTCTCTGTCCATTTGTACTGTGCTGATCTCATGATGGGTCACATTCAGTGTTAGGTTGAGAGAAAGAGTCACCATTGCCACCTGTATCATCTGACCTGTGTCACACAGGCACCAGGGTGGACGGACTCAGCCTTTTCAGCCTGGAGTCCCAGAGTCCCCCTTTCCTCTGCATCACTCTCACTGTCCAAGCTACAAGTCACCTGAAGGCTGCCCAATCAAGTGCCCAAGTTCAGTTGGTCCTGTAAGACATTTGTAGACACTCAGGCTAAGAGACAACACCCTCAGCCAAGAGTAGCATCAGGTCTCAGCATCCTGTCAGCTTGATTCCTGGGGAAACCAGGGCCCATGGTCACTGCTCCAGGGTGTGAGAAGGCTTCTGGGTCCTGCACATCTTCACTAGGGAGCCCTCCTCCATCTGTCTCTCGATCTCCCCAGGGCTTCCAGCACCAGTGTTCTCTGCAGCTCTGGTATCAATACCCATGCAGGTTGAGACTTGGGGCCTCAGCCTGAGTCTCAGCGGAGATGGAGTTTACATCGTGTCAGGAAGCTTCAGTCAGGCCAAAGAACAGGGGCCTCTTCTCTGCTCCTCTCCCGCTTCAGCTCGGTTACCAGACGGTTAACCAGTCTCTCTATTGTATAGGTTTAGAATTTGATTTAGATATATATATTTTATGTTTAGATATATAAGATTTTTCCATGAAATGACTTATCTACTACTGGTTTCATTTTGAATATATTTATATAAAATAAAGCACATAAATAGAAAAGCACCTTGAACAAGTTAAGACTCAATGAATTATTACAGACACTCACCCCAATCATCACCATCAGGTTAACCCTTCTCTCCTGTAAAGTTCACCTAGAGTTAATAGAGAAAAATAACAGCAAGTTTAGTTCTTTGCACATGTCCATATGTCAGTGCCTTTCTAGGAATTTTATTTTGTGAAGTTTTATTCCTCTGGAAGGGAGTCGTGGAAACAGTAGTATTGGAGATCATCCATGATGACATGGATGTCAGTACAATTTACACCTGCAAGTTACATGATCGAGTATAAAATCAAGGCTCACTGTTCTTCATGTAACTGTAGTACTCTATTTTCTTCTTCCACCAATTATTACGAGAAGGTTGATGAGATTCTAACTTTCTTTCCCATATAGGTCATTTGCTTTTTATTTTTTTTAAGACGACCAAAGAACTTTTTTTTCTTGAAAGCCCAGTGATGTATCATAGACTCTGCCGTTAGCAAGTGCACGTTCAATGCTCAGGGTGTTCTTTTAGTATGCAGATTTAAAGCATTTTTCCCAAGTCTCGACATCTAAGAGATCATCACGTAGTCATTAGGTTCCTCACTGAGTTCCTTGTTGACAGGCATTTAGGCTGTTTCCCCACCTTCATCACTAGGGCTCTGGTACGATGATACTAGATCTTGGATCTCCCGGGCAAGTGTATCTGCAGGAAACCCTCCTAGGTGTGAAATCGCTGGGCCCATAGGGGTGTGCATGTTTGGTGCTGACACATGAGGCCAATGGCACTTCATAGAGGCTGGTGGCTCTAATGCTCATTCTGGCAGGGCATTTGTCACCACAGCAGCTGGGCCCTACCTGTGCACTTTGCAGAGAGTGGAAGGACTTCAGTCCCCAAGCACCTCCTGCAGAGTCTCGTCCTGCATCACCTCTCCTTCATTCCTGTGTGCACTTCTGCATCCCCATCCTCCATCCTTCGCTCCACCTGGTCCCCACTCCTTCCTGCCTGCACTATTGCAACATCCCCTGGCTGACTTTCTGGTTCCATTTGCTTGCCCTTCAGGACCATGAGGCTCTTTCCCCATGTGGGACTAGCTTCTGCTTTATGGATCCTCCAGACCATCCACTCCTTTCAACACCTTCATTGGCTCCATGATAAGGGTGGACTCTGCATTAATGTGGGTAGACCTGTATTGATCATTCCTAAACTCTCCGGTAAGTTTCCCTAAGTGTTTGTGTTTGCTTATCAAACAGCTCATGGTGATGGAGGCAGGAGTCCACCCCACAAGCTCATTACACTTGGCTCCAGAACAAAAGACACCATTTCCTATATCCCATATTTTGGAGGGCTACATCTGCTACCGAGTATTTTTAAAACTAATCTATGCTTGCGAAAGTTTCAAACATGTTTGCAATTTCTTTGATATTTTTCCCAAGAAGAAGTGGGATCTCTGCCCCTCCTTATAACCAGAGTTGCTACTGTTATTCTTTCTCACTGACAGATGCCTTGGAAACAACAGTGTCGTGTCTAAGGTTATGCTTGAAATGGTGACTCAAGTCACTGCCCTGTGGAGCCCTCAGCCACCGAGTACTAGATCTGGATGAACTGAGAATGCCCTGCTGTGAGGACACCCAGGCCACATTGGCATGTCTCATGTGGGTCCTCCAGCCATGTCCACGTCCAGCTGCAGACATAGGACTGAGTCACCTCCAGAGCATCCCAATGCCTGGTTGTCCTTTCATCCCACCAAATGAGTCTTCTCTGATAAGACCCAACATCACAGAGCAGAAAAGTGCTAGCCCACTGACCCTTGTCTGAATGCCAACCCCTTGACCACCAGCAAAATAAGGCCAGTGTTTCATGCCACTAGTTTGAATGGTTAATTCTAAACACACGTGATTTTTTTATACTAAAAGCAACAAGAATAACACCCTTGTAGAAAATTCAAAAGGTGCAATAGAATGTACATGAAAATCTGAGTGTTCTTCCTTCTCTTTTCCGTAGCCTTCCAGCTTAATCTCTCTAAATTTCTGTGATCTTCACTGTAAATTATGGGTCTCAGCTCCTTCTTTGCCTCCCCTGCCGTAGGGTTGTTGTGGGGATCCCAGGAGACGACAACAGATACTCCCGATGAGATGGAAAGCATCACCCCTATGGGAACAATGAAAAGTAACCTTCCACCCTCCCTTGCTGTGGAGTCACCCAAGTCCCCTCTCTGGATGTAACCACTACTGAACATCTAGCTTGTACTTGCAGTCACACAATGATTGGACACTTACAGAACAATGACTTGGCACCGATCACTTATTGCTCTGAAGTTTTCCCTGTAATTAATCATTTTTAGTCTCGTCACATAATAGTAATAAGTACACCATGTTAACATTTGCTCATCACAGAAAAAGAGACTGAGGCTCTGAGTGATCTGCAGGAGTTCCCCAGGGAGATGAAGCTTCTAAATGCCATTGGAACCTAGCAACCAGACATGGTCACTGTGCTTTGTATTAATGTCTACAATGTCTCAACTAAATTAAGGTATTCACCCACAAAAATCTGTCTGGTGAGTGTTTTACATGCACACCAAACTGCACAATCTTCCTAAGTCTAACTTGGCTTCAGGAGAGTCTTCTGGGCAGCTGTGAATAAATTACTCCTAATTTCCCCGTGGTCTTCTGCCAGCAACATTTCCACAGCTCTCTGTATTGTCACGCATTTCCCAGTTGCTGTAAAGAGGAGAATAATATAAGACAACAGTATGGTCCTCGTGGTCATCTAGAAAGAATGAGGAAGAGTGGTAGAAGAGTCCATTTTTCACAAGAAATCACGGCACATTTATTCAACACAGAAAAAAAGTACTGTGGAAATAATAGTAGCTAAGTTACTTCAAGAAAAACTCTTCAGTGTCCCATATTTAAGTGGCCCATATTTTGAAAAAAGACTAAGCCATGTTCTTCTTTTACTTTGTGGATGCAAACACATGTGTATTCATTCAATCCCTCAGTGTTGCTGCACCATGGAGGTCAGGATGCTCTGACAACTCACAATCTGGCTCATGTTCAATAGTAAACATGGTCTCTAGTTCATGTTCACACATTAGCTGATTTTGCAGCATTATCAGAATAGATCTCTCCCTGATACAATGTCTTAGATTTGTAAAAATTAATAAACATTGTTTAGAACAGGTTTAGATTAACATGAAAGTTGACTAGATAATACACAAAATTCCCACATCCTACCCCACCAGTTTCCTCTATTAAAAACACCTCACATTTATGAGATATATTTGTTCCAATGAGTGAAAAAATGTCAATACATTTTTATTAATAAAAGTCCATACATTCCATTAAAATTCACACTTTGTGCTGTGACATCCTGTGAATTTCACAGTATCATAACATCTCATATCACCAGTAGTGAATCATACACCATTGTTCATAATGGCATTATTCACAGTAGCCAGATGGAAAGAACCCCAAAGTCCATCAAAGGATAAGTGGATCAAATGTGATATATACACCTAGTGGGATACTAGTCTGCCATAAAAGTAATCAGATTATAAAATAGGCTACAACATGGAAAGACCTTGGAAAAATGTTTGGCTTAATTAAATCAGGCCTGTGCAGAAGGACAGTAATTTATAATTCCACTTATATGAGGGTTCTGAAAAAGCCCAATTCCAGAATTTTATATATAGAGTCAGAAAAATAAAAATTGCAAAGGCTGGCAGGAGGATTAAGGAGGAGTGGGAAATGTTTTGGGTCTAGACAGCAGTGATGGGTCCACAGCACTGTGAATGTAATCAATGCTGCTGACCAATATAGTCATAAATGATTACTTAGAAGCTGTAGGGTCATAAGCAGTGTCCTCTGCAGAACAGTTTCCTCCTTGAAAAAATAATTTGTAATTGCCAAATCAAAGGGGCTTGAGACAGCTTCCAAGAAGAGCTCAAGCTTTCCCACAGGTGTTCTATACATTTTCTCTTGGGGTCATTGCCTCAGGGGTCAATGTCCTAGAATCTTCAAGAGAACAGAAGGCCTTGGCGAATAGTGTCCAGGGGGATATGATCCTCACACTGTTTTCCTTTCTCTTATGACAGGTGTACAACGGACCCAATGAAAACTGTATGTATTGTGTAATCACTCACTTGCTAAAGATCAAGCTGGGTGCTGAAGACGGTGGGGCTTTCCTGCTGGTTTGGCCTGAAAGCCCCCCTGATTCCATGATCCTGCCCCGGGGATGAGGGTTAGGGGTGTAGTGAAAGGAAGCGGTTGTACAGGAAAGTTCCATGGCCAGTTGTCCAGTTCTCAGAAGCAAAGACAATATGTATGTGGTAAGGTTTGTGTGTTTCAGACATGTGGGTTGTTTATGTGTCTCTGTGGTGTGATTGTGAATGTCTTTGTGAGTGTGTGTGTTTTCTCAGGAGATTTGCCCACTCATACAACACAATACATGCTTTGACCTTCTAAAGAAACCTCATCACTACTGCACACTTTTCGTAATTAACTCATTCTTCCCACACCCTGGCTGTATCTGAAGGTTTGTTAATAATCCGTCTTCTCAGATGAAATTCGAGCAGAGAGGAATGGCCCAATCTTTTGACCTCCTACATGGAAGAGGCATAATGTGACTCAGGCATGGGTCCCTATGTTGATGCTCTGGACCACTGGCCTGTATTCACCACTCAGTAACAGGATCATTAGTTACAAAGAGCAAGGGAGTTCAGCATCTGTGACCATGCCTGGAAGTGCTAGTATCTATATGGCTCCCACACACAGCCCATCATGATTGGGTGGCTCCAGTTGTCATGCAGCCTAGGGCAGCTATAGTTGGATCTAACAGCTGACTTTGGTGTAGTCATTGGTGTGAAAGGTACATGTAGGGTCCATAAGCTTCCAGTTAGCTCTCAGATTCTAAGAGGTTGAAGCTCCACGTAACACAGTTAGGCCAACATCTGTCAGTGCTGGGGTCACTCCTCAGCCTCTGTTCCTCCACTATGTTGTTAAGAAGTTAAGAAGTTAAGAATCAGGGCGATAACATCACAATAAGCAACTTCTGCCAGCAAGATGTCTACATTTCTCTGTATTGCCATGCATTTTCCAGGCTGCTGTAAAGTGGAGGATGATGTAAGACAACAGTATGGACCTCATAGTCATTGGAGGGGAAGCGTGAAGTGAGCTCAGAGTCTGATTCTCACTACAAGACATGGTACAATTTATTGACAGGCGAGATGAAGGTAGTGTGGAAATAATGCTAAGTTACTTCAAGAAAAATTCTTCAGTGTCCCATTTTTAAGTGACTATTGCAAAAAGGCTAAGTCATAATTAGCTTTTATTTCATGGGTACAAATAAATGTGTATTCAGTCCATCAGGGGTGCTGTCGCCACGGAGGTCAGGATAAACTGACAACTCACAATCTGGTTCATGTTCAACAGTAAAAAAGGTCTCCAGTTCATGTTCACATATTAGCTGATTTTGCACATTATCTGAATAAATCTCTCCCTGATACAGTGTCTCCAGATTTGTAAAAATTAATAGACATTATTTAGAACAGGTTTAAATTAACACAAAAGTTGACTAGATAATACACAAAGTTTCTATATCCCACCTCATCAGTTTCCCCTTTATAGAATATCTTACATTTAAAAGGTACATTTGATAAAATGAGTGAAAAAATATAATACATTTTTATTAATTAAAAGTCCATACAGTCCATTGAAACTTACTCTTTGTGCTTGACATTCTGTGAGTTTTGACAGGACCATTTTATCACGTATCACACACCAACATTCATAATGCCAGACGGTGGAAAGAACCCCTAAGTCCATCAAGTGTTAAGCGGATCAAATGCAATGTGTACACCTAGTGGGATACTATTCAGCCATAAAAGTGATTTAGATTATAAAATAGGCAACAACATAGATTGACCTTGAAACAATATTAAGCTTATTGATATCAGGCCTGCACGGAAGGACAATAATTTATGATTCCACTTATATGAGGGTTCTGAAAAAGCCTAGTTCCTGGAAACAGAAGAGTAGAGATCAAAAGGGCTGGAAAGAAGGTCAAGGCAGCATGATTTATTCCTGGAAATGTTTTGATTCTAGACAGCAGTGATGGGTCCATGGCACTGTGAATGTAATCAATGCTGACTGATATACTCACAAATGATTAAAAGTAGCATAAATATGATGTAAAGTTCATCACAATAAAAGTAAAATATACAATATTATACATGTTGAAGACACTAGCAACATGTATGAATACATGGATTATGAAATTATCTTCTAACATTAGAAGTGGGAATTTGGCCAGGTTTTAAGAAGGGCAGAAGGAATCAGAACCCTGTCACTGAAACATAACATGCATTTTTGATATCTAATCCAAAACCACCTCAAGCAGAGCTCCCTGAGATAGTCTTAAGCAGCACCACCAATGACAGATGGTGACTCTATGTCTCCTAGCTCCCACTGAAACCGTGGTGGAGGATCTTCCTGGCACTGTTGTGGAGGAGCTTCGGGACATCGTTGTGGAGAAGCTTCATGGCACCATTTTAGATGAGCGTCCTGACACCATGGTGGAGGAGCTTCTTGTCACTATGCTAGAGGAGGTACCTGACACCGTTGTGGAGGATCTTCCTGACACCATTGTGGAGGAGCTTGCTTTGACACTGTGTAGAGGATCTTCACTGTTGTGGAGGAGTTTCCTGACACTGTTGTGGAGGAACTTCCTCACACCGTCATGGAGGAGCTTCCTGACACCATTGAGGAGGAGCTTCCTGAAACTATTGTGGAAGAGCCTCCTGACACAGTTTTGGAGGAATTTCTTGACAACATGGTGCAGGAGCTTCCTACACTGTGCTGGAGGATCTTTCTGACACCGTTGAGGAGGAGCTTCATAACACTGTTGTGGAGGAGCTCCCATACATGGTTGTGGAGGATCTTCCTGAAACCATTGTGGAGGATCTCACTGACATCATTGTGGAGCAGCTTCCTGAAATTGTTGTGGAGGAGATTCCTGACAACATAGTGGAGGATATTCCTGACACTGTTGTAGAGGAGCTTTTTGACAATGTTATGGCAAAGCTTCCTGACACCACAGTGGAGAGGCTTTCTAACTCTGTTGTGGAGGAGCTTCTTGACACCGTTGTGGAGGAGCCTCCTGATACCGTTTTGAAAGGAGTTTCCTGACACTGTTCTGGAGGAGCTTCCTGAGTCTGTTGTGGAAGAGCTTCATGACATCATTGTAGAGGAGCTTCCTGACACCATCATGGAGGTTCTTCCTAACATCATTTTAGAGGATCTTCCTGACACCATTGTGGAAGATCTTCCTGAAACCATTTTGGAGGATCTTTAACACTGTTGTGAAGGAACTTCCTGACACCATTTGTGGAGGAAGCTTCTGTTTCATTGTGGATAGACTCTCTGACATTGTTGTGGAGGATCTTTAAAGATACCATGTGGAGAACTTACTGACACAATTGTGGAGGATCTTCCTGACACTGTTGTGTGGTTCTTCCTGACACTTTGTGGAGGAGATTCTGACACCATGGTGGAGGATATTCTGACACCGTTGATGAAGAGCTTCTGTTTGCTGTAGTGGTGGAGCTTCCTGACACCCAATTTTTTGCAGGATCTTCCTGAGAACCGTTGGAGGGTTTCCTGACACCGTTGTGGAGGAGCTTCCTGACACCTTTTTGGAGGAACTTTCTGACACCACTTTGGAGGAGCTTCCTGACAACATTTTGGAGGAGCTTCCTGACTGCATGGTGGAGGATCTTCCTGACATCATGCTGGAGGATATTTCTGACACTGTTCTGAAGGAGCTTCCTGACTCCGTTGTGGAAGAGATTCATGACACGATGTGGAGGAACTTACTGACACCATTGTGGAGAAGCTTCCTGACAGTCTTGTGGAGGAGATTCCTTGCAACATGGTGGAGGATCTTCCTGAAACCATTTTGGAGGATCATCATGACAGTATGGTGGAGGAGCTTTCTGACACTGTGCTGGGGCTTCCTGACACCACTGTGGAGGAGTTTCCTGACACTGTTGTGGAGGAGATTCCTGGCACTCTGCTGGAGGATCTTCCCGACACTGTGCTGGAGGATATTCCTGACACCATTGTGGAGGAGCTTTTGACACCATTGTGAAGCTTTCTGACACCATAGTGGAAGTACCTGACTCCATTGTTGAGGAGCTTCCTGACACCGTTCTGGAGGAGCTTCCTGACTCTGTCATGGAAGAGCTTTATAACACTGTTGTGGAGCAGCTTCCTGACACTCTTGTGGAGGAGATTCCTGACACCATGGTGGAGGAGTTTTCTGACTCTGTGGTGGGAAACTCCCTGACACTATTGCAGAAGAACTTCCTTACACCGTTTGTGGAGGAGCTTCTTTATTCCATTATGGAGGATTTTCCTGACACTCTTATGGATGATCTTCCAGACACCATCTGGAGGATCTTCCTGACACTGTTGTGGAGGAGCTTCAAGAAACCATTGTGGAGGAGCTTCCAGACATCATTTGGAGGAGCTTCCTGAAACCATTGTGGATGAGATTTCTGACATTGTTGTAGAGGACTTCCAGACACCAGGTTGAGGAACTTCCTGACACCATTGTGGAAGAGCTTCCTGAGAGGATTGTGGAGGACCTTCCTTGATACTGTTGTAGATTCTTTTCTGATATTTTTGTGGGAGGAGATCTGGACAATCATAGTGAGATATTCCTGACTCCATTGTGGAGGAGCTCTGACACCATTGTGGGAGGATCTTCCTGGACACTATTGTTTGAGGATCTTCCTGACAAAGTTGTGAGAATCTTCTGACACCATTGTGGAGGAACTTCCCACACTGCTGTGAGCAGCTTCTGGACAATGCTTGGAGGAGCTTCTGACTCTGTCCTGAGGATCTTCCTGACACCATGCTGAGAATCTTCCTGACATTGTTGTGGAGGAGCTCCTGGACAGCATCACAGAGAAAGCCTCGACACCATTTGTGGAGGAGCTTCCTGAAACCATGGTGAAGTAGCTTCCTGACACTGCTGTGGGAGGAGCCTCATGACACCGTTTGGAAGTTTGCTTACATCATTGTGGAGGATCTTCCTGACACTGTAGTGGAGGAGTTTCCTGACGCCATAGATCAAAAGCTTTTTGACACCATTGTAGAGGAGCTTCCTGGCACTATTGTTGAGGAGTTCTGGACACCGTTGTGGAGGAGCTCCCTGACACTGTCCTGGAGGATCTTCCCGACACCATGCTGGAGGTTCTTCCTGATACCGCCATGGAGGAGCTCCCTTACACTGTTATGTAGAAGTGTTGCAGAAAAGCTCCAAAATCAGACTTGTGAAAAACCAAGCTGTAACTCGGAGAGAAGAAGAACTCAGGTTTGCTATGCATGGTCCCAGAGGAGCTAGTGCTCTGAAGAGTTCAGCCAAGAGCACAGTTGCAACATTTCTTATATACAGGCTTTTTACACAAGCTGATTGTTTTCTTTGAACTCAGACTGTTACAAACAGTGGGAGTTGCTATGGTTGCGAGTAGTAACATAGGGTGAGAGTTATTATGGGTTACCGCTGGTTACAAATTGTTACAGGAAGCGGGAGCTGCCAGAGTACAAAGTGCTACAAGAGATGGGTACAAACAGTTACATTTACAAGTCGAGCAAAGTGCAGGTGAGCTCTTGCATGAGTTCTTGCATACAGCAAGCATACTTACAGAAGCAAAACATAAGCTGATTAGTTTTAATAAAAATACCTCAAAATTTCCTCTTCATTCCTGCTTTTGATGCCCATTTAAATTCGTTTTAGGGCAATACCTTTTTGATTTCCTTCTTGTACTCCCTGGACTAGGGACTGATAATTCTATTTCATAAGGGTCTTTACTGCAGTTTTTCTTTCTACTATGGCCTTTAATATTTGTACATAAAAGATCCTCTCTTTTGACCTTTGCTGTCTCATGTTTTACTCCCTAAGATGACAGTCTATTCCTTAAATTTATTTAACACGTTTCTTGAATTCTACTAGGCTGTGATTTTTTTTTCCTCCTCCGCTTTTGTGTACACTTTTTCCGAGGGAGTTTCCTCACCTTATTCCTTTTTTACATGTTTTCCTGTATCTAGGTCCCTGTTTGGGTGCCACCTGCCACATCCGGCAAGTGGTAAATCCTGCCACGTACAGCGCGGCTCTGGGAAATTTACCTTTTCTATCTCCAAGCTAATGTACCGCTTCTATGTGCTGCTAACAGATAGTTTAGTGCCAACCTGTTCTGGTAGATGGCATTTCTCATCTGAGCCTGTTGATGTGCTAGGAGGGTCAGGGATCTCCCAGTCTCATTAGTAATTATCTCTAAAACTCCCTGTAGTTGGATAATCTGATTTAACATGTAAGTGGGGGTATGGTATCCCCAAGATCTATCTTTTGCCTAAGTGGCAGACTCATAGTATTGGATTATTCATTCTGGGGACCACTCATCATCTTTCTAGTCCCCTATTTGAAGTTCTCTTTTTACCCATTCTAAGGGTTGTGAGACCAGGTGACCAAGCAATTTCCCCTGTCTTCAGAGGTAAGAAGAAAAAGGATGGTTTTATCATGCCAATTACACAGCTTCCTTCCAAATTTTTGGGAGGTGGATGTAGGTTTTATTTCTATAAATCTAGTAAAGCCCACGTGGGGCTATCCAGTCTTGGCCCCTGCCTGTGTTATGCCAGGCTCTATTGAGCTCTAGGAATCTGGCTAACAGATTTCTCTCTTTCCTGTCTCCCCAGCACAACTTCATTTGGAGGGGGCATTATAATATCGTTGACTTGAGCAAATTAAGTTTCCAACTGAATTTAT
The DNA here is from genome assembly GCF_902729225.1 of Pteropus medius. NCBI lineage: Eukaryota > Metazoa > Chordata > Mammalia > Chiroptera > Pteropodidae > Pteropus > Pteropus medius. Next base: position 1,807,464 of record NW_024356336.1, read on the forward strand.
GAGATTTCCTGTACCTCTGGCTAGGCAGTATTGTCTTATAATAATATGTTTTAAAATCTACTGACCATCATTAGAAGTACATGGGGCCGTTACATCTGGAATCGCCTGGGTGGGAACTGATTCAGTAGCTTCCTATGGCACCTCTCCCCTACATATATAGCAGAAAGTGACATTCAAGAGTAGGCTATTCTTTCAGTCATTCTGAGTAATAATTTTTTTTTCCCTTCTTTAATTCCCTCCCACCCCACTTCCACCCCTGATCTGTGGATGTTGCTGCCTCCTTTTTTTTAAGAACTGAAGGTGGGGCATCTCCCCCAACATACTCACGGCACACACCCAGGTCCTGGCACACCTAGGGCCTGGCACCCCCAGCACACTCGGGGGGCCTGGTGAACCCAGGGCCTGGCACACCCGGGGTATGATCTGCGGCTCCATCTGGGGCATGAACCCAGGACCTTCTGCATGTAAAGCAGACGTGCTAACCATTACACTACGGAGCCACCCCGAGAAATAAATTTTTGATTGATCGTGACAGTGGGAGGTCAGGGTTCAGTTACTTCCTCGTAAAAGGACTTACAGACCTTATAGACTTGAGTTGTATGGCTTTAGTACTTGACCTCTAATACAAATACGAATTTGAACATAGAGATTTAGCCCTGTCCCATCAATGCCAAGTGTTAATACTTGAACTCCAACGGAGGTTCAAGGGGTTGGTTATGATTAACTTTTATGGATTGCACTATGTGTGGTGCAGTTTGATAAGGTTACCCCTTTCCTTAAATACACCTCTTTCTCATTGGTGGTGTCTTCTTCCCAAGCAGCCCATAGGACACATGGCCAATAAGCACAGTTTGTTCCACATGAGGAACTGTGGGGACATATATACTTTTCTATTGTCCTGTAGCTTTCTTCCCAGATTAGAGATCCCCAGGATCACTCTTCCTCCCACTGGCCGTGACTCATGGCAGCACAAGCATCAAATTTTAGGGTTATCTGATTAGGATTTTCTTTCACTCTAGTCTGGGTCAACATAGGTCCATCTGTCTATCTTCCCTGTGGTTCCTCAGAGCTACCTTTATTTCAAAACCTATTTCAGTGGAAGGGTCATTTGGGTTGTAGCATACATAAGGTTGATTACTTCCTGGTTTGCATATTGAATGTTGAGTCTGATTATAGGTACAGGTCCCTTTCTGAGTTCCCTGACATTCATAGTAGTTATAGAAAAATTAAGGTAGTGGAAACTCTCTTACCTCCTTTGATGACATGAATATGAATACATTGCTCATAATTTTCTGCCCCAATTTCTTTCCCTCTCCAGTATCCAATTATAAGGATCCCTGTGATGAAATTCCTCAAGCTTCTGCCATGCATAGACTGGCCAGCTTCTGGGGGTGGCCAGAGCAGGGCCGACGATCTCAGGTGGATTTCTGCTGCTTCCAGAATGCGATTTGGAGTGGCTGATTAAGGCCTGTGTTTGGTGGATCCACGGAGTGATACCTTCAACTTTAATACTTTAATAGCAATGAAAGTTGTTGATATAACAGTGTGAGGGCCTGTCCAGCTTGGCTGGAGCAGCTTCTTCTTCTCATTCTTAACCTATAATTCATTTCCCGGCTGAAAGGGGGTGGGCCCAATTCCTTAAAAGGATAGAGGTTCTTTCTAAAGTTTCCCTAGAATGTCCAGGGAATCCTTCTTAAGGCCTGAAGGTGTTGGGATATTTCTAGTGTTTCTTTTTAACTTCCCTATTATTGGGGAGGTGGTCTCTCACAAAGGATTTCGTGGAGCCCTCTTAAATAGGATGACCTCAGTGTCTTTGCAGTCAGACCCAGAAGCCCCTTTTTAAATTTTTCTGCCTAACTTTTTTATGAGCCATGAACCCCCTAGTCATTATAGGGATGTGGAAGGATGGGAGGTCTCTTCTCCCATATCTGCTTCCTGCTGAAAATGGTCGTAGTCCCTGCCTATCGGGTTTCATGGAGCTCTTTCTCTTTCTGCCTTAATTTGGGTGGGGTCTTGGGCTTTCCTGATAAAGTTTAGCTAAAGTGTTTTTGTTTTTTGTTTGTTTGTTTGTTTGTTTTAGGGTCCAGCTCACGCGTTCAACTTTTCCTGGCCTCTGCAGCCTAACAGACTAACAGATTTTTTAAAGTAATCTTCCCCAGGTGACTTGATTCTTGATGTTGTTTTACTAGCCAAACTACCAGTATAGCGGAATAAAGAGTCTCTGGTCTGGAAGTTCCTACTAGCCCTCCTTCCTCCTGGTTCCTCCTTTGCTGTTTGGTTTGCTCTGGTGGCCCTTGCAATGAATGCCTGCTACTTTGGAAGACTTCCAGATTGCCTCTATAAGTTGGAGGACTTCTTCTCTGTTTTGATTTCTTTTCCTCTCACTGTCGGCAATTCCCTCTTTTGATGAAGAACCCAACGTGTGTGCAAGGTAGCAAAGGCTTACCTTGAATCGGTGTTGATACTGGCCCATTTCCTTTCAGCCTGCCGTAGTACCTGGATGAGTGTCCATAGTTCTGTGTCGTGCTGATCTGTCCTGTGGCAGAGCCTTAGCTCTGATTACCTCACCAGCAGTTGTTGCTGCATAGCCAGCTTCGTGCTGTCCATGAATCAAGTTGCTCCCGACTGTGAGCAGACTAGTTCTGGGTCTTAGAAGGGAACATCTGTCTAATTTGGCCTGCTATAGTAAATTTTGTCCGTGGCCTCCTCACGATCGTAGTTGGGAGGCCCTTTCATAGTGGGGTTCAATTTACTTACAGTTTCGAGGCGGACTCATGGACTTCCATAAAGCAGCCCTTGGTGATAAGTTATTCTGGTGTTGTCCCAGCTTAAGCTTGTCCACTTTCCTGACCAGGATTACCATGGCAGCTAAGGCCCTGAGACATGGCAGCCATCCTAGATCTTCTGGATCTAGCTGTTTGGACAAATATGCAATTGGGCGTTGCCATGGCCCACTGTTTGTGTGAGGATCCCCCGAATAGGTTAAAGTCCCGTGTCACATCGGTATTCTTAATGCTGGAGTACTGGTTAAGAGTCTCTTTATTTCTCTGAACACTTTTTCTTGTTTGGAGCCCTTTACCAGACTCAACTGTGGCCTCATACAATGGCTTAGCAACCTCAGAGAAACCTGGTATCCAGATTCAACAGAATCCAGCTGCCCCTAGGAACTCATGGACTCCTTTTTGGTATTTTACTGTGGTGTTGAGTGTCCACTATAGAAGTCATTGGTTGAGCCCCTACTTCTATTGTGACTTTAGGCTCCTGTGGGTCTAGAATCAGCTCCTAGTCTGATTGTACCTCGGCCCAGCCAATGAGCCCTTGGATGACTGGCTCAGGCTGGTATTTTCCTTTACGAGGTTGATTGAACTCCTGTGGCCTTTCAGGTGTTTTCCTCTGAAGAGGGCACTTCCTCCTCCAATGGCCGGTTTCTTTTCAGTGGACGCATTGGTCACAGTGAAGTGAGGGTCTCCTTCTGATTTTTCTCTCCCATGCGGGAACTGCAGTTTGCTGTTCTGGACCTGGGTTCCCCAATGCATCTTCCGTTTCATCCGTTTTCCAGTTACCTTTTGGGCCTCCTGGTCGCGGCCCACAAACACCTCGTACGCAGCTTCTAATAGCTGGGTGTCGTTCATCTCAGCAAAGCCCTCTAATTTTTGAAGCTTGTGGCGGATGTCAGTGGAGGACTGGGCCACAAATGCCGTGTTGATCATGCGCTGGTTCTCTCGTGCTCTGGGGTCAAAAGAGGTATACACCTGGAACACCTCACATAGTCTCTCATAGAACTCTATGGGCGACTCCTCTGGCCTCTGCCGTACCTCTGTCATTTTTGACATATTTATTGGTTTCCTAGCCCTAGTTTTTACCTCTAATTTGGACTTTTTGGCATCTCTTCCAGGAAAATCATAGGGAGTCCATGATATTTCAATGCACTTGGATACCTGGGCATGAGTTCTATTAGGGTGGTAGTGTTCAACTAGTGAGTCTTATAAAACTCCAGCAAGGCCGGCAATTGGCCAAATTCCAGGTCCCCAATCATAAAATGGAGGTTGTGCAGCAAGTTGATGATATAATGGGAGACTCGTGAATTCTCAGACACGGACACTACATAGTCCCTGGGATAGGTGGAGGAGTCACGGACTAGGAACATGCCGTGGAGCTGGCCCCGGAGCCAAACCTGTCCCTCCTCGTGAGTCATTGGCCCAACATACCAGGTGGAATGATCTGAGGAGTCAAATTTGAACCTGATAGAGGGCGTGGTACCAAGCCAGGGCTCTGGGGCGGTTCAGAGGCAAAAGCATTGCTGGTGGAGGCCTGTCCGGTAATTGTGTGTAAAGTGATTGTGCAGGGACTGATGGGCCTGCTGAGGTGTACGGCGGTAGGAAGAAAGTCCCCTTGGTGGATTATTTTTGCTGACACTTTCTAGTTCCTTTCTTGAGTCAGTTGGGCCACAGATACCTCGCTCTATTCCTGCCTAATTGCACCAAACTGGACCCAAGGGGGCACTATAGTAGCAATCTGCAGCCATTTATCTATGTATGGCCACTGGTCTGGATATCCAGGGGTCCCTGTCACTATCTGGTACACTGCCCTCACTGTGTGGAGGTCCAGGGTCCCTTCCGAAGGCCAACCTACCCCAAAAGTTGGCTAAGCTCACAAAGAGTACAAAGCTTTCCCAGGATCAGCTTGACCCTGTAATTTTCTGAGAAACTTTTCTTAAAATTTTCCAACATATGGTTTGAGACAGTTGGCTTAGGTAAACCTCCTCGCATATTTGCAGGGAACTTCCTTTGAAAATTGGGAGCAGAAGCTAGTGTTAATATATTCTCCAAAGTCCCAGAAACTTGGTTGAGGCAACACAAAATACTGAAATTATTTTGATGAAATACAGAATCCTTGTTTTCTACTCAGAAAACTCTCCCCAAAACATTAGTAGCAGACTAATGGTCTGAGAAACATTAAACACAGTTCTTAATTTTTGCATCAGCTTTCTTTTGACAGTAAAATTTTCATTCTTGTTTCACTTAATTACATAACATTTCTCCTCAGAAACTCTTCCCAAACCTTCTTCTACACTCTCCTCACATAAAAATTTTCTCAAACCTCTATCACTTTTCTCTCACAAACCTACTACTTTCACAAACCACTTTTCCCTTCACAAACCTTCTACTACTTCGACAAACCTTCTTTTACACTTTCCTAATTCTCTCTGGAGAGACTCTGATGTCTCTGCCCCCACTTTTGGAGACTCTGATGAACCTGGGATACTCATCAGGTTCCCTAACCAATGTCTTCTTACTGAAGACTAAGAGGTGTTCCTACTCCTCTTCCGTCCAACAGATGGGACCTGAATGGGGGCTAATCCCGGGATGTAGGAGTTCCTCCTACTCCTCCTCCTGCAGCCGATACTGGTAAGTTAGTACTTCCCTCCTATGAGTCCAATTGAGCGGCTCAGCCATCCCGGATGTTGGGGCACTGATCTGAAAGAGATCCCAAAATACTTGGGAGGCACGCCTCCTCAGTCGTCTGGGTTCCCCTCTGCCTCAGTCTGGCTGAGCCACCAGTCTGGTGGCTCAAGGGGACGGCATGGTTGGAATCTCACTGGGACCTCAAAATGTTGTGGAAAAGCTCCAAAATCAGACCAGCAAAAAACCAAGCAGTAACTCAGAGAAAAGGAGAACTCAGGTTTACTATGTGTGGTCCTAGAGGAGTTAGAGCTTTGAAGAATCTGGACCAAGAGCACAGTTGCAACATTTCTTATACACAGGCTTTTTACACAAGCTGGTTGGTTTCTTTGAACTCGAACTATTACAAATGGCGGGAGTTGCTATGGTTGCAAGTAGTAACATTAGTAGAAGGGTAGGAGTTGTTATGGGTTACCGCTGTTTAAAAATTGTTACAGGAAACAGGAGCTGCCAGGGTACAAAGTGCTACAAGAGACAGGAGCTGCTAGGGGTACAAACAGTTACATTTACAAGCCAAGCAAAGTGCAGGTGAGCTCTTGCATGAGCTCTTGCATGCAGCAAGCGTATTTAAAGAAGCAAAACAAGCTGATTAGTTTTAATGAAAATACCTAAAAATTTCCTCTTAAGAAGCTTCCTGACACCGATGTGTAGTAGCTTCCTGACACCGTCGTGGAGGAGTTTCCTGACACCCTGGTGGAGGAGCCTCCTGATACTGTTGTGGAGGATATTTCCTGGGAGGGGATCTTCCTGACACCGTTCTGAGGGATCTTCCTGACACCATTGGAGGAGCTTTGACACCATTGTGGAGGAGCTTCCTGAGATCATGGGAGAAAAGCTTTCTATCACCATTGTGGAGTGGCTTCCAGACACCATTGTGGAGGAGTTTCCTGACACCATTGTGGAGGAGCTTCCTTACACCATTGCAGAGGAGCTTCTAGACACTGTTGTGAAGGAGCTACCTGTAGTGTGCTGGAAGATCTCCCTGACACTGATGTGGAGGAGCTTCCTGAAACTGTTGTGGAAGAGATCTCTGACACCATTTTATAGGATCTTCCTGACACTGTTGTGGAGGAGCCTCCTAACACAGTTTTGGAGGAGCTTCCTGACACTGTTTTAGAGGAGCTTCCTAACATCATTGTGGAAAAGCTTCCTGACAGCATTGTGGAGGAGTTTCCTGACTCTGTTGTGGAGAATCTCCCTGAAACCGTTTCGGAGGAGCTACATGACACCATTGTGGATGCACTTCCTAGCACCATTGTGGAAGATCTTCCAGACACCATGTGGAGGATCTTCCTGACACCATTGTGAGAAGCTTCCTGATACCATCATGGAGGAGCTTCCTGACACCGTTTGTGGAGGGACTTCCTGAAACCCTTGTGGTGAAGCTTCCTGACATCGTTGTGGAGGATCTTCCAGACGCCATGTGAAGGATCTTCCTGACATTTTTGTGAAGGAGACTCTGACACCATTTTGGAGGCTTCCTGACACCGTTTTGGAGGAGCTTCCTGACACTATGGTGGAGGAGCTATGTGCCACTGTGCTGGAGGAGCTTCTAGACATTGTTTTGGAGGAGCTTTATGACACTGTGCAGGAGTATCTTCCTGACGTCGTGCTGGAGGATCTTCTTGACACCGTGTGAGGATCTTGCTGACACTGTGGAAGAGCTTCCTGACACCATTGTGGAGGAGTTTCCTGACACCGTTGTAGTGGTGCTGTTGTGGGAAACTCCCAAAACCAGCCCAGCGAGGAACCAAGCAGTAACTCAGAGAGAAGAAAAACTCAGGTTTATTACATGCAGTCCTAGAAGAGCTAGTGCTCTGAAGATCTGGGCCCCGAGATATGTTGCAACATTCCTTATATACCAGTCTGTTACACAAGCTGATTGTTGATTGGAGCTTAGACTGTTACAAAGCAGAGGGAGTTGCTATGGTCACAAGTAGTAGCATTGGTGGAAGGGCAGGAGTTGTTATGGGTTACTACTGGTTACAAATTGTTACGAGAAGCAGAATCTGCCAAGCAGGGGCTGCTATGGGTACAAACAGTTACATTTACAAATCGAGCAAAGTGCAAGTGAGCTCTTGTGTGAGCTCCTGCATATAGCAAGCATATTTACAGAAGCAGAACAAAGAGCTGATTAGCTTTTTGATGTAAATTCCTCAAATTTCCTCTTCTTTCCCCCTGTTGATGCTTGTTTAGATTCCTCATAAGGCATCAACCTCATGATCTCCCTCTTCATCTCCCATTGCCAGGGACTGATAATTCCACTGCAAAAGGATCTTAGCTGCAGTTTTTCTTTCCAGTATAGCCTGTATGAGGCAGGTGATCGACTGGACAACAACAGGCAATAGGCAAGGCAGAAGGAGGCGGGCACCAAGGAGAAGTACTACTCCAACTAAGGTCTTAAAGCCTCTGAAGGTAGAGAACCAATCTCCAAAGAGGCTATCAGGGTCTCATCCATGCCATATTTGCATGGGCACATGTGCCAGTTTTTCATCTGCTTGACGAAATCTTCAACTGCCTGGCCCTGGTCATCTATCTGTATACAACAGTTGGTGAGATTGAATTTCCTACACATGCCTCCTTCTACTGCTAATAGATAATCTAGTGCCAACCTGTTCTGGTAGATGGCATTTCTCATCTGAGCCTGTTGATGTGCTAGGAGGGTCAGGGATCTCCCAGGCTCATTAGTAATGATTTCTAAAACTGTCTTCAGTTATAGTTTGGTTTATACACGTAAATTGGGGTACGGTATCCCCAAGATCCATCTTTTGCCTAAGTGGCAGGCCCATAGTATTGGATTATTTGTTGTGGGGGCCACTCATCATCTTTCCAGTCCCCTGTTTGGAGTTCTCTTTTTACCCTTTGCAAGAGTTGCAGGACTGGGTGACCAAGCTGTTCCCCTGTTTTCAGAGGTAAGAGGAAAAAGGATGATTTTATCATGCCAATTACACAGCTTCCTTCCCAATTTGTGGGGCGGTGGATATAGGCCATGCTTCCACAAATCCGGTAAAGGCCACAAGGGGCCGTCCAGTCTCGGACCCTGCTTGGGTTATGCCAGGCTTTGGTTAGCCCTGGGAATCTGGCCAATGGAGTTTTCTCTTTTCTGTTTCCCCACCACATGCTTCGTTTGGAGGTGGCATTATAATATCGTTGGCCTTGAGCAAATTAAGTTTCCAACTGAGTGTTTGAGATTTCCTCCACCTCTGGCCAGGCAGTATTGCCCTATAATAGTATGTTCTAAAATCCGTTGACCATCATTTGAGGTACACGGGCTGTTATATCTGTCATTGCCTGGTTGGGAACCAATTCAGTAGCTTCTCATGGCCATCTATCTCCCACTAGAGTTCTCCCACATACATAGCAGGAAGTGACATTCAGGGAGTGAGCTATTCTTTCAACCATTCTGAGAAATAAGTTTTTGATTGATTGTGGTGATAGGGGTAGGGGTTCAGTTACTTCCTTGTAGAAGGACTTATAAACCTGATAGACTTGGGATGAATGGGCTAGTACCTGACCTCTAATACAAATACGAATTTGAACATAGAGATTTAGCCTTGTCCCATCAATGCCAAGTGTTAATACTTCTCTGGAACTCCAACGGGGGTTCAAGGGGTGGGTTTTGATTAACTCTTATGGATTGCACATATGTGTGGTGCAATTTGATAAAGCTACCCCTTTTCTTAAATGCACCTTTTTCTTGGTTGGTGGTGTCTTTCTCCCAAGTAGCCCATAAGACACATGACCAATAGGCACAGCTTGTTCCACATGAGGAACTGTGGGGACATATATATTTTTCTTCTGTCCTGTAACTTTCTTTCCAGCTGAGGGATCCGCAGGATCTCCCTTCCTCCTATTGGCCTTGACTCATAGCAGCACAAGCTTTAGGATTATCTGATTAGGATTTTATTTCACTCTAGTCTGGGCCAATATGGGTCCATCTGTCCATCCTCCCCCATGGTCCCTCAGAACTACCCTTATTTCACAACTGTTTCAGGGGGAGGGTTATTTGGGTTGTAACATACATAAAATTGATTACTTGCTGGTTTGCATATCGAATATTGACTCTGATTATAGGTACAGGTCCCTTTCTGAGTTCTCTGACATTCGTAATAGCTATAGAAAATTAAGGTAGTGGAAATTCTCTTACCTCCTTTGGTGACATGAATACATAGCTCACAGTTTTTTGTCCTAATTTCCTTCCCTCCCCAATGTCCAATTATAATGAGTCCCACAATGAAATTCCTCAGGCTTTGGCCGTGCGTGGACTAGCCAGCCTCTGGCTTGTGGCTGGAGCAGGGCATGTTGTCTTCCTACTTATGAGGGTTGGTAGAATCCATCTGTGCTGGTTTCAGCCAACTGTGGTGATGGTCAATCCTCAAGCTTCTACCATGCGTAGACTGGCCAGCTTCCGGGGTGGCCAGAGCAGGGCCAATGATCTCAGGTGGACTTCTACTGCCTCCGGAACGTGACTCGGACGGTTGATCAGGAAGAGGCTCTGCAGTCCAAGTCTCCCGGCTTTCCAAAGGTGCTACTCTCTTTACCCGGGTGTGGTGGATCCATGGGGTGATACCTGCAACTTTAATAGCAGTGGGAGTTGCTAATATAACAGTGTGAGGTCCTGTCCAGCTCAGCTGGAGCAGCTCCTTTTTCCAATCTTTAACCCATACTTTATCTCCTGGCTGTAAGGGGTGGACTCAATTCCCTAAAGGGATAGGGCCTTTTTCTAAAGTTTCCTGAGTGATGCTGTGGAGGATCTTCCCTAAGGCCTGAAGGTGTTGGGACACTTCTAGGTCAGTCATTAATTGAGGGTTTTTTTTTTAACTTCCCTATCACTGGGAGAGGCTTCCCCTAAAGGATTTCCAAAGAGGAATAGCCTGAAGGTCTTGGGGTGCATTGCATTCAGAGTAGAACTAAAGGCAGCATATCTATCCAAGGTAACTGGGTTTCCTGACACAGCTTAGCTAGAGTGGTTTTGAGGGTCTGGTTTATGTGCTCAACTTTCCTTGAACTTTGTGGCCTGTAGGCTGTGTGGAGCTTCCATTTAATTCCTTGAGCTTTAGACAAGGTCTGGACCACCTCAGACATAAAGGCAGGTCCATTGTCTGATCCTATAGAAAGGGGTAGTTCATATCTTGGAACAATTTTCCTCAATAAGGTCCTGGCTACTTCTCATGCCCATTCAGTGCATGTAGGAAAGGCTTTAACCCATCTGGAGTAGGTGCAAACCAACACAAGCAAGTATCGGTGGCTCCTGCAGGTCTTGACCTCAGTAAAGTCCACTTCTAGGTCTTTGAATTCCATAGTTCCAATTGTTTGAACCCCTGGATTAGGCCTTGGTCTTTGGCCAGTGTTGTTTCATGCACAAGTCACACACCTAGCACTGATCTGAGTGCACAGGGTTGGGAATTTGGCTATGAAATAGTAGCGGCCTAACAGGTTTTCTAAAGAAGTCTTCCCCAGGTGAGTTAATTCATAGTGTTGTTTTACTAGCTGAACTGCCAGTGCAGTGGGAACAAAGTCTCTGATCTGGAAGCTCCCACCAGCCCTCCTTCCTCCTGGGTCCCCCTTCACTTGAAGCCCATTGATCTTTTTCCTTAGTGTATTTTGGGGATAAAGGCAATTCTGGCACTAGGAGAACCTTGGAGATTGGTTTAGGATCCTTTGCAGCACTTAGTTGATGGGCAGCCTCCTTTGCTACTTGGTCTGCTAGTCGGTTTCCCCTATTGATGGGGTCGGTTCTCCTCTGTTGGCCCCTGCAGTGAATGACTACCACTTTTGTAGTCTTCCAGACTGCAGTTGGAGGATTTCTTCTTTGTTCTGGATTTCTTTTCCTCCCACCATCAGTAATCCCCTTTCTTTATAAATTGCTCCATGTATATGCAAAGTAGTAAAGGCATACCTTGAGTCAGTGTAGATATTGGCCCATTTTCCTTCAGCCTGTCACAGCGCCTGGATGAGTGCCCATAGTTCGGTCTGCTGTGCTGATCAGCCCTGTGGCAGGGCCTCAGCTCTGATCACCTTATCAATAGTTGTTATTGTATAGCTGGCTTTGCGCTGTCCTTCATGGATGAAGCTGCTCCTATCTGTGAACAATACCAGTTCTGGGTCATGAAGGGGAACATCTGTCAGGTCTGGCCTGCTTGAGTAAACTTCATCCGTGACCTACTCACAACTGTGGTCGGGAGGCCCCTCCTCAGTGGGCAGAAATGTAGTAGGGTTCAATATTTGTACAGTTTCGAGACGGACTCATGGATTTTCACAGAGCAGTCCTTGATAATGCATTATTTTGGTGTTGGTCAGCCATTTGTGTCCTTGATTATTCATTAATGCAGTTGTGGCAAAATATAAATGCAGTTACATTTATATGTTGTCCCAGCGTAAAGTTGTCCACTTCTCTGACTAGGATTACCATAGCAGCTAAGGCCCGGAGGCACAGGAGCCACCCCACAGCCGCCGAATCTAGATGTTTAGACAAATATGCAATTGGGTGCTGCCATGGCCCAACTGTTTGTGTGAGGCCCCCCAGTGCAGTGTGACTCTTCTCATGTATGAAGAGGTTAAAGTCTTGTGTCACATCCAATAATCCTAATGCTGGAGTGCTGGTTAGGAGTTTCTTTATTTCTCTGAATGCTTTTTCTTGTTTGGAGCCCCAAACCAGGGGTTTTTTTTTTTACCAGACCAGCTGTAGCCTCATACAGCGGCTTGGCAATCTCAGAGAAACCTGGTATCCAGATTCAACAGAATTCAGCTGCCCCTAGGAACTCAAACTCCTTTCTTAGTGTTTGGCTGTGGTATTGAGCAGATGGCCAGTTTCCTTTCATGTCCAAGTGCCTGATGTCCTTCCAAGATAATTAACCCGAGGTATTTGACCTTCTGTTTGCAGACTTGAGCCATCTTCCATGACACCTTGTATCCCATGGTAGAGAGTAGGGCCAGTGAGGCTCTAGTACCTTTCCAGCAGTCTCATTTGGTGGGGCTAGCCAGTAGCAGGTTATCTACATACTGAAGTAATGTGCAGTTCAAAGTCTCTCCAGGGAAAGCAGCAAGATCTGTGGCCAGCACCTCACCAAATAGAGTGAGGGAGTTCTTATAGCCCTTTGGCAGTCAAGTCCAGGTCAATTGTGTTTTTCTTCTGGTGTATAGGTCTTCCCCCTTGAAGGCGTACAAGGGCTGGCTGGCCGGTGATAATCGGAGACTGAAGAAGGTGTCTTTAAGATGGAGGCATGTGAACCAGCTTACTTGCACAGATAAGAGACTTAGAAGAGTGTATAGGTTTGGGACTACTGGATGGATGATGACCACTGCATTGTTGATGGCACGGAGGTCCTGGAGGAGGCGGTAATCGTTCCCTTCAGGTCTTCTTGGTCAGCAAGAGCAGAGTGTTCCAAGGTGACTGACACTCAACTAGAATTCCAGTATCATACAGACGCTGGATATAATCCCAAATTCCTAGACGTGCTTCCCATGACAATGGATATTGCATTCGTGCGACAGGAATGGCCCCTGACTTCAGATCTACCACAATGGGTGTGTGATTTTTGGCTAGACCTAGCCGCCCCCCCTTTTCTACGCAGACAGTAGGGAGCTCTTCTACAGACTGGTTGGATTAGTTTGTTTTTCTCCCGAAAAATAAAGATGCCATTCATCTTCCCTGGGCACAGTTACAGCCATCATTAAAGCAAGCTGGCCCCTCAATGTGAGACGAATTGGTTTCCCTAAGGTAAAGCTGATTTGTGCTCCAAGTTTTGTCAGTAAGTCTCTACCCAAAAGGAAAATGGGGCACTCTGGTAGGTACTAGAACTCATGAGTCACTAAGTGGCCCCCTAGCTTACATGAGCAGGCTTTATAGAACAAATGGGTGATTCGGTTCCCCGTGTCTCCAATGATGGTTGTCATACGATCTGTGAGGGGAGTCACAGGCTTAGTTACCACAAAATATTCAGCCCCAGTGTCCACCATAAAAGTCATTGATTGGCCCTCTACGTCTTTTGCGACTGTAGGCTCCTGGGGACCTAGGATCAGGGAGCCCGGTCGGCCCTAGTCTGACTGTTCTTTGGCCAGGCCAATAAGATCTTGGACGGCTGGCTCAGGTTGGTATTTTCCTTTACAAGGTTGATCAAACTTCTCTAGCTCTTCTAGCATTCTCTCACGGTGGGGACATTCACTTTTCCAATGGCCAGTCTCTTTGCAGTAGATGCATAGGTCACAGCATAGTGGAGGTCTCCCTTTGGCTCCTCTCTTCTGTGGGGGAGCAGTAGTCTGTTGTACTGGATCCAGGTTCCCTAATGCAACTGCCAACCGGGATGCCTTTTGTCTCATTTGTTTGTCAGCTACCTTTTGGGCCTCCTGGTTGCAATTTACAAACACCTTGTTTGTGATCTCCAGCAACTGGGTGGTGTTCATTCCAGCAAAGCCCTCTAATTTCTGAAGCTTGCAGCAGATGTCAGTGAAGGATTGGACCACAAATGCCACATTGACCATGCGTTGGTTTTCTCACGCCTCAGGATCAAAAGGGGTATACATCAGGGATACCTCGCATAGTCTCTCGTAGAACTCTGTGGGTGACTCCTTTGGCCTCTGGAGTATCTCTGCTGCTTTTGACGTATTTGTTGGCTTCCTAGCCCTAACATTCCTAGCTCCACCCCTTGCAGTATGGCCTGCCGGTACCTGTTGAGAGACTCTCTACCGTGTGGTACATTAAAGTCCCAAACTGGGCCTGACATCTGGCGCAGCCCCTGAGACCCATGCTACAGAGTCCAGTACAGTGCCTGGTGCTTCTCCTTGGAGCCGTCCTTGGAGCCATCCTTGGAGCCATCCTCGCGCTTCTGACAGAATCTGACACCATTCTTTGGTGTTGAAGAGAGTCAGGAGGAGTTCATGGCAGTCATCCCAGGTAGGCTGATGAGTTTGGAAGATAGACTCAAGCAGGTTAGTCATAGCCTGAGGTTTCTCTGAATAGGACAGGGCATGCTGCTTTTCAGTTGTGCTGAATGGCTGATAGTAGAAGACAGGGCGACCAGGCTGGAGTGTGCCATTTTCTCCAATCTCAAAGGGGCCTCATGCGTCTTGGAGGGCCATCTGAAGCGCCGCAGATTGCTAAACTGGTTGCGTGGCTGAGCAAAGGCACTGTGGACTCAGGCTTGGAGGGTGCTTGAGCTGTTGGAGTGATGAAGGCATGAATAGTGGAAGGCTGTCCAGCAATTATGGGTGGAGTGGCTGAGCGGGAACTGGCCAAGCTGCTGGGATGTACGGCGGTGGGAAGATAGGTTCTTCCTCAAGGTCCCCTTGGTGGATTATTTTTGCTGGCTCCTCTTTGTTCTTTTTCCAAGCCAGTTGGGCCAATAGTACCTTACTCTCTCCCTGCCTATTTGCACAAAACCAGACCCAAGGGGACACTAAGTAGTGATCTGCAGCCATGTGTCTATGTATGGAAACTGGTCTAGATGTCTAGGGATCCCTGTCACTAGCTGATACACTGCTCTCATGGTGGGGAGGTTTAGGGTCCCTCCCGGGGGCCAACCTACCCCAAAGACGGGCCATTCAAGCTCACAAAGAGTACAAAGCTTTCCCGGGGTTAGCTTGACCCTGTACTCCTCTGAGAAACCTTTCTTAAAATTTTCAACATATTATTTAAGACAGTTGGCTAGAAGAAATTCCCCCCATATTTTCAAGGAGCTTCCTTTGAAAATTAGGCACAGAGGCCGGTGTTAGTGTATTCTCTAAAGTCTCAGAAACCTGGTTACGGCATCGTAAAACACTGAAATTATTTTGACAGAATACAGAATTCTAGTTTCCTACTCATAAAACCTCTTGATAATATTTGCATCAGACCAATAATCCAAGAAACATTAAACACAATTCCAATTTCACATCAGCTTACTTTTGGCATTCAAATTTTCAACCTTGTTTCACTTTATTACATAAGATTTCTCCTCAAGATCTCTTTCAAAAACCTTCTTCCACACTTTCCTCTCATAATATTCCTCTCAGGATTTCCCTTTACAAACCTTCTTTCACATTTTCTTTATTCCTTCAGTTTGCCTCTTTTCACTCTTTCAACAACCACCACCTCTAAGGCAAACATCTTTCCTTCAATTTCCTTCAAAACAAGTCTCCAGACCTTATACCTTCTGTTACCAAAACCACTTTCTTTTTCCTTCATATATATCTGAGGTACCTCCCATGCCTCCCATGACAGGCAGCTATCATGCCACAAGGGGGGATAGAGGATAAGGTCAGGGAGACTTGGAGGGGACGCCACTCACGCCCGTCTCCAGCCGCTCCCCTCATAGGGATTTCAGGCGCCTCTTAGCATTGACGGGTTAGTATAAACCCCGACCCGGATCACTGGAGTAGACTCCTTACAGAGATCCAGTGAGGCCACCATAAGCTGTATGAGGATAGTCATGGAACTGTGAACTGGGGCTCAACTCTCGCTTCATAGTCAGGCTACAACTCAATCACTCAGCATTCACACTTTTTCATACAACCTTCCACCATTCCTTAACATGTCCGCTAACTTGTGGAGGGCGCTTGGTTGCCCTCCAGACGATGATAGAATTCCCTCCTTTTCTCAGTGTTGACCAAACTCTTCCCACCCTGCGATGGTGATGCAAAGGCAAATAAGGGTGGACCACTCAGCGGAGACCACTCAGATGCTCATCTGGCTGCACAATGAGCCCACACGAACTCTGTGGCCTTCAGGAGACCTTAAGAGTGCTCAGCTGTGGAGCTACAAACGTGTACCTGACCGATCATACTGGCCACACCGCTCATTCATTCACTCATTCACACATCAGGTCAAAACATTACTCCCCCCCACCAGTATATTCAATCAGTGGGGGCCTGCCTCAACTTGATGTCTCCCTGCTGAGGAAACTCA
The DNA here is from genome assembly GCF_902729225.1 of Pteropus medius. Lineage (NCBI taxonomy): Eukaryota > Metazoa > Chordata > Mammalia > Chiroptera > Pteropodidae > Pteropus > Pteropus medius. Next base: position 1,823,808 of record NW_024356336.1, read on the forward strand.
CTTATACATCAGGCTAAATGGTGCCTCCCGCCTTTATGGAAGGCCTCTGGCCTAACCCGACATCTCCCCCACTGGGGAGACCCAGTATCCATCCCTGCTTTTAGAGACTCCGATGAACCTGGAATACATGTCAGTTTCCCTAACCAATGTCTTCTTACCAAAGATCAGGAAAGGATCAGCTTCCTCTTTTGCCTGACAGGTGGGACCAAATGGGGGCTGTCCCGGGACCTTTCCTCCTTACCATGATACCTTTTCCTCCTGCAGCCATTACTGGTGAGTTGGTCCTTCCCTCCTATGAGTCCACTTGGTGACTCAGTATCACCAGGAGCCAGGGTGCCAAACCGAAAGAGAACCCGGAATACTTGTCAGGTGGTGCACCTCCTCAGTTGTCTTGGGCCAGCAGCTCAAGGGGCCAGAATCAAGGTTGGAATCTTGCTGGGGCTCCAAAAATGTTGTGTAAAACTCCCAAAACCCGTCCAGCAAAGAACCAAGCAGTAACTCAGAGATGGAGAACTCAGGTTTATTACCCGCAGTCCCAGAGAGCTAGTGCTCTGAAGATCTGGGCCCCGAGCTATTTTGCAACATTTCTTATATAGTAGTCTATTACATGAGCTGATAGGTTGATTCAAAATTAGATCGTTGCAAAGCGGAGGGAGTTTTTATGGTTGCAAGTAGTAACATTGGTGGAAGGTCAGGAGTTGTTATGGGTTACCGCTGGTTACAAATTATTACAGGAAGTATGATCTGCCAAGGTACAATGTGCTACAAGAGGGGCTGCCATTGGTACAGTTACGTTCATAAGTTAAGCAAAGTGCAAGTGAGCTCTTGCATGAGCTCCTACATACAGCAAGTATACTTACAGATGCAGAACAAAGAGCTGATTGACTTTTTGATGTAAATTCCTCAAATTTCCTCTTCAGAGCTTTCGGACACCATTGAGGAAGATCTTCCAGTCTTAATGTGGAAGATTGTCCAGACACCTTTGTGGAGGAGCTTCCGGACACTGTTGTGGAAGATCTTCCTAACACCACTGTGGAGGATTTTTCTGATGTGTTGTGGAGAAACTTCCTGACACTGTTTTGGAGGATCTCACTGACACCGTTGTGGAGGAGCTCCCTGATGCCGTTGTGGAGGAACTTCCTGACACCAGTGGAGGAGTCACTGTGGAGGAGCTTCCTGACATCATTGTGGAGGAACTTACTGACACTGTTGTGGAGGTGCTCTAGACACCACAGTGGGAGTGAGCTTTCTGACATCATTGTGGATGAGCTTCCTGACACCATTTTGGAGGAGCTTCTTGACACAGTGGTGGAGGAGATTCCTAAATCCATGTGGAATAGCTTTATAAAACCATTGTGGAGGAGCTTTCTGACAGGGTTGTGCAGAATCTTCCTGACACCACTTTGCAGCGTTTTCCTGACACCATGGTGGATGAGTTTCCTGATACCTTGGTTGAGAACCTTCTTGACACCATTGTGGAGGAGCTTCCGGACACTTGTGGAGGAGCTTCTTGACATCGTACTGGCAGATCTTCTTGACACTGTTGTGGAGGAGCTTCCTGACACTTTCGTGAAGGAGCCTCCTGACACTGTTTTGGAGGAGCTTCCTTACATCATTGTGGAGGAGTTTCATAATACTATTGTGGAGGGGCTTTCTGACAGGGTTCTGCAGAATCATCTTGACATCACTGTGCAGGGTCTTCCTGACACTGTTGTAGACAATCATCCTGACAGGATCCCCTTGCCACTGTTGTGGAGGAGCTTCCTGACACTGCTGTGGAGTAGCTTCCTGACACCATGGTGGAAAAGCTTTCTGACACCATTGTGGAGGAACTTCTCAACACCACTGTGGAGGAGTTTCCGGACACCATTGCAGAGGAGCTACCTGACACTGTGCTGGAGGAGCTTCCTGGCACTGCTGTGGAGGAGCTTCCTGACACCATTGGGAGGATCTTTCTGACACCATTGTGGAGGAGCTTCTTGACATTGTTATAGAGGAGTCTCCTGACACTGTTCTGGAGGAGACTCCTGACACTGTTGCGAAGGTGCTTCCTCTCGTCGTTGTGGAGGAGCTTCATGACACCATTTTGGAAGAGCTTACTGACACTTTGCTGGTGGATCTTTTTGACACCATTGTGGACAAGCTTCCTGACACTGTTGTGGAGGAGCTTCCTGACACCGCTGTGGAGGATCTTCTTGACACCATGTTGGAAAAGCTTCCTGACACCGTCATGGAGAGGCATGACACATTGTGGAGGATCTTCAAGACACCATGTGAGTTCTTCCTGACTCTTGTGGAGGAGCTTCATGACACTGTTGTGGGGGAGCATCTGACACTGTTATGTAGGAGCTTCCTCAGACCACTGTGGAGGATCTTCCTGACACCATCGTGGAGGAGCTTACTGACACCGTTATAGAGGAAATTCCTGACACGGTTGTGGAGTAGCTTCCTGACATCATGTTAGAGGAGCTTCTTGACACCATTCCGGAGGAGCTTACCGACATCATTATGGAGGAGATGTCTGCACTGTTGTGGAGGAGCTTCCTCACACTATTGTCGAGGAACTTCATGACAACATTTTCTAGGAGCTTACTGATACTTTGCTAGTGGATCTTCCTGACACCATGGTTGAAGATCTTCCTGATGCTGTTGTGGAGGAGCTTTCTAGAGCGAGGCCCGATAAGGAGGTCCCATCTATTACCAAGGTAAGAAGGCCTTCTACTCTCGGAAATGGAAATGTTGCTTTAATTCTTTTTCCATAAAATTGCAATCTAAAAATGTGAGCACACATGCTAGATGATAGAGACAATCTACTAGTTGGGAGAATGTTGAGTGAGAGTCTGTTACCACCTGATATCTTATTAAAGAGGGCATTCCAAAAGGACAGAATTACTTTCACACTGGAGCATTGCAAGCATTGTCCTCAGCAGCAATTTCCTACTTGAAAAAAAGAATTTTGTAACTGCTAATTCAAAGGGACTTGAGACAGCTTCCATGAAGAGCTCAAGGCATCCTACAGCTGTTCTGTACATTTTCTCTTGGAGTCATTGACTCTGGCACTGTTACTCAACTGTCGTCCTACAGTCATCGGGAGAACAGAAGATCTGGGCGAACAGTGTCCAGGAGGATATGATCCTCACAGTGTTTTCCTTTTTCTTTTGACAGGCATATGACTGACCTGATGAAAAATGTACGTATTTTGCACTCACTCGCTTGTAGTAGGTAAAGCTGGGTGCTGAAGAAGGCGGGGCTTCCCTGCCCATTTGTCTGGAAGCCCCCTGATTCTGTGATTCTGCCAGGGATGAGGGTTAGGGGTGTAGTGAAAGCATCCGATAGTCTAGGAAATGACTCTGGAAAGTTTGCATTCCTTGGAAGCAATTATATGTGGGTGGTGAGGTTTGTGTGTTTGAATTTTGGGGTGGTGTTTATAAATGTGTGTGTGCGTGGTGTGATTGTGAGTGTGCGTGTGTGTATTGGTGCCTGTGTGTCCTCAGGAGAGTTTCCTATTCTCACATGTGTCTACTTTTTAATAAAAGCTCCCCACCACTGCACACTTTCTGTAATTAACTCTTCCTATCCCCCGGCTGTATCTGGAGGTTTGTTGAATATTTCCTCTTCTCATATGGAGGTGGTGCAGAGATGAATGGCCAAAACACTGACCTCCTTCATGGAAGATCCAAAATCTGAACCCAGTCGTATGTCCCTGTGTTCATGCTCTGTACCACCAACCTGTCCTCACCACTGAGGCACAAGATTATCAGTGACAGAGCAACAAAGTGCCAGCTTCTGTGGCCATGCCTGGAAGTGCTAGTGTCTACACAGCTCCCACACACAGCCCATCTTGAGAAGATGTCCTTGGTGTCACATAGCCCAGGGCAGTCACAGGTGCATATAACAACTGTCCTTGGCATAGTCATTGGTGTGAAAGGCACATGGAGAGCCCACATGCTCCTGGTCAGCTGAGAGGTTGCAAGAGGTGTGAAGACAATGTCAATCAACATCTGTCAGTGCTGGGGTTGCTCCTCAGACCCTGTTTCAGGGCAGTTAAGAGTCAGGGATATAACATCACAATATACCTTAGAGCTCACAAACCCTGTAAGAACCTACGTAAGAACAGTGGCAAGTAAGCACTCAAATTTGTCCTGGTGGAGACCCAGACACCCCTCAGCCTTACTGCACATCTTTTACTCTGCTGGGGTAGAGAGTGGCAGTGCTTCCCCCTGCCTCCCCTGTGCAAGGAACTGTCCCACTGTCCACGGGCAGTGTGAGAATGGGCAGCCACTGACTCTAAGGACACACACACTCTATCGAAAAAAACTGGGAAGAAAATATCACAGAGTTGATAGTGACTATTTTAAATCATGGGATTTCAGTATTTTCAAATCTTCTGCATTTGATTTTGTTTATGAAAAACAATTAGTGAGTAAATCTAATGAGATATTTTTCCTAGACTTGAGTTTGGTCCCCTAATCTGTTTTTCATCAACAACAAAATCTTACAGAAGAAATAATAAATCCAATAGTAGAATTTGTAAATTCTACAGGAAGAATTTATTTTGGAAGAAGCAAAAGAGACAGTGGCAATTTAGCTAAATCTCAAAACCGTAGAAAAGTCATAAGACTCTGTCTTTGAATCATAGCATGCATTTTCCTGTTTACTCTTTGTTAGATTGACCATTTTACACAAATTAGGTTTCCCTTAGTTAGAAAGCCAAGGGCTGTATTTCTCCTTTTCTCCTGCTCCTTTTTTGTGCCTTCCTTCCTCCACCCAGGAAGACAGCCTTGCCGAATAGCTCATTTCTTACTTATCGAGCAGCCACATCCACACCATCCCGTCCAAAGTCCACATCAGGCAGAGCTACCTGAGTATGTCCTGGGCAGTATCGCCAATGACTGACACTTGCTCTGTGTTTCCTTAGTCACCCCTGATGTCGTGATGGAGGAGCCTTCTGGAGACAGGGCCACTGAGAAGGACCTATCTATTCTGCATATAAGCTCACCCTCCTTCTTTCACAATAGAAAAGTTTATATTGTTTTAGTAAAATTAAGACATGAAGATGTGAACATGTACATTCCCGATAGTAGAGACAATTTACTTGGTGGGGAGATTGTCGAGTGTGAGTTTTTTACCTAGTGATTCCTGATTCAACAGAGCATTCAAAATGACAGCACTAGGCACAAAAAGTAGGGTAGGGAGCATTTTTCTCTGCATGGAATTTTTGTCCTTGAAGAAGAGTTTTACATTTGCCAGTCCAAGTAGACTCAGAGACCTTCCATGAAGAATCAAACCTTTCCTACAAGTGTTCTGTACATTTTCTCTTGAGGTCATTAACTCAGGCACTGTTTCCCATATGGTGTCCTAAAGTCAACAAAAGAACAGAAGCCCTGTGCAGAGTATCCAGGATGAAGTGCTCCTAACAGTGTTTTTGTTGTTATTGTTGTTGTTGATGTTCTCTATTGGCAGATGGATGCAGAAGATAAAAACGTATGTATTCTGGAATGACTCACTTGCTGAGGCTAAATCTGGGTGCTGACCACAGTGAGGCTTTCCTGCTGGCTTGGTCTGGAAACCCCCCCAATTCTGGGTTCCTGCTGAAAATGAGGGTTGAGAGTATAGTGGAAGGAAGTGGTCATACAGGGAAGAATTCTGGCCTATTCTACAGTGCCCAGCAGCCGTGACAACTTTTAGATTGTGGCCTGTGATACAGTGGACAGATACTGACTCAATGACACACACACACTGTATAGAAAAAAATGACAGGGAGGAGATGATCACAGATGATGGCATCAATATTACATAATGGGATTTCACTGTTTCCAAATCTTCTATATTTTATTCACTTCATGAAAAAGGATTAGTGAATGAATATAATGGGGTAGTCTGTGTAGAAGTGAGTTATGTCCCCAATAAGTTTGCTTTGTATCAAGTGAAAAACCTTACAGAAGTGTTTTGGTGAACACAGCAATAGCATGTGTGGATTGTGCAGGAAGAAGTGATCTTGGAGGAAATCAAGAAGACCCTGGCAACTTAGCTGAATTTCAAAACAGGCGGAAGGAGTCAGGCCTCTTTCTTTGAAACATAGCCTACATTGTCCTGTTTATTTTTGTTAGATTTATTTCTCACTGATTGGGTTCCTTTCAGAAAGCCAAAGGCACATTTTTTCTCTTTTCTTTTCTGCTCCTCTCCTTGACCTTTCTTTCTCGAGCAAGGAGGGGGCCCAGCAGCAGTTCAGTTCATACTTACCCACCACTCCCATCAGTACACTCTCGCCCCCGTCAGTACTAAGCAGAGCTGTCTAGTCCTTCAGGAGCAGCAGCACCAAGGACTGACAGTCACTCTGTGTCCTCACAAATCCCCCCGAGGGCCTGCGGGAAGAGCCTCCCAGTGAGAGGGCATATGAGGTGATATGTCTCACCAAAGTAAGCTCTTCCTCCTTCTCCTGCTAGATAAATGGGGTTTTATTACTTTAATGGTAAAATTAAGAAAAGTGAGCACGTACATTCCAGGTGATACAGAAATTTACTTGGTGGTGAGACTATCAAGAGTGAGTCTAGTATCAACTGATAAATTATTTGAAAGGACATTCAAAAATGACAGCAGCAGTTCCATACTGCATGGGAGAGAGATTTTTTGTCTTAGCAATTTTTCCTCCTTGGAAGAGAAGTTTGTAATTGACCACCCAAAATGGCCTTAAGAGAAAGTTCCTCCAGCAAAAGTTTGTGCCCTTTGGCCTGAGTAGTTTTGTCCTGTTCTTGCTGCTGGGTTCTGTTGATGCTTCCAGCATTTCCCATCTGGTTTTCTAATGTCACTGAGTTAAGCAAAGGCCTATGCAAACAGGACCTGGCGCTATGTGACCTTCATAGTATTTTCTGTCATTTCAGGTGGTGCCACTTGCCTTTGAAGGTGGTGCGTATTCTAGAATCCTTCATTTGCTGAGGAAAACTCTAGAAAATGAGGAAGAGATGGTATTCTTGCTGGCTTTAGTGTGGAGAGCCACTTTGATTCTAGCTTCCTGATGGCAATGAGAATCGGAGATGTGATGATAGAAACTAATTTTCTAGATAAAGAACTGTGGCCATGATCTCCATTCCAGTGAGGTGGTACAAGTTTGTGTGCATGGGTGTGAGTGTGTGGACATGTGAATCCATGTGGTGTGATTCTGAGTGTTCGTCTGTGAGTGACTTTTTATGTTTGAGTGTTTCCCTTGATTGATGTTACTGTAAAGACCACAATTGCTGGTGCCAACTTTCTAACAAACATTCCCCTCACCATCCCATCATGAATGGATAGGTACATAAGTGTATGTATTATTCACCTTGTACTGTTTTGAATGTGTGCATTTATTGTATGCCAAGTATATACCACAATTAACCTGGACACAAATCCCATTACCGCCCAGGACAATGTTCACTGGCTTCATAATGGACAAACCATGTTTTAGAATCTTTGTTACTGCACCATAAAAAATTATTTTAGTACAGAACATAACCTCTCAGTAGGTGTCATGGCATTTCAAATGCTCATGATGTGTCACTGCTGCCACTTCCTTCATTCACAACACCATTTCATTAAAGGAAGGCCTCTGAGTGACTTCTCCCTCCTCTCCCTGTTAGCTGATTGTTGGGCAGGGCTCCTCTTTTTTGCAGGTGGCCCCCAGCATAGCCCCATACCACACCCAGTTCTGGAGGAATCTGTGCCAATGGAACCTCTATGAATATTTGGGGGCAATTCACTGTGACTTTCTGCAAAGAGGTCTAATATTTACCTTCAGACGCTCTTGCTGAGAATACACAGTGACATTCTCATGTGGAAAATCTGCCACCTTCACTCATCCAAGCTATGGACTTTGTGTATTGGGTGAGGAACACTGTATCCAATGAGAAGAGAACCGAGAGGTCTTTAGGACTGAGTGTCAGGGTGACACTGGGCTCCCATTCAAGGAGGACAAAGGGGACATTGTGCACTGCAAGGTGGGACAGAGAAGCTCCACAGTGTGATAGGAGCATCACCTCTCACGTCCCTGTGGCACCCACAGGGACATGGGGTCATGGTTTCTTCTGGAGGGCTCTGTAAGAAACCAAGTCCAGGAAGTTGGATTAAGTCAATATCATATAAAATGAGCCAAGTGATGGTTTGAATTTTCTTTGAACCAGGACAGCTGTGAGAATGATGAATGTAGTAGAATTTCATTGCCCCATTGGTTTCCATCTTTTCCCCACCAAACAAAACTGAGGCTGCTTCAATGTAAAATGTCACTAGTTTATCCCAGAATCTGTCTCCTTGAGACAGGGTCATCCTAGAAATCCTTAGTCTCTAGGTCACAGCTTCCCAGTGGAGCTGAAGGGCCCCCTGGTGGGTGTGATTCAATGTTAAAATTGAATCTCACCTGGTCTCCAAGAAATCTGAAGTAGCCACCAGTGGATTCCAACTGCAAGAACAGCTCCGAGAGGCTGGGCCAGACCTTGAGAGGGAAACAACTTAGAGGAGCAGAGGAAGACACAGGAAGGGCACCTAGGCTTTGTGGCTTCAAGATCAGGACAGGCAGAGTAACATGGTCCCCTGAGCCCAGCCTGGCCCAGACTGAGGATGACATTTGGCTATGTCTTGAATGGGGATAAGAAAGGGCAGGGTCATCTTGCTGGAATGAACAGAGTATAGACCCAGAAGTACAGACCCCTTCTCTGAACTTGGAGAGTGGAGCTTTCCTCCTGCCCTGTGGTCTTCCCTATCTGTTGTTTGACAACCATACTCTCTCCTTCCCTCCCTTCCTCCCTGTCTTGTACCCTACCTTTTTCTTCTCCCTTCCTAGCAACCCCCACTCTCTATACCCATTCTTTCTTTAATTTTTTTTTCATTTTTTTCTTTCTATTTCATTTTATTATTATTTTCGTGAGAAAAAGCACACAGCATGAAATCAAACCTCTAAACCCCGATGCAGCACATAGTACAGCATTGATAACCATATGCATATTGTCACAAGGCAGATCTCTAGAACCTTTTCAACTCACATGAAGAAAACTGCCCATTGACATAGCTCCATATTTCCTCCTCCTCCCGATTGTTGACAACCAGCCTTCACTGCTTCTATGCGTGGACAATTTAGATACCTAAATAGAATCATACAGTATTTGTTTATCTGTGACTGGCTTATTTCACTTAGAATAATGTCCTCCAGGTTTATTCTTGTTGCTGCAAATGGTACGATTTATTTGGTTTTTAAAGATGAATAATATTCCACTGAATGTATATACTCTATTTTTTTTTTATCCACTCGCCTGTCAATGGACACAGGGGCTGTTTCCACATCTAGGCTATTGTGAATAATGCTGCAGTAATCACAGGAATGCAATTATCTCCTCAAGGCCCTGATTTTATTTCCGTGGGAGGCACAGCCAACAGCATGATTGCTGGATCATATCATAGTTCTATTTGTAAATTTTTGAGGAACCTCAATAATGTTTTGCATAATGGCTGCATCATTTTACATTCCCCCCAACAGTGTAGTAAGGTTGCAGTTTCTACACCTCCTTGCCAATATCTGTTCTTTTTTTACTTTTGGATAACACACATCCTGACAGGAGAGAGGCGCCATTTCATGGTCTTTTTGATGAGCACTTCCTTGATGATTAGCGATGTTGGGCACCTTTCATAGTTCTGTGGACCATATATGTTTTCTTTGGAGAAATGTCTTTTAAAGTCTTTGGTTAGTTTTTATTGGGTTATTTGTTATTTGTTTGTTTGTTTGTTCGTTTGTTTTTGTTTTGTTTTTGCAATTGAGTCTTGGCCTTTGTATATATTTTGAATATTCGTCCCTACAGATGTAAGCTTTCCAAACGTTTTCTCACATTCTCTAGGTGTCTTTTCATTCTCTTGATTCTCTCCATTGTGTCAACCTGGCACCCTTTCAAAGATCATTTGGCCCTGTATATGCGTTTATTTAAAACTCTATTCTTTCCATTGATCTATCTGCCTGTTTTTAATGCCTCTACCATGCTGTTTTGATTACAGAGATTTGACTTGCATTTTGAAGTCAGGAAGTGTGGAGCCTCTATCTTTGTTCCTCATTGTCAAGATAGTTTGGCTACTGAGATGCTTTGTAGTTCCATATGTCCTGCAGGATTTTTTCTCTTCTATAAAAGTGGCATTGAGATGTTGCTAGGTGAAGCAAGAATCTGTAGATCCATTTGGCTTTTATGGAAATGTTAACAATATCAAGCCTTCCAACCCGTGAACACAGTATTTCATTCCAATTACTTACGTCTTTTAATTCTCTCTTCTTTTTACTTTACAATTCTTCCATCCTCTTTGGGGCTTATCCACTGCCTTCTCAGGCTCTATTCCAGAGTCAGGGCTGAGAAGGGGGAGGAGGATGAAAAGTGAAGTGTCACAGCACCCACTACTTTGATTCTGGCTAGCACAGCTGAGCTAGCCATACTCTTCACTTTTGCTTACACGTGGGCCTGCTGCTGGGAATTCTCTAGTATCTGGTTTTGACCATACTTTTGAACAATGCCAGAGCCTCAAGTAATGCATGATGCAGGCACATGGGTCCATGAAGTCCCCACAAGTGAATGATCAGATCAGCCCAGCAAACTACTCTGTAGAAACCAGCAGGGGAGGGGAGATTACACCTTCCAAATCATTGAATTCTAGAGTTGCTCTGTCCAGTGTGGCAGGCAGTGGCCATAAGTGGCTGTTTATAACTAATTAAACTTGATCATTTATTAACTCAGTGAGTGAAAATAAAATAAAACATCCATTTGCTCATTCACACTAACCACATTCAATTGTGTCTATAACAGTCGGAATTTCTGGTTGATAACTTTGGAAGTGGGAGCAATGTTGGGCCAGCAGAGGTGAGAAGGTGAAAGGTGATTGCTTCAGCATCTCTGATTTGAAGGTTTGCAAGTGTGATCGATGTCCTTTTTAAGGGCTCTGACCCCACAGAGCCCAGGGAAGGTCTGAGAACATGGAGGAAAGATCAGGGTGAGGCCGTGTGACTCTCCATAGGCTCAAGTGGGACTGGATGAATAGGTGAGCCTCTCTTTAAACAACTTTATTGTTCTTGTTTCTGTTTCTAAAGATTGGGTGTTGGAGAGCGTCTCTGACTTCAGGAGCAAGGATGAAGACGATCCAGGTAGGCAATTCAGAGGGGTTTCCTGGGACCAGTTGGGTGGCACATGCTACATGGGAGACCAAGAAAGGGATATATGAAATCAGAGAAATGAAATGTGTGTAGAAGTCTGATTTGTTCTTGTTCTATGTTGATGATGTCTTAGGAAGAAGAACTATGTCCATGGGCTTCGAGAGTGCTGTGTTTGTCATCATCTTTGCTTGTTTTGTTATTTCAAAATTATCTTTCCCAAAAGACCTGCCTAATTTCAGAGCTTGTTTTTTTTTTCATTTTTTTCTTTTTCAATTATAGTTGATATTTCATATTATTTTATATTAGTTTCAGGCATATGGCATATGGTAGATATTTATATAATTTACGAAGTGATCCCTCGATGAGTTCAGTACTCTCCTGTCACTATACATAATTATTAGAATATTATGGACTATGTTCTCTATGCTGTGATTTATATCACCATGACTATTTTGTGACTACCAATTTGAACTTCTTAATCTTTTCACCTTTTTCACCCAATCTCCTTATCCCCCTCCTTTCTGTCAACCATCAGTTTGTTCTCTGTCTCTAAACATGTTTTTATTTTTTTGTTTGTTTTGTTCTTTAGATTCCACATATAAGTGAGATCATGTGGTATTTGTCTTTCTCTAACTTATTTCACTTAGCACAATATTGTCTAAGTCCATCCATGTTATCCTAAATGGTAAATTTTTATTTTTTATGGCCGAGTGATATTTCACTGAATTTATATACACATGTTTTGATTTTTTTAGTGCATTCATTTGTGACTTCAAATATTGGAGTAGTTTTTTAAGATGGGCACAGAGAACATATTTTTTTTAGAAATCAGTTTAATACAGTATAGTTTCCATAACTATAACCCCTTTTTAGATGTATAATACAATTCAATGACTTTTGACAAACACAGTTGTGTAACCACCACCACAGTGAAGATACATGGACACCAAGAAGCTCTCTCATGTTCCTTTGTCATTGATTCCCCCACCATGACATCACTAACTCATAGCAACCATGGACCTCATTTCTGTCTCCCTAGTTTAACTTATCAGAAGAGTATATAAAATGGAATAATTCTATATGAATTTGGATTTCAAGGTTTTTTTTATCTGACTTCACTTAAGATTATGCTTTCACTTGGCATAATGCTTCTGAGGTTCATCCACATTATTATGTGTACTGGTAGTTTATTCTCTTTTATTGCTGAATAGTAGTCAATTGTATAGATGCACCACAATAAGTTTATCCGTTCACTATTGAATGGACTTGTTGATTGTTTCTAATTTCTAGCTATTAAGAATAAAGCTGCTATGAACATGAATGGACAGAGCTTTTTGTGGACTTATGTGTTCATTAGTATTGAGTAAATACCTAGTACTGGGGTTACTAGGTCACATGGTAAGTAAATATTTAATATTATAAGAAATGGCCATAGTATTTTCCAAAGTGCCTATACTGTTTAGAACTCCCACCAGAAATATGAGATTTCTAGTTGCTCTATATCTTTGCCAGCATTTGGTATGATTGATTTTGTTGTTTGGTTGGTTGGTGTTGTTTGATATTAGCAATTCTAATAAATGGGTAGTGTTATCTCATAGTGTATTTGCTCACTGTGTTTACTCTTTGTGCCTTCCTCTGATGACTAATGCTATAGAGCATTTTTCATATGCTCATTTGCTATCTTTATCTTTTCTTTTCTTTTTTTTTTTTTGAACATTTTTGATTTTTCAATTATAGTTGGCAGACAATAGTATATTAGTTTTAGGTGTACAACATAGTGATTAGACATTTATATGACTTACGAAGTGATCTCCCCCATAAATATAGTACCCATCTGGCACCACACATAGTTATTACAATATTGACTATATTCTTATGATATACTTTACATACCCAAGACTGTTTTGTAACTACCAATTTGTACTTCTTAATCCCTTCCCCTTTTTCATCCGCCCTCCCCAATCCCCCTGCCTCTGGTAACCCTCAAAATGCCCTCTGTATCTATGAGTTTGTTTCTGTTTTATTTATTTTGTTCTTTAGATTCCACATGTAAGTGAAATAATATGGCATTTGTCTTCATCTGACTTACTCTACTCAGCACAATACCCTCTAGGTCCATCTATATGTTGCTGATGGCAAGATTTCATTTTTTAAAAAGGTTTTTATGACTTAGTAACATTCTATTCTTTATCTGTACCACCTCTTCTTTATCTATTCATCCATTATGAACACCCATATCTTGCTTCCATATCTTAGCTATTGTAAATGATGCTGCAATGAATATATGAATTCATGTGTCCTTTCAAAGGAGTATTTTGGGTTTCTTTGGATAAATACCCAGAAGTGGGATTACTGAATCCTTCTTTGTTTCTCGTTATAGACTTTGTTTTAAAGTCTATTTTGTCTGGTGTAAGAATTGCTACCCCAGATTTTTTTTTTCATTTCCATTTTCATGAAATATCTTTTTCCATCCATTTACTTTCAGTCCATGTGTGTCTTTTGATCAGAAGTTAGTCTTTTGTAGGCAATGTATGTAAAGGTCTTACTGCCTTATCCATTCAACCATCCCTATCTTTGGATTGGAGCATTTAATTATTTTTCATTTGAAGTGCTTGTTGATAGATATGTAGTGATTGCCATTTTATTATTCACATTTTTTATACTTTTTTTAATTCTTCTTAAGAAGTCCCTCTAACATTTCCTATAATACTGGTTTGGTGGTTATGAACTACTTTAACTTTTTCTTGTCTGGGAAGCTCTTTATCCGTCCTTCGATTTGAAATGATAGCTTTGCTGGATAGAGTAATCTTGGTGGTAGATTCTTGCTTTTTATCACTTTGAGTATTTTGTGCCAATCCCTTCTGACCTGAAAAGTTTGTGTTGATAAATTAGCTAACAGGGTAATGGGAGCTCCCTTGTAGTTAGTAACTAACTGCTTTTCTCTTGTTGCTTTTAAGATCCTTTATATTTAAACTTTGGCATTTTAATGATGATATGTCTTGGTGTGTGCCTCTTTGGGTTCATCTTATTTGGGACTCTCTGAGTGTCCTGGGATTGTGTGTTATTTCTTTTACCAGGTTAGGGAAGTTTTTCTTCATCATTTCTTGAAATAAGTTTCCAATTCCTTGCTCTTTCTCTTCTCCTTCTGATACCCCTATGATGCTAATGTTGTTACTCTTGATGTTGTCCCAGAGGCCCCTTAAGCTATTCTCATTTTTTTTGATTCTTCTTCCTTGTTGTTGTTCTAATTGGGTGTCCTTTATTACCCTATACTCTAAATTGCTGATTCAGTCCTTCATTTCGGTTCCCTCTAATGTACTCCATCTCAGATATGTATTCTTTATTTCTGACTGGTTCCCTTTTATGTTTTCCATTTCCATTTTTATTTTTTATGTCTCTTTGTTAAAGTTCTCACTGAGTTCATCTACTCTTCCCCTAAGTTCATTGAGCATCCTTATAACCAGTGTTTTGAACTCTGCTTCTGGTAGATTGCTTGTCTCCATTTTGTGTAGTTTTTTTTCTGGAGTTTTGTTCTGTTCTTTTATTTGGGATACGTTTCTTTGTCTCCCCATTTTGGCTGACTCCCTATGTTTGTTTCTATGTACTAACTAGGGCTCCTAAGTCTCCTTGTCTTCGTAGAGTGGCTTTATGTAGTAGGTATCCTATGAGACCCAGTGGTATAGTCCTCCTGGTCACCTTAGCTGGGTGCTCCAAGTGAGTCCCTTGTGTGGGTTGTGTGTGCCCTCCTGTTGTTGTTGAGCTTTGGTTGCTCTCTCAATGTTGATGGAAGGGATTGATCCTTGGGCTGATTGTTTGTGAAGACTGGCTGGTTGTGAGTGAACAATCTCATGCAGACAAGATTTACTTCATCTGGCTCTGGCCTATCCAGTCTGCTTTTCAGGTATATCCTCCTCAGATGCAGCCCTGAGTGGTACTCTGGCTCTGACTCCAGTTGAAGCAAGCCACCAGGTGTGCCAGCCTAAGGGCTTCTTGGGAGGGGACCAGCTGCAGGCTAAGTTCAGCTGCAGCCTGTACACTTCCAGGGCCACCTGGTAGGAGTCACCAAGCAATCCACAGATGACTGACACTCATGCTGGGCTTATAGGTGCCTCGAGGGCCAAGCTAGGAACTGAGGCTGGCTGCCACTAGTGGCGGGCTTGGGGCTGCTCAGCAAGAGGTGCGGGACATGTGAAGCAAGATACTGCTTCTTTCGGTTTTGTGAGGCTTTGAGAGATTTTAGGAAAGTCTATAGCATGAGCCAAAACAGGCCATTTGTATGGAAAAAAACACTAGAAGCAGCTTGGATGGGTCTGCAGGTTGGGAGAGGTGGGGTCTCAGGGAATCAGCTGAGGCAGGGCAACCTGTGTTAGCCTGGTTGATGGAGACTCAGATACAGTGGCAGTCTGCATTCACATACTGGGAGGAGGAATGACTCAACAAAAGAACAATGGATACTGCCAGCACATCTGCCCAGGAGGAAGCCTCCCCTCCAGCCCTCACCCTGAAGACAGACAACTCTGTTCCTCCCTTGGCACTCCTTGAGCACCTGCACTAGCTCTAGAGCTCAGAGTGAGTGAGCCCATCACTGAGTAAGTCCCTGCATGGTCCTCTTAAGAGGTATGACTGCAACTCTTACAGCCCTCCTTCTCACTCACCCACAATCTCCACTGGTTTTTACAGCCAAGGGTTGTGGAGACTTTTCTTGCCAGTAGTGGAACCTTGGACAGGGGAGCGCAGTGTAGAGCTGGAACCCCTTGCTCCTCTAGGGGTGGGGGATCTCCTCAGCCAAGATAACCCTTCTAATTCTCGACCACCAGATGTGGTTGTGGGACCGGTCAATTTTACGTCTCCACTTCTCCTACCAAACTCGAGGTGATTTATATATGTCCCTAGTTGTAGGACTTTTGATCAGCCAGACCTCAGGTGACTCCCAGTGATGGTTGTTCTGTAGTTTCGTTTTAATTTTGGCATGGTCATGAGAGGAGGCGAGCCCAATGTTTACCTTCTAAGCCATCTTAACTGGAATTGTCCACATGTTCTTTGTCTAGTCATCTCTTCTTGGGTACTTAGGTTGCTTGCATATCTTGGTTATTGGAAATAAGCTGCAGTGAACATAGTGGGTGCCTATATCTTTTTGAATTAGTGTTTTGGCTGTCTTCAGATAAATACTCAGAAATGGAATTGCTGGATCATAAGGTAGTCTATTTTTAATTTTTTGAGGAACCTCCAAACTGTTTTCCATAGTGACTGTACCAGTTTGCAATCCCACCAACAGTACACAAGAGTTCTCTTTTCTCCACATCCTCACTAACATTTGTCTTTTGACTTATTGGTGATAGCCATTCTGATGGGTGTGAGGTGATATCTTATTGTGGTTTTCATTTGCATTTCTCTGATATTTAGTGATGTTGAGCATCTTTTCATATGTTTATTGGCCATCTGTATGTCCTTTTTAGAGAAATGTCTATTCAGGCTCTCTACCCAATTTTTAATTGAATTGTTTTTGTTTTGTTTTGTTTTTGATGCTGAGTCATATAAGTTCTTTATCAATTTTGTATACTTGCCCTTTATTAGATGTATCATTGGTGAATATCTTCTGTCAAAGGTTGTCTTTTCCTATCATTGTTGGTTACCTTTACTGTGCAAAAACTTTTTAGTTTGATTAATCTCATTTTCTTTTTTTTTTCTTTTTTCTTTTTTTTTCTCTTACTGGAAGAAATATTTCAGAAAAATTATTACTAAAAGCAATATCAAAGAGTTAGCTGTTTATGTTTTCTTACTGGAATTTTATGGTTTCAGGTCTTATATTTAAGTCTTTAATTCAATTTGAGTTTCTTTTTGTATATGGAGTAAGAAAGTAGTCCAGTTTCATTTCCCCATGTATCTATCTAAGTTTCCCAACACCATTCATTGAATAGACTGTTGTTACCCATTGCATATCCTTCTTTCCTTTATCATAGATTAAATGGATTTATTTCTGGGTTCTCTACTATGTTACATGGATCTAGAGCCAGTTTTTATGCCAATACCATGCTGTTTTGATTACTGTACTTTGTCATTTGTTTTGAAACCAGAAAGTTTGGAGCTTCCATCCTTGTCATTCTCAAGATAATTTTGGCTACTGGGGTCCTTTGTGGTTCAGAACATATCTTAGAATTTTTCTCTTACTATATAATGACATTGAGATTTTGACAGGGGCTACATTTAATTTATAGATCACTAAGTTTTATGATAATTTTATCAATATTAAGTGTTCCAACACATAAACACAGTATGTCACTCCAATTATTTGCATATTTTAAATTTTTCTCAGCAATGTTTTACAGCTTTCGGTGTATAAGTCTTTTACACTTTTAAGGGCCTTTCTCACTTCCCTACCAGGCCCTATTCCAAAGTCAGGGATGAGAAGAAAGGGCTCCTGAGGACAGTGAAGTGTCCCACTTCTATTACTTTGATTCTGTCTAGTACAAGTGTGCCAACCATGCTCTTCACCTTTGCTTAGAGGTGGGCCCCTTCTGGGAATCCTCTAGTATCTGGTGTTTATCTTACTTCAGAGTAATCTCAGAGCTGCAAGAAGTACCTGGCACATACACATGAGTTCATGAAGTCCCCACAAGTGAATGATCAGACCAGGCCCATGAAATTCTCACAGGAACCAGCAGGGGAGAGGAGGGTACATCTTCCCTATCTTTGAATTCTACAGTTGTGCTATCCAGTGTGGAGCCAGTGGCCAGATGCTGGTGTCTTCGATTAACTCAATGAACTAAAATAAAATATCTAATCGCTCATTTCCACTAGCCACATTCAAATTTCTACATAACAGTTGGAATTTTTACATAACAGTAAGAGCGATCATGGCCCAACAGAAGTAAAAATTTGCAAAATGATTCCTTCAGCATCTCTGTTTTGAAGGATGGCAACTGTGATCAATGTCTGTGGAAGGGCTCTGACCCCACAGAGACCAGGAAAGGTCTATGAATTGCAGGAAGCATCAGGGTGATGCCATATGACTCACCATAGGCTCAGGTAAACTAGAAGGAATGGGTGAACCTCTCTTTCTAATAACTTTGTTGTTCATGTTTCTGTTTCTAAAGATTGGGTATAGGAGAGCTTCTCTAATTCTAGCAGTGAGATTGAAAGCTCTACAGGTAGGTATCAACACTCAAGTCAGATCCCATGGGAAAGGAGCCTGTGACACCTGCTGCTTGGAAGACTGAGGAAGGGAGACATTACATCACACACATGAAAAAGGAAATGTGAGTAGAAGTCTGATGTGTTCTTTTCCTTTTTGAATGATGTCACAGGAAGAGGAATTGTTTTTGTAGGCTTTGAGAGTGCTGTGTTTTTCATCCTCTTTTCTTGCTTTGATATTTAAAAATTATCTTTCCCACAAGTCTTGCTCTTTCTTCTCCCTTCCCTAACAAAATCTCAGAGTTTGGGCATTGATTGGTTAGTATTCCTCAGAATCATATGCAGGAGATTGTGGTTTTGTTTTCGTTATTAACCTGTGATAGATGTACTCTAGTGGGACACAACAACTCCTTCATAGGAAATTGAATTGGAGACAAAGGTCTTCTACTGCATGTCAGATGGGTAATGATAAGTAAATCCTCTCTTTAATATAAAGCAGGGGTCCCTAACCCCCTGGGCCACAGACCAGTACCGGTCCATGGCCTGTTAGGAATCAGGCCCCACAGCAGGAGGTGAGTAGCAGGTGAGGGAGTGAAGCTTCATCGGTATTTGCTGCCACTCCTCAGCGCTAGTATCACCACCTCAGCTCCATCTCAGATCATCAGGCATTAGATTCTCATAGGAGCATTGGTGCCTGGTGCCAAAAAGGTTGGGGACCGCTGATGGAAGGACTTTTGTTCTTCTGAGTTCATGGTTACTCCTCATTTAAAGGGCACTCCCGGAGCTGCATGAGGGAAAGAACAATTCCACTGGCATTACAGCTATTGCTCCAGTATCCCTGAGCTCATCTCAGCCTCCACAAGTCACCCACATTTGAGGTGCTGAATGTGCTTCCATGTGAGAGAGGCCTGTGTCCAGCTGCCTCCCTGGGCCCTCCATGGCCAGCAGAATTCTAGAGGACACATTCTCTCCCACAGCATTGCTGACCTGGTCTTGTAGGATTGAACAGGCCCCAAACAGACTCTCTGACCTGCAAGGCCAGGGCTCACTAGATGAGCAGTGCAGAGATGAGGACAATAATGGCTCCTGGTGTTGGGCTACATAATCCCAGGAGCGGCAAGATGCTGGGTTTCCACCTTGACTCTAACTCTCCCATTTTTTTCCCAGGCCACCCCACATTATTGCTGCCCTTGTCCACTTGAAGACCACACCATGGATGAGGAAGCCTCTGACATAGGGAGCATAAGAATGCATGTAATTGATTTTCTCTTTCATCTCTTTTCCATGTTCTCCCTTTCCTATCCATAAACTCCTCATGGTGGCTCTTCCCCAGCCGCTCTTTATCAAAGGCTCTGGTCCCATCCCAGCACTTGTGTTGCAGGGATGAAAAAGGTAAGGCAAATAAGTATGTCCATTCTCCATTGCTTCCTAACTTACTTGTTGGCATGTCAGAGTCCCACGCACACAAAAAAAGAGGTTCCTACTATTTCCTGTGACCCCAAAAGTAGAGACAAGAGGGTGGTAAAACTCCGAACTGACCAGTGAAGGATGCCCTGAGCACTTTTTCCCAGGGAAGGTACCCGCTGCACAGCAGCCCCAAGGTTGCCAGGCTGTGTCCTACAGCAGGGGCCACCATGTTCATGACTCAAGGAGGTGCTGGTCACTGTGTTTTCTGTGAAGTCAGCCACTGGAGTGGTTCGATATCTCACTCTGCAGGATCCAGCCCTGTCGTCCTAACCTGCTAAAATCAACAGAGAGTATCCCCAGGAATTCACTAGGTGTGATGAGACATTGTAGGAGTTCCTGACCTCTCCCATTGCAGACCTCCTGGGAGAAGGGTGACGACACAGGCACCCAATGCTCATGCTAGCAGGACAGCTGACCAGGACCATCTGATCCCTGTGGGAACTCAGTAGTCCCAGCATCACATAGGGGACATTGTGGGATCCCAGCCTGAGAGTTGCCCAATCCCTGTGGACCCTTCAGCATCTATGGAGACTTGTGGGAGATCTGGGGACACATCTTGGCACCATTTTTCATTCTGAGGCTGGAGGTTCTATGGAATCTTTTGTATACATGTCAAATTCAAACAAAATACACACCCAAAGGTAGTGCCAGGCAATGCAATGCTTAGGTGGGATGAGTTAAAGGGGCAGTATTCACGGTCTTTATGTTCCTTTGATTTTTTTCCCACTTTTGTCATTAAATAACATAAACGTAACTGGTTTCGATTATACATTTAAAGACAGTGTCTTCTGTAACTTTTTCATTGAAAGATGCCAAGGACATAAAATTTATATTTTTATTAATAGGATGCAATAATTTTATAAAAATTTAAAAGTATAAGCAACATATGGTGGTGATTTTTTTAAAAAAGATGTTAAAGAAAAATAGAAGAGCTCCAGGAAGCTGTCCATTTTTATTGGGCAGAATCGTGAATGTATTGAGTGTGGGGTAGAGGGGCAGGGTCACCTCTCCCACCTGTGTCAGTGGAACTCCTGCTCCTCACAAGGCCCAGGGGGCAGGTTCTCGGCCTTTTCATCCCGGGGACCTAGAGCCCCCACCCTCTTTGCTCTATCAGTTTCACTGTCTAAGTGACCAGTCCCCTGAAGCCTGCCCAGCCCAATGGCCAGGTTCAATCGCGCCTCTCAGTCCACAGACGACACCGTCATTCCAGAGCAGCAAACAGGCCCCAGTTTCCTGGAGATGTGAACCCAGAGAAGTCAGGACCCAAGGTCACCTTCCAGGGACTGAGGACCCTTCTGGTCCTGTACACCCACCTCCAGAAGAAGCCCTCCATCATCTGTCTCTGTGCCTCCCCAGTGATTCCAGCACTTGCGTTTGTGTCACAGGTTCTGGTTTATTCCTGTGAAGGCCACAACCTGGAGGCCTCAGCCTGGGCCTCAGCGGGAATGGAGCTGCCTCACTGTTCTGAGTTTTTTTTTTTTATTTCTGATGTATGATGTACTTCATTCATACCTTGAACCATTTTCTGAATGACTTTCACCTCATTTTTAAAACAGTTCATGACCCAGTGCATAAAGTGCATCAAGTTGGGTGTGTGTGTTTTATGTGCACTGATTTGCTCCGACTCCCGTCCACCCTATGAATGAGTGATGTCCACAGTGTCCTGGCCTTAACATTTTCTGCTCAGCTCCTGTAGACTCATGTCTATGGCTCCTATGATGGAGTCAACTCATCTCATATTCGGGCTTCTTCTTTTTTTGCTGCCTTCTATTTTTCCCAACATTATTTTTTTTCCCCAAAGAACCCCGACTTCTCTTGATATTCCTGAAGTAGAATCTCTCCAGTTTTGTCATTTTTGCCTCCATCACTGTTTCAGGAGTCATTTACCCTAGAACCAGCTCATTCATCTGTCTGTCAATCCTGGGTATCTGTAGAGCTCTCCTCCAATGATATATTTCAAATAAATCAATTTTTTTTTTCCTGTCAGCCTTCTTCCCAGAACAGCTTTCATATCAGAACAGAGTAGCTGGGGATATGAGTGTACGGTTGACGTTGGTCTCTAACGACACATCCCTGTTTGTGGTGATCTTTCCTTCCACTGCCACTTTTCCGAGTCTCAGCTTTCTCTGGACTTCTTGGCTGCGGTCTCCATTTGAACTGATGACAGAAACAAGATCAGCAACACCTTGAGCCATTTCAGTGTCTTCATTGTCCATGTGAAAGTTGTATATATTTCTTCTGTAGTCATGAATTTGTCGTCTTGATGTTCAAATGCTACTTGGTTTCACACTCTCGCTTTCTTCATAAATCCTTTCCAGTTATTGCTATGTTCTGCCAGTGAGATGCTATCATCTGCATGTATGAAGGTATTGCTATATCTTCCAACTTTCACTTCTTTTTCCACTGAGTCTAGTCCAGTCTTTTGTAGGATACATTCTGCTCTTGTCTATATGAACACACACTTGTCTAGACAGCAGCAATTGGACTCATAGTGTGGAGAGGGCATTCACCATGAACATTCTACGAAATGACCTGTCACCGTGATGTTGTGATGACGCCCATCTAGCTTTCCATTCTAACTGTCATTCCATGAGCTGAGAGGGAACAGGTGCAAACTACTTAGGTTCTCACACATCAACTTCCAGAGATGGGAAATCTCGATTGTAGTGCAGGTACATTCATATCGACCTTCTGAATGCTGCTCCTTCAAAGGGGCTGCTTAACTTTGACTGAAAATATGTTCCTCATCTTTTCAAAATCATTTCCACCACTCCTGATTTATCCACAGAGTTATAAGTGTATTTATAGTTTTGTTCTGTTAATTTATATTTCTTATTGTGCTCTCAAGAGGGATGCCCGAATATTTTCCTAAACTTAGAAAAATGTAACTTTTTCTAGTGCTAGTTTTATACACACTCTTTCGGAGAACAGATACAGAGGGAACACACCCATACTGTTTTCACTAGGTCAGGAGAATCCTGATGCCATCCCAACAATAGACATGACAGGAAAGGGGATTATGAGTCAACTCTTCTGAAAGTGGATGCCAAAATATTAAACCAAACATAGCAGTCTAAATTCAGAAATTTTGAGAAAGGAAGGAAACTGACATTTTATGGAGGGATGTCCACGGTGGGTTTGAACAAGATCACTGCGCATTTGGGTGCCACCTGGGAGAGTGGTGGAAAAGGTCAGTACCATTGGGTAGGTGGAATAAGCATTTGGTGACAGAGGTTAGAAGGGTCTAGGTGACTCTCAAGAAGGGCCCTATGGTGGGGTCACAGGCTGTGGCTAAGAAGAGGTCCTTCTGGAAGGACATAGGACTCTATTCCCAGCCATTGCAGGGTCCAGGAAGGCATGAGGAGTTTGTAGACACTGGACTGTAGTGAGGAAGGAATAAACAGGGAGGTGGCACACTTAGCGCTAATGAAGCCACTGCCCACTGTCAGTCAGCCATAGCACAGGCTGCTCAGACCAACAGTCAGCAAGTGGATGTTTCAGCCTTAATTCACTGCATCACCAAACCACCAACGCAAAGGCCAGTATCCCAGTTCATGGGCATTAATTGCTCATCTGGTGTTGGTCAATGAAAGAGAAATTAGTTTTTGGCAAATCTGTCATGTGACAGTCTAGAATGTTCTGAGTTGGCTTGGCAGTCACCCAGACCACTGGTGACTCAGGCTGTGTTAGACAGTTGACAGTGCAGATGCTGGGGAAGGATGGCCACAACTTGAGACTTCCCCTGGTCCTTCTGAAGGGCTTTGTTTGGAGCATATTATTATATTTGGGGTCAGAGACTGAAAGGTAGGAAATGGAGACTGACTGTGTGATAGATTTGGACTCCTCGTGGCTCAGCCTCCTCCTCCAGGGCATCACCTCTCTCCCACAGAAACCTGAGGCAGGAGCATTTGAGAAAGAGTGAGGGGAGCCCTTGCTTCAGGCATCCAGGGATAAAGTCAGGTGTCAGAGGGGTTCCGACTCTCTGTCCTCAGAATGTCAACTACATTCTTGCCCCCAGTCCATCACTCATTGTTGTTGTGACTCTGAACAAATCACTTAATCTCTCTAAATTTCTACGCCCTCCACAGTAAAGCATGAGTCTTGGCTCCTGCTTTGCTTCCACTGCTCTAGGGCTGATTGGGGATCCCAGGAGATGACAACAGATACTTTTCATGAGCTATAAAGCATCACCCTCATGAAAAGGATGAAAAGTAACCTTTCACCCTCCCTTGCTGTGGAATCATCTAAGTCCCCTCCCTGGATCTAGCTTATATTTGCAGTCATTCAATGATTGATTGCTTACAGAGCAATTGCATAGCACCAGCCATTCATTTTTCTGAAGGTTGACCTGTGTACAATCACTTTTAGCCTCTTTATGGGGCAAGATAATTAGCTAAGATAAGACTCCCCACTCCAGGAACTTTTCCTCAGTCCTTACTTAGCCTTCTCCTTGTTTTGATTTCAAGCATGAGACCCTGGCATGAGAATCAAGTCAAGGCCAGGAGACAAGATCGAGGGTTTTGGGTCACCTCCTCCCCTCCAAGTGGCATAGAAAAAAAAGCCAAGACCTGGAGGCAGACTGGATAGCCGTGGGACACACCCACCTTTAAGAAAACAAAACCTAATTCTCTTAGATCTGCCCGCACTTTTCTCTTCAGCATATACTTTTGCTTTCGTAAAACCTGTGCTTTCTAGCTCACTGTTTGTTGTGTCCTTGAATTCCTTCTTGTGGCCTAAGACAAGAACCTGGTCACCAGAGCTCCAGGGTCTGGTCCCTCTTTGGACTGCCACCTTGTCGAACTCTCCGGCATCACCCATGGTGAGCCGGCCAGGAGAGGTGGACATCATCATCATTCGACCTCCATGCCTGCAGCTGGGGTGAGTTACAACCAGAGTCACTGTGCCTTCTCCTTTCCTCTATTTCTACGGCCATGTCTGGAGGATGCCGGTCACACTGTGGGCATGGGTCAAGCACTTAAAAGCCGTCAGGGCACTCGCCTCTAGAAGACTCCTGTGACAGGATAACCTGGTCAGGGAACGGGGTAGATTGGCATTGTGCATCCCCGCCGAGCTCAAGGCAGTGTCCGTGTACCCAGGCACACAGTGAAAAATGCTCACTAACCCCCGTCTCCACATCTGCAACCATTGCTCCCGGCCGGTCAGTCTCTGGTCCTGCTGGACTGGTCATTCTTTACTTTGTCATGGCGTCCTCCCTCTTCTTTCTTCTTCCTAGTCTCAGCCTCCTGTCTGAGCCTTATCGGGACCATTTCCTTGTTGCCATCTTCTCCCACCTGGCTGGTCCCTTAGTTCTCCTTTGCCTTAGTCAGATCATGTGGCCTCGAAAGCCTTGCCTCCTCTGTAGCGGCCTCTCTGCTCTCCATTCCAGTCATATCTTAACCTCTCCAGTTCTGACTTTCCCTTTGAAAGTATTATTTTGTGCCTCATTCACAGTCTCCTCCTCTGTCTCCCAGCCCACCATACTCAGACCTCCAGGAAAGCCTGGGAATAGTATTGGTCAAAGAGGGGTCCCTGAGGAAAGGTCTTCTCCCTCCAAATGATGCATTGTTTTGTGTGGTCTCTCTCAACTACAGGGGGCCTTCAGAGAAATCTAGTCAACCTCCAGACTCTGGCCCTCCTGTCTCTATTCCAGGCCATGACCCAAGAACCTGAGGATCACCAACAAAGGAGGGCCAGCCTCCTCTTTGCCCTACCACTTGGCTTTCCCTCGCCTGGGACCCTCTCTTTGTTGTGAGACCCTGGAGCTGCCCGGTGGGGCGAGGCCTCGACACTTTGTGGACAGCCCAGGGTAGCCCAACCCAGGGACGCCTGGACTTCTTTGGTCAAGGTACCTGCAGGGGACGCCCTGACTTAGCTTGGCCTCCTAGTCTAGTCTGTTAATTGAATGATAGTGGTAGGGGGATGCTCATACCCTTGAAATCCAGTCTCCTAGTTCGAGTTCTCCTTTTCCAGGAACCATTAGAAAAACTGCATCTGTCTCCATTCTATAGAATTGGAAGGCTTTTAAGCTAGAAGGCTTAAGGCAGAAGAAGCTGATCTTCTATAATAGGGCCTGGCCCCAATACAAACTTGAGGACCAGGAGGTTTGGCTAGAAAATGGGACCTTAAGCTATCACACAATCTTACTGTCAGCGTCAAGCGGCGAGCTGTCGGCTACACCAAGTGTCAGTGCTGAGGTGATCGAGAAGGGAAGGTTCGATGGTGAGACGCCCAGTTGGAAGAATTCACAAGAGGCAGATATGAGAATGAAATGGCAGGCACCAACTTTATTGTGCAGAGCACATTTCTGTTTCTAGAAGTGCAGTTCTATAGGAGGAAGTGTGGTATTGCATGCATTTCTCCCCTTTCTGTGCTCCCCTTTCTGTGCTCCAGGGGACCACATGGCTCCACACATAGCAGGGTACAATAGTGGCCTTCAGCCACACGTGCATGATATAATAAGCTGAAGTATGTTTACATATTTTCTAAATCTGGAGTCCTATTCCTAGCCGCGGGCCTGGATCACAGCCAGACCTAGGGCCAGCCAGGCTTGGCGCCCACATTCACAGTTAGACCTCTTGCAGACGAAATGGCAAATGGTCTGAAATCCCTTAAGTACAGGCTTTTATGGTTCTGTCCCAAAGGTCTGCTCTCTGCCGGCCCTGCGTCCATGAGACGAGGACAACAGAAAGCCTTCCTGATATTTCAGATGATTCCCTTCTCACCAACCCACCTGTCCCTCAGGAGGGAACTCAGACACCCCCCCCCAATCCAGAGTTTGGACCCTCTTCCCCCCATCTACTTCCACTAGCACTACCCAAAGTGGGGCCCCATACCAACCTCCCCATGATAACATACGCCCCCTCAGGGAGCTACAAATACTGATGGGGGAACAATAAGAGTACGTGCTTCATTTTCTATACCAGACTTAGCTTTATACAAAGAAAATTCTAGCAGATTATCTGAAGATCCTAGCAAATTTACTAATGAATTGAAAAACTTACTATAACTGGTGACTTAACTTGTCAAAATTAAAGATCTTATGGTTTTTCTCACTCTCAGTCACTTTCAAGTTCTTGCAGATAGCCAGAAATGTAAACACAGCCTCTACTGCTTAAGGTTGAGGTAACTGAAGAAAAAAAGGAGCCATGTTTAAAGACAAGCGGCTAGTCTCACAAGCCACATCCTGCCCCTGCCTTTTTCCCAGCCTCCTTGAAAATGTCAATGGCAAATGAAAAATCTCAAATTCTCTACAATTATCGGTAATTCTGTTTATGTGCATGATCTCTGATATGGAGAGAAAAATGTATGTTTGTGATAATAAAAGATATAAGGTAAAGAGAAACAAGATTGAAAATAAATTTAGATATCAAAAGGAAGCTAATGCAAAATTAGAGCTGGGTTTTTTTCTCTCTGCTAACTAAGACAATGTTTCTTAAGACTATTGTTCTGTTACAGATACTATGGAAACATTTTGCGAGTAGAAATCAAGGATTTTGTGCATCATTAAAATAATTTTCTGTGTTTTATGTTGTCTTAGGTTTTCTGAGACTTTTAGAAAATATATTGACATTGACCCAAAGCCTGATGAGGGCCAGACACTCCTGGCAGTGCATTTCATTACCCAGGCTGTGCCAGATGTTCAGAGGCAGCTCCAGAAGTTGAAGGCAGGACCCCAATCCCCGCAGGCTGCTTTGGTACCAGGGGTCTTCAGGGTGTTCAGTGACCAGGATATGGCAGAAGAAAAAAAAAGATTAGGAAAAATGCTCAAATTTTAGCTGCCGTAATGCAGGGACCACCTCGAGGTGACCCAAGACTGGGGAGAAAACCTGGCCTTATTCCAGGGTCGGCTGGATGAGGCTCTCCAGAAACTTACTAACATCCATCCTTCCTCCCCTGGACAGTCTCTGCTTGGCCAACACTTTCTTAGCCAGTCTGCTCTTGACATCAGGAGAAAACTCTAAAAGCCCACAGACTCCAATGGCTCTATTATTAGACTTGGCTTGGGGAGACTTTAACAATAGAGATTAGGCTGAGGAGGATAAAAGGACCCAGCAGGAGACCAGACAGGCCAAACAGTTGGCTCAAATAGTGGCAGTTGCCATCAATCCTGCCTTGTGGTTTCAGTGCCATCCCATGGGAAACAAGGAACGCTCAAAGGGGTGACCTGTACAGGTCTTACGAGCTTTGTTTTAATAGTGGAACACTGGGGCACCCCATAAACCAGTGCCCCCACCCCGGGAAAGAGCTCCAGGCCCTGTCCTCAATGCGAAAAGTCAGGCCACTGGAAGGGGGAATGTCCCTAGCTCCTAAGGGGGGGATCCCAGACCCCCGATGTCATTGTCTGAGGATGACTAAAGGGGCCCAAGGTTGCTGGTGGCCTCTTACAAAAGATACTCTGTGACTAAGAAAGGACCCTGGGTGACTCTTGATGTAGCAGATAAACTGATCAATTTTTCGATTGATACAGGAGCTACCTAATTGGTCCTGACGGATCACAATGGGCCTTTAAACTCTAAGGCTTATACTATCGCAGGAGTAGAGGGACGACCCAAACAGAAGTACTTCACCCCACCCCTCTGCTGTTGCCTCCAAGACTGCCTCAGAGCCTCCAGAGTGATAATGGCCCTTGCTTCTGGCCAAAGTCATTCAACAGCTATCTCAGGCCTTAGGCATCAACTATCACCTGTATGCCTCCTGGAGACCACAGTCTTCCGGTAAGGTAAGAAGGGCCAACTATATTCTGCAGAAGACCCTGGCCAAATGATGTCAGGGAACCTCTGAAACCTGGCTCTGGCTTCTGCCCACAGCTCTCCTAAGGTACAGAGGTGCTCCTTAATCCAACTTAAAATTAAGTCCTTCTGAGATGCTGTATGGGTGGCCATTCCTATCCTCCAACATATATTTGGCTCAGAGGTCCAGAACCAACTAAAATATATGGTCAATCTGGGACAAGTCCAGCAGGCCCACCGGGAATGTGGAAACCTGATCCTTCCCTCCCCAGACACCTCTGAACATCTCTCAACCGTATCTCCTGGAGACTGGGTCTCCTTATACCTGGAAAGAAGACTCTCTGGAGGACCAATTAACACCAAAATGGAAAGGACTACATCAGGTTCTCCTCGCCACATCTGCCACAATAAAACTACAGGGTCTGCAGTGCTGGGTTCATTGATCAAGAATAAACCTCTCTCCCCCAAGCTTTCACCGGAACACCAGGAGGACAAACACACCTGCAACCTGCAAGAGGACTTAAGACTACTTCAAAACATGGAAGAAGGGGACCCTCTACAGGATAAGTAGATGACTAACCAAAGGGCTGCCCAGGTCCTGTTTCTTCTATTCCTGCTTGGATTTCTTTTTGGTTTGTATCCTCCTTTCGACCTGTGCCCGCTCCTCCAGCCTGTCTCCCCTCCCCCAGGCACTCCTCTCAGTAACTACCTAGATTTCAGTCAGACTCTAAACTCTCGCCCAGCTGCTCCATAATACCTACCACACCTTGGCTTCTTCTCGGTCAGTCTTACTCTTTTTAGACTGTGCTCATAACCAAGTAACTTTATCAACGGGATCCTAATCCTCTTAATTCTAATCTACACTCAGCCCCTCTGAAGAGAATGGAGATTCAATACTTTTATAAACTTTTCTAACATCATAGCAAAGGAAAACAGTCTCTCTAATTGCTGGACTGTCACCTGCATCCCCAAGGACACCCCCTGGGCCTATGTTTTACTTTACTTCTAATCTTCTTATTAAATTTGCCTCCTCCAGATTACAACAGTTCCACATAAAGATGAGAATGCCGCAGGGGTTTAAGCCAATTCCTTCAACAGAGACTGTCCTGGAGACAAACATGGATCCCCTAGGTGAGGCAGGTAGAGGTTTTCGATCCCAGACTAGGTAGGGACAACAGCCTATGACCTCCATGCTGATATTATGGTCCTGTTAAAACTCACAGAATGTCACAGCACAAAGAGTAAGTTTTAATGGAATGTGTAGACTTTTAATTAATAAAAGTCTCCATATTTTTTCACTCGAGTCACCCCACCGGGGTCTGAGGGCCATACTGCCCTGTTTCAGACTGAAGTAGCTACAGAAGCCAGACCTCCAGTCCCTCGACCCTCCATATGATTATAGAAAATCAAAAATCTCTCAGGGGGAATTTATAAGGCAGGATAGATAGCCTAGGGAAGACTTTCTTTCATCCAGGATGCAGCTCTGGAATTTTTTCCTTAGTCCCTACTCGGCCCTCTCCTTGTTTTGATTTCAAGCATGAGACCCTGGCATGAGAATCAAGTCAATGCCAGGAGATGAGATAGAGGGCCTTGGGCCACCTCCTCCCCTCCAGGTGGCATAGGAAAAAAGCCAAGACCTGGAGGCAGGCTGGACAGCCTTGGGACACACCCACCCCTAAGAAAACAAACACTTATAATTCGGACAGCTGGGGCAGACTTCTCTTAGATCTGCCTGCACTTTTCTCTTAAGCATGTACTTTTGCTTTAAGCATGTACTTTTGCTTTTTAACCTGTGCTTTCCAGCTCCCTGTTTGTTGTGTCCTTGAATTCCTCCTCGTGGCCTAAGACAAGAACCTGGTCACCAGAGCTCCGAGGTCTGGGTCCTGCTTTGGACTCTCTCTTTGTCGAGCTCTCCAGCATCTATCACATGATACTAATATGTAGGCCGTCTTAACATCTCCACAGCTCAGAAGAGGGCACTGGGGCCCCGAGGGGTCTGCAGGACTTTCCCAGGTGCCTGCAGCTTCTAAATGGGATTGGAACCCAGGCGAATAGACGCAGTCATCATGCTTTGCTATGTCTATAACGTCTCAACTAAATTAAGGTATTCGCCCCCAAAAACCTGTCTAGTGGGTGTTTTATGTACACGCCAAATTGCATAATCTTCCTAAGTCTAACTTAGCTTCAGGAGGGTCATCCAGGCAGCTGTGAATAAATTATTCCTAATTTCTCTGTGGTCTTCTGCCAGCAAGATGTCCACAGCTCTCTGTATTGTCATGCATTTCCATGCTTCTGTGATGAGAAGGATGCTATAAGATGAGCATATGGTTCTCATGATCATTTAGAAAGAATGAGGCAGGGTGGCAGAAGAGTCCGCTTCTCACAAGAAGTCACGGTGCATTTATTAGACACAGATAAAGGTACTGTGGAAATAATGCTAGCTAAGTTACTCCAAGAAAAACTCTTCAATGTCCCATATTTAAGTGACTATTGCAAAAAGGCTAAGTTATATTTATCTTTTATTTCATGGGTGCAAATACACCTGTATTCAGTCCATCGGTGGTGCTGTCACTATGGAGGTCAGGATGCACTGACAATTCACTATCTAGCTCATGTGCAATAGTAAACAAGGTCTCTAGTTCATGTTCACACATTAGCCACTTTTGCAACATTATCTGAATAGATCTTTCCTTGATATAGTGCCTCCAGATTTGTAAATATTATTTAGAACAAGTTTAGATTAACCAAAAAGTTGAGTAGATAATACACCAAGTTCTCACATCCCACTCCACCAATTTCCCCTATTAAAAACATCTTACATTTATAAGATATATTTGTTACAATGTGTGAGTGTGTGTGACTTTTTGTGTTTTAAGTGTTTCCTTTGATTTATGTTACTGTAAAGACCACGGTTGCTGGTCCCAACTTTCTAATAAACATTCCTCTCAATATTGCATCATGAATGGATAGGTATGTAAGTGTATGTATTAATCACCTTGTACAGTTTGAATGTGTGCATTCATTGTATGCCAAGTGTATACCTCAATTAACCTGGACACAAATCCCATCACTGCCTAGGACTTTGTTTTCTGGGTTTGTATTACCATGTCAATAACAAGTTCATTTAGTAATGAACATTGCTTCTCAGTAGGTCTCATGGCATTTTGAACGGTCATGATGTGTCACTGCTGCCACTTCGTTCATTCACAATGCCTTTCCATTAAAGGCCTCCAAATGACTTCCCTCCATCCTTTAGCTGAGTGCTGGACAGGGCTCCTCCCTTTTGCAGGTGGCCCCCGGTGCAGCCCCATGCGACACTCAGTTCTGGAGGAATCTGAGCCAAGAGGAGCCTCTAGGAATATTTGGGGGCAATTCACTGTGACTTTCTCCAAAGAGGTCTAATATTTATCTTCAGACACTTTTGCTGAGAATACACAGTGTCATTCTCATGTGGAAAATCTGCCTCCATCACTCATCCAAGCTATGGACTTTGTGTGCTGGGTGAGGAACACTGTGTCCAATGAGAAGAGAACTGAGAGGTCTTTTCCAGGACTGAACATCAAGGCAGCACTGGGCTCCCTTTCTAGCAGGACACAGGAGACATTGTGCATTGCAAGGTGGGACAGAGTAGCTCTGCAGTGAATTAAAATAAAACATCCAATTTGTCACTCATCTAGCCACATTTCAAGTATGTCCATAACACATGGAATTTCAGATTGATATTTTTGGAGGTGGGAGTGATCATGGATCAGGAGAAGTGAGAAGTCGAAAGGTGATTCCTTCAGCATTTCTCTCATTTGAAGGTTCGCATCTGTGATCAATGTCTAGTTCAAGAGTTCTGACCCCATAGAGCCCAGGGAAGGTCCATGAACTAGGGGAAAATTCAGAGTAATACGTTATGACTCACCATAGCCTCCAGTAAACTAAGATGAAAGGATAAGCTCCTCTTTCTAATAGCTTTTTCGCTCATGTTTGTTTCTAAAGATTGGGTGTCGGATAGCTTCTCCGACATCAGCAGCGAGGATGAAAACTGTTCAGGTAGGTAGCAACACTCAGGTCGAAGCCCAAAGCAGAGGGACCCAGAAATAGTTGAGTGGCACGTGCTGCTTGGAAGACTGAGGAATGAGGACATGAAACCGGATGGAAAAAAAGGAAATGTGCATAGAAATCTGATTTGTTCATTTCCTTTTTTAATAATGTCATAAGAATTGGAATTGTTTCCATAGGCTTTGAGATGTTGTGTTTATCATCTTCTTTTCTTGCTTCGCGGTTTAAAAATTATCTTTCCCACTAGTCTGCTCTTTCCCCTCTGCCCCATGCCCCAGCAAAATCTCAGAGCTTGGGCATTGACCGGTTAGCACTCCCTGGAATTATATGCAGGAGATCGTGGTTTTGTTTTCGTTATTGACTTGTGATGGACGTCTTCTAGTGGGATACAACTACTGCCTCATAGGCACTTAAACTGAAGACAAAGCTCTTCTACTGCATGCCAGGTGGTGCGTGAGAAGGAAACTCTCTCCCTTTTAATGTAAAGGACTTGTAGCAGAACCTCTGTGCTCATGTTCGCTCCTCATTTAAAGGGCACTCTCAGAGCTGCATGAGGGAAAGAACAATTCCTCTGACATTACAGCTATTGCTCCAGTATCCTTGAGCTCATCTCAGCCTCCACATGTCACCCACATTTGTGGTGCTGAATGTGCTTCCATGTGAGAGAGGCCTGTGTGCAGCTGCCTCTCCAGGCTTTCTATGGTTGGCAGGATTCTAGAGGACACATTCTCTCCCACAGCATTGCTGACCTGGTCTCCTGGGATTGACCAGGCCCCAGACAGACTTTCCAACCAGCAGGGCCAGGGGGTCACTGGAGGAGGAGCATAGAGATGAGGACAATAATGGGTCCTGGAATGGGGCCACATCCGCCCAGGAGCAGCAGGACGCTGCGATCTCACCTCAACTCTAACTCTCTCCTTTCCTTTCCCATGGCCACCCCACACTGTTGCCGCCTTGTCCACTCAAAGACCACTCTGGGGGGCAATGAAGCCTCAAACAGAGTAAGCAAGAGAGTGCTGGTAATTGACTTTCTCTTTCATCTCTTTTCCGTGTTCTCTCTTTCCTATCCATAAGCTCCTTTTTGTGGCTCTTCCCCAGCCCCTCTTTATAAGATTCTCATCCCAAAGAACCTGATCTCATCCAGGCACTTGAGGTCCTGGTATCATCACTCTCTGTAATATCTCCCTCCAACCCCTCACTTCTTCTCTTAGCATCATCCTGGCTCCTGACCCCTGTCTGCACCATTGCATTGTGTTGAGCCACCCTGAGTGGCCCAGGCAGGTGACTGGACTGGGAGTCAGAAGGTCAGGGCCCACCTTGCTGCAGGGACCTTGTTAGTCTGGTTTTCCTGCAGTGGGTAGCTCTGGAGACGCACGTTTCTTCTCTTCCCTGCAGCACTCACAAAATTCCCTAGGAGGGGCTTCAGGAGAATGAGTAGAGGAAACAATTCAGGTGGAAGAAGGATCGAAAGAAGAACTGTGAACTTGGAGTGAAAAGAGTAAGATGAAAAGAGTAAGGCAATAAATGTGCATGTTTTCCATTGCTTCCTAATTTGGGTGGCGGGGGAGGGGTTGGGCATTTTATTAAATGCAATCAAACTGAGGAGAGCTCTGGGGTGGCTGCTACTGCATGTGACTATGCAAGGGAGACAAGGGGATAGTAAAAATCAGTGAAGGCAAGTGAAGGGTGTCCTGAGAACATCTTTCCTGGAGATGCTACTCAGGCCATGTAAATTTCTAAGATTGCTGACCATCCTTCCTCTCCCTCCTTAACCTGGAGGAGAGGGCTGCCAGCTACCATGTGCATAACGTCGTGGTACACATAGTATTCTTGTGAAGCCTCCTTGGATTTATTTACTATCTCACCCTGCAGGACTCAGCTGTGCCCTACTGACACCCCGAAGATCAACAGGGAGCATCTCCTAGCTGGAGGTCCAGCGCTGGATCCCTTATCCCTAGGTATGATGAGATAGTGAGGGTCGCCTGACCTCTCCGACTTCAGGCCTCCTGAGAAAAGGGGGAGGAGGGTGGAAATGCTCCCAGACTCCTCCTCATGAAAGCAGGGCAGCTCACCTGCCTCAGCTCTGCATCTCAGTGGGTCCTTGGTAGTCCAGAATCAAGTAAGGGACACTGCAGGGTCCAAACCCAGCTGGGAGGTGCCCAAAACCTGGGGACCCCTCAGCCTCCGTGAAGCCCTCCGGTGGGCCTGGATCATGTCATGGCACCATCTCTCAGGCTGAGGTTCTATTGTCTGTTCACGGATATGTAAAAATCAAACAAACCATACAAAAAAATTGAAGAAACTCAATGCAATGTCTATTTGGGATACGACAGTAAAGGATAAGATTATAAATTCCTAATGTTTCTTTTCTTTTCCTAATATGTAAATAAAAGAAATATAATTGGTTTCATTACATTTTAAACAGGAGTGTTTACCTATAATCTTTTCACACTGAAATACATTAAAGCCATAAAACTTTTTAAAATTTATTACCACAACATCATGGTTTTTCAATTACAAGGCACAGTCAAAGCATTGGGATGTTAGGAAAAATAAAGATTATTAGGGTTAGGAGGAAGTGTTCCAGGTCTCTGTCCGTTTTTACTGTGCTGGTCTCATGATGGGTCATATTGAGTGTGGGGTAGAGAGGCAGGGTCACTTCTCTTGCCTGTGTCATCAGACCTCCTACCCTTCACTAGACTCCAGGAGGCAGGGGCTCAGCCTTTTCATCCTGGAGTCCAAGAGCCCCCACTCCCTTATTCTCTGTGTCGGTTTCACTATCCAGAGGACCTGTTTCTTGAAGCCTCCCCTAGCTTAATGCCCAGGTTCAATGGCTCCTGTAGGACATTTACTAATACTCTTAGCTGACAGATAACACCCTCAGCCTAGAGCAGCAAAAAAAAAGCTCCATTTTCCTGTGGATCTGACCCCTGGGGGTGTTGGGGTCCAAGGTTACTTCTGGGACCTAAAGAACCTCCCTGGCACCCACCCCAGGGAGCCCTCCTCCATCTGACTCTCTGCTTCCCCAGTGATTCCAGCACCTGCGTTTGCATTGCGGGTTCTGCTGACACCTGTGATGGCCACAACCTGGAGGCTTCAGCCGGGACCTCCGAGGGGATGGAGCTTCCGCAGTGTCAGGGACCTTCAGTGAGGATCGAGGACAGGAGCCTGCCTGCTGCTGCTCTCCCGGGGCATTGCCCTTAGTAGCAGTTTACTTTTGTATTGTATAGATCTAGTGCTAGTACTAGGTACATGTACATTTAATATAGTTTATATTAAATAACATTTACCTATTTCTAGTTGATTTTAATGTACTGTTTAATTAAAAAAAAACACGGATATAGAAAAGCACTTTTAACAAACATAGCAGTCAAAGAATTATCATGGGCACTACACTCCGTGTAGCACGTTTTTCACTCTGTGAAAGCCCAAATGCTTCTGAGAAGCTTCTCTAGGCTTCCTTGCCCTGGTCCCACACTTTCATAAGGCCTCGTTGGGTTCTCCCCAGCTCTCTGCCTAGATCTACTATCTTTCAAGGGTGCCGCCACACTAACACTGAGCTAATTAGATGCAATCATTGTGCTTGGAACATACATGGAGTAACTGATTTCATTCTTATAACCTAATAAGTCAGGTATTCTTATCTCCTTCTACAGGCGGCTGCCAGGGTGCTGGCGACATTCTGTATGTTGAACTGAGTGTTGGCAACAGAAATCTTTATATTTTTAAGAAAACATAAAGCTGTACACTTAAGATCTGGATACTTTACAGTATGTAAACATCAATCGAAAAACAAGAAATGTAAAAACTCTTTCCACAAAGCAACCTTCAGTCCCAGGTGTCTTCCTCTGATTTCTACCAAATAGTTCAGAAATAATGCCAGTCTCTTCCACAGTCTTCCAGAGAACACACACAGAGGGAGCACACCCACACTGCTTTCACTAGATCAGGAGACTCCTGATCCCACCTCAGCAATAGACATGACAGGAGAGAGGAATTACAGGTCAACCCTCCACAATGTAGAAGTCAAAATCCAAAACCAAACATTTGCAGTCTAAATCCAGAGATTTTAGAAAGGAGAGAAACTTGGATTTCATGGGGCATGTCCATGGGTTGATGCGGACAGGATCACTGGGAGTTTGGGTGCTGTCTGGGAGACTGGTGAGATGGGACAGAGCCTTAGAGTAGGTGGAATGAACACTGGGTGACACAGATTAGGAGGGCTTGGTGGTTCTCTGCGAGGGTCCTGGTGTGGGGTCACAGGCTGTAGCTAAGGCAGGTTCCCTTTAAGAGGACATGGGACTCTGTCCCTTGCCACTGTAGAGTCTAGGTCGGGAGGAGGCAGTAGTAGAGACTGAATTTTGTTGAAGAAGGACATGGGCAGGGAACACACACAGTTAGAGCCGGAGCCGCCAGAGTCCGCTGTCAGCCAGGCCTTAGCTCAGGCTGCTCAGACTGTTGCTCAGATCAATAGTCAGCAGACGGTGGGGCTTGCCAGCTTCATCCACTAAAACACCAAAACACTGGCGCAGCAGCTTACTGTCCTCACTTATCAGCACTAACTGTTCTCGGTGCTGGTCACTGACAGCCAAGCTAACTCATCAGAGCTGCCATGTGGACAGTGGGTTGGGAAAGGCCTTGGACTCTCAGCCACTTAGGAGCCACACAGACCCCTGGTCAGACCCTCAGGAGGCTCACCTTGAGGTGCTGATACGTGAAGGTGCTGAGGGAGGAGGGCCACGATTGGACCCCCTGGTCCTTCAAGGGACTTCAAGGAAACGTCATAGCTTTTGGGTCAGGGATGGAAACGTATGGGTAAAGGCTGGCTCCGGCATGTGGCCTTCTCTTGGCTCAGACACTGCCTGTCCCCCTGCAGCCACCTTGGGGCAGGAGGATTTGGGGAGTGGAAGGAGGGTGGCCCTTGGTCAGGAGGCCAGGGTTTGATCTAGAGGACTTGAGGGTTCAGGGATCTCGGTCCCCAGGGAACCGACTACATTCTCATCCCAGGGACACCTGTCAGCAGTTGCGACTATGGGCAAGTCACTTAAAATCGTGAAATTTCAAGGCCCTGAACCATAAAATAGGGGTAACAGCCCCTTCTCTGCCCACACCCCAGGGCTGATGTGGGGATCACAGGAGATGATAACAGATACTCTCCATAAGCTGTAAAGCATCTCCCCCAGGATTTTGCAGGATTCTCGAACAGAGAGACGGGACACTGAGGCTATAGACAGGAAGCAGCGTTTATTGATGCCTGCACCGGCTCAGCGAATTCTCATCCAAAGACTGAGCCTCGATTATAGCAGGCAGTTTTATACAGTCTCATATTTCTGCATTCCTACAGAGTTACAGATATTCTATATAAGGAAGGAGAAGATTGATTGGTTGCTAAGCTATGAGAAAACTGATATCAGCCAGAGAGTCCTGGGAAAGGCAGTCAGGAACTAACTTGTTTGAGTAGGAAATGGCCAGATAGGGTCAAGCTGCCACAATGGTAAGGATGAAAAGTAACCCTCCGCTGCCCCGTCAGCCACCCAAGTGACCTCTCTGGAGGCAGCCACTACCACATTTCTTGCTTATTCTTCCAGACATTTAGTATTTGACCAGTTACACAGCACTTATGAAGGACCAGTCATTTTTCTTCAGGATCTATCTGAATTTTTTTATATTTAGCCTTCATAATACTAATAAGTAGGGGTTAAGTGACTTTTCCAGGTTCATGTGGCTTCTAGTGTGATACAGGCCATCAGATACCAGCTCCCATGCTCAGTCACTGTGCTGTGCACTGTGTCTCATCAAACTAGTCACGTCCCCACACGACAGCATGTTGAGTATTTTAAGAGGTCACCACACTGCAACACCCCCTCTTCTTTTTTAAAATTATTTTTAATTATACTATTAGTTTCTGGTATACAGTACATTGGTTATACATTTAGTTTGTAAAACGATCCCCCTGATTGCT
Source organism: Pteropus medius (assembly GCF_902729225.1). Taxonomy (NCBI): domain Eukaryota; kingdom Metazoa; phylum Chordata; class Mammalia; order Chiroptera; family Pteropodidae; genus Pteropus; species Pteropus medius. The sequence goes on from NW_024356336.1 coordinate 1,862,290, forward strand.
CTTTCTCTCCTCTGGCTCTACATCTAGCCAGTGCATTACTGCTGACTGCATTCACTAACACCCCCTCCTCTAAGCACAACTAGGATTCAGCCAGCTCCCCTAGGCAGCTGATGAACAAGGAAAACGGAGGTGTGACCTGAGAATGAATTCTTACTTCCCTCTGGTCTCCTGCCAGCACTATATCAACAGTTCCATTTTTAGTATATTTTATAGGATCATGTCTCAGGTTACAAAAAGATCATAAAGAATTCAAACAAAGGATTCTCATGAAAATCATCTGCGGTCAATCATCCCCAGCAGTGGTTCAGCAATATGAAAATGAGCACCTGGCCAAAGGACAGATAGAGGCACAAATGCCCTCCGCCCTCCACCCACTCTCGCTGAAGGTGCTGACAAAATAACACTGGTCAGTAGAGTCCAGTCACTAGACCGTACTTTGTACAGCAGAGTCTGGGGTGTGGTGAGGAAGGAATTGGGCAGGGAAGGGTCACAACTCAGAGCCAGTGCAACCACTGCCCGCTCTCAGTCAGGCCTGAGTCCAGGCTGCTCAGGTAAATGGTCATTGAGACCCTGGGGGCTGTAGACTTCAGTTATTAAGCCACCAAAACCCAGCCCAGCAGACTGCTTTCCCAGGTAATTAATGTTAACTGCTCTTCAGTTTGGTCAGTTGAAGATGAAGCTAGTTCTTTGAGCAACTGTCAGGTAGATAGATGGTTGGAATGTCCTGGGTTCCAAGGCAGTTGAGAGTCAAGCAGACTATTGGTCGCTCAGGGTGGTCACCTGACCACCAGGAAGTCTCACGGCAAGGCAGCTGGTAGAATCATGTGCTTGGAGAGGGGACAAGTGAGGGGGAGGTGGACACAGGTTTGTATCCCCCAGTCCATCCAGTGTGTCTTCATTTGAAGGAAAGGCATTATATTTCAAATCAAGTTTTGAAACTTAGATCCAGGAATAAACATCACCTGTGTACTCATTAAATTTGAAATGGTCATGAAAAATAAGAAAAAGAAAAAACATAGAGCCAGGATTTGAGACATTCTCTTGGGCCAGGCACCTCCTCAGGGCACCAGCTACATCCCCAGAGCAACCTTGGGACAGTAGGATGTAGGAAAGGGAGTGAGGAAAGCTCTTGGTTTGGGCATCCAAGACATGATCTCATGTTCAGGTGTTCAGAGATCTCTGTCCTCAGGGAACCATCTATATCCCCTGCCTCAGATCCATCACTCATCAGTGTGACTGATACAGAGCAAGGGCTTGGTGCCCGACACACATAGAAGCCAATACTATAGCACTAGCTTCTGAGAAAAGAAAAGGCTTTTATTGCTAAGTTGAACCACAAAAAGACAGGAGGCAAGGCTAAATCTATCACCCCACAGAAGGTATTTGGGCTATATTTAAAGGAAGAAGCAGGGGAGGTTGTGCATATTCTATAGAATTACATTGTTTCAACATGAGAGCCTAGTGCCTAGGTACTTGGGAATCACAACCTTTCATGCATCACGTGTTTGAATTGGGGATGGGGGTGTCATTAATATGTAATCCTAAGTGGATTTTGACCTGGAAACATTGAAAGGTTATTCTAGGGTGAATTTCTTCTCTAGTGTGCATGTCTGACTGTCCAACTGCATGATTTGAGGGCTTGTTCTGCTATCTCTGAAAAACAACTTAGTATCTTGTTAGAAACAGGACAAGGCCAATTTAGATTGGTTCTGTGGTTACAATTCTGGACAAGTCACTTAATCTAAGTGTCCTGAACCATAAAATATGACTCACAACCCCCACTCTGTCATCCCACAAGGCTGACGTCAGTATCATAAGCAATAATAGAATCTCTCCACTATTGAAAGTTGAGTAATGAAGCTCCAACTACTATTGTTGAAGGGTCTGTTTATTTTTTCAGTTCTGTCAGTTTGCTTCGTGTATTTTGGAGGTCTCTTGTTAGTTGGAAAATGTTTATAATTATCTCCTTGAAGAATGGAACTTTTGTCACTATGAAATGACCGTATATGTCTCTATAATAAAATTATCATAAAGTTTGTCTTAACAACGCCAGTCTAGTTCTCTTTTGGTTAATATTTGCTTGGCATATATATTTCTATCCTTTTACTTTCAGCTTTTTCATTGAAAAAGTGTGACTCATAGATAGCATATAGATCATAGTTTTTATTCACTCTGCCAATATCTGCCTCTTAATTGTTGTGTATAATCCATTTAATTACTAATTAGGTAAATTGAAATCTGTCATTTTGTCATTTTTTTCTAAATCTGTTTCACCTTTTTATTCTAATATTTCTTCATTACTGTTTTTCAGTGCACTTTAATTAATTAATCAATTTATGTTTTATTTTTAAGTTTATTAGGGTAACATTGGTTAATACAATTACATAATTTTCAGGTGAACATTATAATTTGACATCTGTATATTCTATTGTGTGTTTACCACCCAAAGTCCAGTTTCCTTCAGCTACCATATATTTGATCCCCTTTACTCACTTCACCCTCACCTTACCTACCTATATTTGACCCCCTTTACCCCATCTACCTCCCCACTCCTCCCCCACCCCCTACTATCTGGTAACCACTAGTCCATTGTCCATGTCCATGAGTCTGCTGTTTTTTATTATTTGCTAGTATACAACTTAATTCCCATGCTGTTTCTTTTATTATATGTTCTGCAGTATGTTCTCACTAGTTTCCCTGGAGGTTACAATTAACATTTTAATTTATAACAAGCTAATTTGGATTAATATCAGGTTAATTTCAATAGCATACAGAAACTTTACTCTGACATAGATCTGTTCTATGCCCCCTTTTTGCCATTATTGTCATACAGATTATATCTTCATATACTGTGTGCTCATCAACATAGATTTATCATATTTACATCATGTAGCGTTCTAAATCAGAGAGAAATATGTTGTTTATACATTAATACTCTACATATTCTATGTACTTATTTATATTTACACTTACCTATGTAACTTTATTTCTTCATGTAGATTTCATGTTACTCTGCTGTCTCCTCATCTCAGCCTGAAGGACTCCACTTAACTTCTTCTCAGGCTGAGGATAGCCATGGATTCTCCCAGATTTTATGTATCCGAGAATGTCTTAATGTCGCCTCCATTATCGAAGGACATTTTTGCTAGGTAGAGAAGTGTTGATTGGCAGTTTTTATCTTTTAGCACTTTTGTCATTCCACTGCCTTCTGGCCTCCACGGTTTCTGATGAAAATCAGCCATTAAACTTATTGAGGAGCCTTCGTACATGATCAGTCACTTCCCTCTTGTTGCGTTCACGATTCTCTTAGTCCTTGGCCCTGAACCATTTTATTGTGATGTGAGTTTATCTTACTTGGTGTTCATGGAACTTCTTGAATATTTTGATTAAGGTTTTTTTCCCATCATATTTGGTGAGATTTTAGTTATTATTACTTCACACATTTTCACTGTTTCTTTCCCTGTCTTTTGTCTTTCTGGGGCTTGCTTTATGCATATGATGATATGCTTGACAGTATTACTCAGGTCTCTGAGGCTATATTTTTCTCCTCATTTTTTTCTTTGACTTACTGCTCATCAGACTGCATCTCAGTTGACCTAGCTTAAAATTTGCTAATTTTATGTTCCCCCTGCTCAACTCTGCTGTTCAGCCCTGTTGTGGGTTTGTTTCCCCCAAAATATACATTAAAGCTCTAACCCCCCATTATCTATGAAAGTGTCTTTATTTGGAAATAGTCTTTATAGATATAACCAAGTTAAGATAAGGTCATTCTGGATTAGAATAGGCCCTACTCCAAGGACTCAATATCCTTATAAGAGAAGGAAGTTTGGAGGCATAGATTGGAGTGATAGCAACTGTAATCCAAGGAAAACCAAGCATTTCCAGAAAATATCAAAAGCTAGAAAAAGACAAGTCTAATGTGCTAGATATTTCATAGGGAGCACAGCCCAACCTGTGGCTTGACTTCAGACTTCCAGCCTCCAGAAGTGTGAAACAATAAATTTCTGTTGTTTTAAGTCCTATAGTTTATAGTATTTTGTCACAGCAGCCGTTGGAAGCTAATAAAAGGTATTCTGTTAAAATTTTCAGTTAATTATACTTTTCAACTTCAGAAATTCTATTTGGCTATCTTTTATAAGTTATAGCTTTTTTCTTGTTATTTTCTACTTGAGAGACATAATTCTCACACTATCATTTAGTTCTTTAAATATGATTTAAATTTTTTTTGAACATATATGATAGATACAAAGTCTTTGTCTAGTAAGTCTAATGTCTGGACTTTTCTCAGAGACAGTGCCTATTTTTTTTTTCCTTGTGTTCCAGCCTACGTTGAAGGAGTGGCTAGAGCCCCTCTGCCCAGGTTCTGTGATTCTTTAGGACTCACTGAACTCAGTATATAGTCACACTGATTGCTGTGATGTATTACAGTGAAAGCACACTGAGCAAAATAAGCAAAGGGAACGGACACATAAAAGGAGGTCCAGAGAAAATGAGGTGCACAGACTTTTAAGAATTCTGTTCCAACACTCACACAGGTACACTTAATTCCTCCAGCAATAACTTGTGACAATGTCTGTGAATGTTGTCTGCCAGGGAAGTTCATCAAAGACTGTGTGACCAGAGGTGACTGGTTATTTATGTACCCTCTGCTTAGCACGTGCCCAAATTCAATAATTCCAGAAGGAAAGAGATTCAGCAGAACCACAGTTTGCAAAAACAGTTTAGGCATGGGGAGCCATTCTTATTAGAGAATAGTAGGGACCCCTCAGATTCTGCATTCTCAGATGTTGGCCAATCTAGCAGGCAGGAAAGCTTTCTAAGGAAAGCTGTCTGTCTTGCTATGTCAACTCTTAGTTCTAATATTCCATCCAGCTTTCTGAGCTGTATTCAGTGGGAAGTTTCATATATATTAAATATGTATTACTTATTCATTAAGAGTCAAGAAGTTCATTTTTCTTAGATTATATATCATATCGCTACTTAGGCCAAATCCATTTCTGAAAGACTAATTAGTCCTCCCAATGTCTACTCAGTAATATGAGACTTAGGCACTGTGATACATTATAGAAATTTTATAAGCCTTTGGGACAATAAAACTTTCTCCTAGAAATATGAATACCTAGCTTCCTTCATCTAATTTATAAAGCACTAGGAGTCTGATAAAATCAGATAGTGCCCTAACCACAATATTTCCATTTATCTTAGAAAAGCAACAATCAGACTAAGAAGCCTAAGATAAGCATATCTTTTAAAAATGATGAGCCCAAATTCGATGATTTTAACATGCATACCTTTATTGAATTTTAAATTGACAAATCTAGAAGCTATCATTATATAGTGTTATAAGTGTTTGTACTGCATTTATAGGAAATATTCAAAAAGTTTTTAATAACTACTTTGAATTTGTTTCTTCCAATTAGTTTTGTAGCTCTCTAGAAATATATTATCATAAATCAAATTTTAGCTTCAGAAAAGAACATGCTGCCTTAACTTGTTTTTAATTATAGACCCATCTCCTGTATTATATTTATCATTACTGACGGTACTGCTAGGTAGAATGTTATCTGTTATATTTTTTAAATGACTTTTAATTTTCTTATAAGACTGGTTCAGATTACAAACCTAAATTAATTTACTTATAATCAAAGCAATTACATTGTTTTGAAACATACCCTTTCTGGTATATTTGAAGCTAACCTACTTCCTTCCCACCCAAAAAATACTATACTACTCTGTTTAGAAGTGTAAGAAGACAAAGTTTCACATATTATTTCCTGAGTATATTTAAAGATAAAGTGGAGAGAAAAAAATATGTCTGCTTTCAGGAAAAACATAATAGGTACATTTAAACAACTTATTCAAGACTGTCTTCTGACTGTGGTACAGCTGACAGAATTAACACCACACTTGAAACTGCACAAGAGAATGAATGAAATGGAAATGCTAAGAGAGCTCTTAATTTCCCTTATTTAGGGAAAGTGACAAAACATTTCAATGATCTTATGCTGCCAACTTTTAAATCACAAGGTCTTCCTTATTTACGGCTCCACCAAAAATATGTTCAATCCCCACCCTGGTACAAAGAATAAACAATATACAGGTTACTTTTCATGCAAAATACTGCACACATCTTCATTTAATTTTATTTTTATGTCTTTTAAAATTAAAATGTTTCAAAAGAAAGTAGATATCATTTTCCAAGTAGAATTTACATGCTCATAGATATAATCTCCATGTAACTAATGTGTAACCTTTACAATTAGCAGAGTAGGATTCCTAGGAGTGGAAAGTGTTTGGGCAGGATTAATCATAAAGTCATTGCAATACATTTGCAAGGTAAATTGCAAGATGAAATCTTCACTGTCAGTTCTCTGTCTGGAAATCAGAAGTCTCATCTTAAGTCAGTGGTAGCATTGAAAATGGCATGTACCACTCTTAATCTCCTCCATGCCCAATCAAGAATGATTAGAATTTAAAACTCTGCATCTAGGAAAATAATTCAGATGTAGAGCTTCAAAAATAAAAAAACATTTACAATTTGTGGCTTTCAATATCCCATCAAGCTTTCTTCTGTAGGTCAAAGGTAAAAGAGCCGGTTTGACAAGGAATGATGTGGTTCTTCATGAATACTCTGGCCCACAAGGTAAGCCAGTTTATGGGCATAGTGACAAGGAGCAGGAACTCGGATGACACCCTTTAGTTTAAAAGAGAACAAAAATTTTTTTTAACTTTATATCTACTTTCCCTGAATTTACATTTTCGTAGATATGAATTCGAAGGTTCAAAAAGTATAGATTTAATTTTGACCAATTTTACAGATCTAAAGAAAAATTGGTATCAAAAACACTTACTGGCAAATTATAATACATGTGGCATAGTCTGTAAGTTAGACACTGTACTGTATCTGGGCTCAAGCGGACTGTGTCGTGGATGACATTATAATGAGTGGGAGTGACAGTACCATCTTTCACAGACTGACTCACAATAAAAAAATCATACCTAGAAAATAAAACATGTGGGTATCAGCTTATTTTAGAAGAAAAAGAATGTTGCAAACTAGTATTTAAAGTGACAATATTTTACAGAAACCCATTTTATGGACAAGAGTTTAAAGGAAACTTTAAACATTAAAAGGTTGGCCACCTGTTGAGCAATGATTCAATATAGCCAATCTACGAAAGACAGTGAAATCAATGACCCAAGTAAGAACTCCTATGGGATTTAGACTTAAAAGCATATGCACTGATGCCTAGAGGCATAAATATAAAACTGGCTAATTGATATGGTCATAAGTAACTCATTTCAAAGATCCAGGGATGGACATTTCCTGCCTCTCCCAAAGAATCACCTGAATATATTCAAACTCCCTAAATGATATAATAGGAAAGGTTAATCAACGTATTGTAAATATTGAATTTATTTTTTATGTGTGTTATCTTTGTTATGCTTTGTTTTTCATACTTTGGTTTTTTTTCTTTCCTCTTACCTTCTAATAGATCGATCCATATTTCTGTCTGTCTTTAGTTTTACTTCATCTTCCCTATCTATTGGTATGTTTTATTTTTCGTTGTGGTTTTATGAAATGTTCTCATTTGCATAATTGACCTGACAAGTCTAAAGTTAACCAGAAGTCCCACCGTTCATCCTAACAACTGAAGAATCCTAGAATGATAAGTATATTTACAGCATATTTTTTAAATTCTATGAGAAGAAAATGATTGAAGACCAAAAACAAACAAACAAACAAACAAAACCTATAATCCAATGTACCTATTCATATAATTTTAACATTCCTTAGGTCAATACTTCTTTTTTCCTCCAAATCATACAAACCTTAAAAAATTCTGTTACCATCTTAATGGAAGGAAATCTTGACAATAAATAAAGGTGGCTTACCATTCTCTCCTGGTCAACTCTACATCAACAACTGTTCCTGGTAATGGATTTTGAAGTCTTCCTTGAGACTCGACAAAAAATCTGGTGTTTATTCGTTTCTTCACCACAATGAAAGTTAGTTTAAAACTGAAAAAAATTATGAAACTGAAAAATACTATGTTCACTCATGTCATCTCAGAAGCATTTAGTGTTGAAACACCACATCCATAGGAACTATTAAAGAGCCTGCAGATGGCAGCTCTCTATATTCCCCAGTTTTAGTATCTGAACTCCACATGGCTGATTCAGGTAGTAAAGGGGTAGGTTCCTCTTCATAGCCATCCATATCTTAGGGGGATGGTCCCTTCCTCACAGGGTCAGCATCACATCTATCATCTATGTCGGATACCAGGCTTCACAGATAAACAGATGAGGCCAGCAGAGGCAGCTGGGAGGGATCCCTGGCCCTGGGACTTACAAAACTCCAGGGGAAAGGAGTTGGATAAGTGCAAACCATCGACAAGAAAAAGAAATTCTGAGATGTCCTAAATTACAGCAAGCTAGAGGGTGGGAGGAAGAGACAAGGGAAGTGAATCGGTTAGCAGACATAGGTTGAAACCAACAAAAGACTGCCCACATTCCTGATTGTATGTTGAAACTTGAGTCAACTTCCAGGAAGCTATTTCAGCAGTTATTTAAAATGAATAGCAGACCACCAGACACCGTTACATCCACTTGTGCATGAAATTTCTAGACTCTTGCCCACAACCAATCCAGAGGCAACGAGTATTTCTTCCTACAAACTTTTCACCTATCCCAGAGCTTTCCCAGCTTCACCCTTTCCCACCCCACCCTCATCTATAGCCAATATAAATTCTTTTAAAACAAGTTGCATCTTTCTTCCCCAAACTCGGTGTAAAAGAGACTTGTCAACTCCAGGACGGCGACATGTTTGTCTTCTCCATCCAGCCCTGCAGCTGCTGGTTTAGACTATGGGCCCTAGGACCTAGCACTCACTCTGTCTCACCTATTGCTCAATAAACCCCTTTTTTTCAGGACAACTTTCAGTCTCGAGCATTTTTGTTTAACACCATTGACAGACTATATTCATGGATTTTAATGACTATTTGAGGTTAAGCTGTCCTACATAGAGGCTTGCAGGGAGATTCAATTCAATTCAATTCAATTAATTCATTAATTTAATTTTATTTTGGGGAGCGAGGCAACCCTTGGATGACCTTACAATCTCTTATTTTACTTATTTATTTCTCTATTTTTTTATTTTTTACGCCTACAGCACCTGGTCCTCCTAGGTGGTCTCCTATCCAACTACTAAGCAGGCCCAACCCTGCTTAGCTTCCGAGATCAGACGGGATTGGGCTTGTTCAGAGTGGCATAGTCAAAGACTCATTGCAGGGAGATTTTTTTAAAGGGAAAGATTTGTAGGGGTTCCTTCGGGGAGAACAACCTGCCACTGAAATGTCACAATTCTGCTCCGTACCCTGACTTGGGCATGAAGCACAAAGTCAAAGAGGTGATGGCCTGTTTTCTCCCTATCCATCAGCGGAAGCTCTCTGTAGCGAGCTCTTTCTCGTAATTCACATATCATAATTGTTACAGATTTTTTTCAAAGACTAAACCATGGAGATTACAAAATCCACACTTTACAATTTATATACCTACTTTTGTGAATTGAAAATACTCTTTAAGGAGGACACAATCTGTGGTATTTCATAGTCAATCAATGCTTGAAGCTGACCATCTCCCACTCCATCCCGATACACAATAATAGAATATGGCAGAAGTGAATTACGTTCATACCAGAGCTTCAGGGCCTCTGAAAGTAAACCAGAAATACACAGAAATAAACTAACTTGGAACAGACTGGCCACTGCTTATTTTTGACCACTTCTCAGGTTCATTTTTCAACACTGTAGCTTTCAGGGCAGTTTCCCTGCTTAAGCCTTCAGTCTAGTCTAGGGTTTCTCAATAACAGTAGAAATTCCAAGCCGGATGATTCTTTGTGGTGGTGGTGGTTTCAATGTTGCTATCCTATACATAGTAAGCAGTTTAGCAGCACCCTGCCCTCTACCTACTAGACTACATGCCAGTAGCACCTCCATCCCAGTTGTGATAACCAAAAGTACCTTCAGTCATTGCTAAATATACCCTGGGGGACAATCTCTCCACTGGTGGGGATCTACTATTAGACTCGAGAACTCCAGATGTCATAGGACACTGACCTTGCAAGCAGGCCCTCAGCCCATTCACAAGCTCCTGCCCCGATTCCTGGATGATACATTGAGAGAACCACCTGTTTAGAGAAAAGTAGGCCATCGGTCTGGAAAACTAGATTCTTAAAATTGTATCACTTTAATTCTAAATTAATCGATGACATCACCACCACCCCACAAGCTGAGGATCCAATGAAGGATCCATTCCCCTGCAGAGATCAAAATATTGGTTTCTTCTGATATCTTAGCTTTCTTCTGAAACAGGGACCTCTGCCCTACAACCATAAGCAAATGGATTCTGCCACAACTATGTGCTCTTGGAAGAGGAGCCCAAGCTGCCTCATAAGAATGTGGCTTGGCAACACTTTAATCACTGCCTTGTAAGGCCTTGAGAGCTATGCAATGCCAGACATCTGACCTACATGGAATTGTTCAAATTGTCATATTTGGCATAATTCATTAGGCAGCAATAGGAAATGATGCTAAGCCCTCCATGCAAAATATTTGGGGAGGATAACTTTGCCAGAAGATCATGAGGGCACATGGCTAAGAACAGCTTGTCCGTGGAGCTAATCAATGAACATTAGTCAGGTCCACCTCTACTATTTGGTCTATAGATTGTTACTAACTGTCCTATGTCTGCCAAAGCTTACTCACTCCGTTAAGTCTTCATTGACACTTGCCACAAATCCTGCAATTGACTTCCGTCGATTTACAATATCGTGGAAACAATCAATGCCAATGAACATTGCATTCTGCAACTTCAATTTTGAAATAGGTAGTAAATTGAGTTAGAACAAAATATAGGCAAATTTCTCAGTTAAATTTAAAAAATAGTTCAACAGAATCTTAACAAAGTCCATGAAATAAAGAGAAGGCAATAAATTCCAACATACTCCTGTTTGCACCTTCCAAAGGGCTCCTCCCATCTTGCAGTTCATCTGCTGGGCAATCTTTGTAGCAATGGTCATCAGTGTCTGAGGTTTGTCCAAGGTCCGCGCCACCACACACTGGCTTGGAATCGGGCAATTGACACACAGGTATTTTTTAATGCCATCGTACATTTCTTTCCTGTCACTGGACAGCACACAAACTACCTGAAAGAAAGAAGCATGAACTTCCCCGAAATGCAAGAACACAGTGATATGAGAAATGGATACCACATCGAGGATACTACTTAGGAGGAATACTGACAAAGTCAAGTCTCTTTACTAAATACCTGAATCTATGACAGTGAAAGGTCTAGAATCACATTACATTAAACTATCGTGAGGGTGAGCATGCGGAAGAAACAGGCTGCACAACAGTCACTTGGCAATATGTGTCAGTCGCTTAAACTTACAAAATCTCTTTGTCCTAGTTATTTAATTCCCAGTACTTTATTATAAAGTTGACAAGATTGGGTTAAAAATGTAGATCAAAATAGGTTATAATCAGGATAGTCACCATTTATGGGATGATCACTATGTATGGGGGCACTTGCCAAGCATTTTAGTTGACTCAGTTAATTCGACAACCTGCTGAGATCAATACTATGATCCCTATTTGCCCGAGTATACAAGCTTGGGAGTTATGGAAACTGCCTGATGGACAAGTAGCAGATTAAGGTTCCAAATATTCACGAAGACCTCCAGTAGGACGCTGAGTGGTCAGGAAGAGTGGTTACCGCTTGGCTTGTTTCTAACTGTAATGTGAAAATCATCCATGTTATTTTTAACATGATGATGCTTATAGGAAGTTTTTGGCAGACATCTTTATCAGATTAGGTTAAATAATTTCTCGCTCTGGACTTTTTCTTTTTATATGAACAGATGTGGAATTTTATCAAATGCATTATCTGCTTTGATTAAGAGAAACATTTTTCCCAATAATTCATCGCGCTAACCAGCTAATTGTTTATATTTTTTCTAAAAATCATTTCAAACTTTCAGATTAACTGGTACTCTCTAGCTCATGGTCCTCCAGTGAATCTGTAATAATGAACTCCACTTGTTACTGATCTCATGAAGCCTTCCTCTGTCTTTTCTTCAGTCTTGACAACATCAAATTTAACATTTTTTCAGCTTTAGATTTATTGGTAGTTCTCTATTTAGTCTGTTTTTATTTTCTTGTTTCATTCTTCTTTATTTTGCTTTACTCTATTCTTAATGCATTAAAATTCATATTTCATTCCCAGTGCATCCCTGAAGGGCTACAGGTCCCATCTCATTTCCAGTCTTCTGTTTCGCACGGTTTTGATACATAGTACTCACATGGTACCTCAGTTATAAAAGTTCTTTTTTTAAAATTTCCATTGAGGTTATCCTCTAACAGAGCTGTTACTCAAAAAATAATTATTTGGTTCTTGAGTGTATGTGGTTTAACAATTCCTAATTGAAATGTACTGTGGTCAACACGTGTGGTCAATAGGACACTGGTCCTTCATTACTTGCATAGGATTTCTCTAAGTCCATTGTGACCAATGAAAGACAAAGACAAAACAAACTTACAGATACACTTTTAAAAATCACCTGATCTTTTGGGTACAGATTACACTTAACACATGTGCACACACGCACATGCACACACACATGTGTATCTCTACATAGATATAGATATATACATGTATTAGTAGGTTAGTAGGTCAGGTTTTTAAATATGAGTTTAAAATCATCTAGATTCTAATTATTTTATTTGACTATCTCTGAGTTTCCTAAGAGTGGTCAGCTAATGTTGTCTCCTAAAATTTCAGCTTCTGGAATAGAATGGATCTGTCTTTTCCTAAGAAGAGCTACTCAAGTTGATAAAAATATAGGAGTATGCCTGTTCAAAGCTTAGCCAGTTTGATGAGGCAATAAAAAATTATAAGGTTAAGAAGAGAAATAGGGACCCAGAGAGATGATCTCAGCAGCTGAGGCTGCATTACCTTATGGTATCTGCCTGTCCCAATAAACATGGATGGGAGGTTGGAAGGCTATGAAAAGACTGACAAACTCATAGATGGAGAAGGATAGAAACTGAAACCAGGTCCTGCCAAGGAAAGAGTACATACTTGGGTTAAAATCTGAGTGTCTGCCATTCAAAAACAAACTGATTAGATGGATAATGCTAAGTGTTAAAGAAGACATAAAGCTACAAGAATGCTCAAGCTGATGGTGGGTGTGTACATTTTGGAAAACTGATTAGTAGCATCTAATGACATGGAACATTCCACTCCTGGGTAAATCCCCAACAGAAATACACACCTATGTGAACAAAAGACAGGTCTAGAGTAATCATAATGGTACTATAAGTCATAGCAAAACTAAAACATCTCAAAGGTTCATCAACAATAGAACAGATTAAGTTGAAAACAATGGGATACTATGCAGAGCAAGAGAACAAATATGCTACAGCTACACCCACCAAAGAGGAATCTCAAAGTTCAGCAGAAGATTAAAAAAAAGACCCTGTAAACGTATAATTCTTTTCAGGTAAAGTTTTAAAACAGGCAACACCAAGCTATGGTGATAGAACACGGGGTAGAAGTTGCATTTGCAGGACAGTGACTGTGAAAGGGAAAAGGTGAGCAACAAATAAGAGTAAATTACAATCCATTACATAAATCCATGTTTACATAAGTAAATAGAGAAGAATGAAAAAGTCTTCCTTACACAAAAATACCAACTAATAAATATAGAAGGAATATTGAAAACATAAAAATCCCCATTTTGGTGAGCACCATAATAAGTGTTTCAGACAAGAATCATCAATAGATGCTAAAATTAGCAAGTGAAATTTCAATGAGAACCCAGAAATTTGCAGAATCTCCAAGTGTCACCCCACAATAAAGTTATCAATCACAAACAGAAGAAACAGTAATTTTGAAATGGTGAACTCTGCTAGACCTCGCCTTAATTAAATCATCAAAATTAAAATCACCACTCAAATCAACATCACCTGCTTCCTGATAACATGAATTGAGAACAACACACCCTGGCTTCTTCAGTATTCTGCAAGAATGCATGACCTGAATTGAATGAGGAGGAAATGGGCAAACCCATATTGAGGATTGTTCTGTAAACTACATGGCCAGTGCACTTTCAAAATGTTGAGGCTATAAAACCCAAATAAAGACTAAAGAAATTTTCCAGAGATTGAATGGAGATTAACATGTTGATCAGATAGATGCTTCAAGTGACCCCATATGGACCGGACAAACAATTTATTTTGCTATAAAGGAGAGGATTGGTAGAATTTCAGATAGAGTATAGATGAGACAAATGGCTCAGGAATACATATACTATAACTACTGTGAATGACACATAAACATGGGTATGTGGGTACATATATGTTACATATATGAGAGAAAAAATGATTATACACAGACAGAGACATAAGAGAGAATGATTACATGACTGCGGTAAAATTTAATATTTAAGAAATCTGGAAAATGGTTATAGAAAGATTTGTGCTATCTTTGCAACTCTTTCCATGAGTCTGAAATTACAGTAAAATATAAATTTAAAAGTTTTTAAACATTCAAGAAAACAAACCCGAGGCTTTAGATTGGATTAATGTGTAATCATGATTTTAAAGAGAAAAACTGTAAGATTTGCTATTTAAAATATGGGACTGTATTCCCAGTTGGCATTTTTACTGCAAATATCTGATTTTCAGGAACCAGTTTTAATATTATGTGTGAGATCACTATTTCATTTTTATTCTTTAGCTTTAAATCATTAACACAATACTAGATTGGCTTTCCTTCCTGTAAAAAAAAAAAAAAACATATCCTATAGTTTGAGTATACATTTATTCCACTTCTGCTTTGCTCCTCCAACTTACACATTTATAGGAATTAATTTTTATTATTCAAACACGTGTGCCTCCTCATCGCAACTTGTTTAAAATCATGATCTGTAAGCTGTTGTCTGCATACACCATAAGGAAAATATACTGCCAAACCACATGAGTGCTTATGCATTATTGGTATTGTTACCACCAATCTTTATTGCATATTTATGAAGTTACTATTTTATTTTAGACTTAACATAAATAGGTGGCTTGATGTCTTATCACAGTCAATGGATTATCTCACAGAGCCCTATTCTGGCCTTCTGCTTAATGCCACACAACTTTTGAACTTTGTGAGCCACCTGGCTTCACCCCTGCTTACATACATGAATTCCCCTCTAGTCTAGGTCTATAAAGATTTCCATTTGTACTTGCAAGACAGTTTTGCATATAATTTCCAGTCTCTATTTTATTGATCATTCTAAGTGCACAAGAAAAAAGGTTGTAGTCGTGCTCCCCTTAACATCTGACATACCTTAAAATTTTTAAGGGGCTGCTTTGAGTAAAAGAGGATAAATCAGTAAAAGTGGTATAAGTTCCCATTCAAGAGATGAAGGACTTCTATTTAAAAGAAATCCCCATGATTAAAAATGCTAAATGAGCAAAGGAAATTCCTGGTATGAGAATGGGTTGGGATTCAAACAACTACTAAGGCCCCTTCAACTCTGATCCTCATGTACTAAATGTAAGCCTTTGCTCATTCCCAGTGGATGCTTTCCTGATCCAGCTGAGCATTTAAGGCTACACTGACCACCGGAGAAGAAAGAGATATAATAGACAATCAAGCAACAGGAAGCAAGACCAAAAAATGTAAGTACAACAGGATTTTGAACATAAGACATTTCATTTGAGAATGAGTATGGTTCAGAGAAGGTACCCTTCAGAGCAGCCTCAAAGGTTCCTTAGTGGAAACAAAAAGGAGAGAAAAGTCTAGGCTTCATAAACAAGACAATAGGAGAAAGACCCTGGTTTTATGCTCAAGAAACAAAGATCCTCTTAAAGATCATCCTGGAGGAAGAAGGAAGAATGTGAGATGGATTAGAAGAAAGAGCCCAAAGGAAGAAGAAAAAAGATGTTACTTTAGTAATTCAGACACAACGTTATGACAACTTGGTCAAAAACATTGGATGGGAGAAAAGAAAGGGAAAAAATTCCCCCGAAAAGTACTGAGCAAAGGGCAGAGCATATGCTGGAAGAGACAGATCATAGGCTTTGCAGGTTACAACTGGAGAGAGAAATGATGAATGTGGTGATTACCAGAATCCATATCACTTTATATTTGTATGGTGTTTTTCAGTTTGAGACAAGATAATGCCAAGTCCTTGAGCCTGAAAGAATTAGTATAATATGGCAGTATTAAGTAACAGCTAAAACCCGGTGTATATTGTACTACAGTAGAGAGGTAGATTTGTATTCATTTAATAGTTTAGGAAACTGATGGCAACATTCCATGTTCTAAAATGCATGCAAATACAGTGTTAGAACAATCGCGAAAGACTGTGCACATAGCAAATAGACACTTACCATCTGTGTATTTGATGAATCATGTTTTTTTAAGACGGTTACATAGGAGTTGACTGTATCACTTACTTCAAGCCTAGAAAATAAGTATATCATCTATATTCAAAAGGTAATGAACTGTGAAACGTATAAGAAACATTTTAAACAGCCAATGAAACATGATATAAAGCAAGACAAGATTAAAAAATGCCAAAATGGGCATTTCAGTTTAAAATTTGTTTTTAAAATAAATTCAATATTCGGAAACATATTTGGGAACTAGTTCTTAATATCACCCCATCCATTCACATTAAGTTGCTAATTGTCATATCTTCCTCAACTTGTATGCCAAGAGCCACAAATCATATAGCACAAAAGCCTATTTTAATACTTGTTGACTGGAGTAGATTGGACTATTTACAGACTTTCAGAGTTTTGATAAAGCAACAGATTCCTACAATTTAATATTTTCAGTTACTCTACCTTCCGATTGCTGACAACTAACTTTTAAATTGGAAGTTATTTCTGATCGACTTACATTTTTGCATCTCTTATAGCTATGCCCATGGTGGGTGTGACTCTCCGTAGACTCTGCATTAAGGAGCAGGCTGCCCCATAGTTTTTCTTTGTATAGAGGATCAGCCAATTATCTAGTGACTTCACACTGAGTAAGGGTCCACTTCTTGTTTCTCTTGCCCATTCGGCAGATTGTGGATGGGAGTCAAACTGAAAAAAACAATTCCGAGACATGCTATAAAACTTCATTTAAAAAAAATCATTCAAGATCCTTTCCACTGTAAGTCTGTGCTCTTTCCTACTGAAATATTACAATTTTAAACTTCGGTCATGACCGTATCAGCTATTTTCCTTAAGATATAGGTTAAAACACTAGAATTCTATCATAGGTTACTCTGGTTTACTTTGATTTTAGGTATTTGACTCTTAAGGATACATTTGGAAGTTCATTTGTCCACGATACTAATAAAGATGTAATGCTAATTTTACGATATGCCAAGCATTTTACATGCATTCTTCTTGGACTGTCATTCTCTCATATAGAAAGAACGGGCAGCCTAAGAAGAGAGAGCAGTCGTAGTTACTGACATGGCTATGTTAGTTTCTCTTTGCGTTACTATTCGTTTGACCCAACTGTGACATGAAAATTTTGAAACTGTCTTACCATTCTTTTCCCCTGGAAAATTCTCACTTCTTTCAAAATTCTTCCTGTGAAGGACAAAAATTTGGCATCAAACTTGAAATCCCAGAGTTGAAGCTCCTTTTTCACATTCTCATCTCTGAAAGTTAAAATAGTTCCACATGATCCAACCAAAGAAAATAATCAAAAGCAATTAACCATTTGCAAAACACAGGGCAATTTTCCTTATTGCTCATCCTTCATGTTGAGATGCTGCAGATAAACTCCCTAAAGTTCTGAAATAGTCTTGGTTTTGCTCTCACATTTGTGTCGGCACTTAGAGTACTCTGGTTCACTCTACCCTCTCTAGGTCTCCTCTAACATTGCAATGACAAAACTCATTTTTCAATTGAAGAATCTGGGATAGATGTCAAGGGACCTGCAAAGATCTCAATTTCAGTGCGCGCGCACACACACACACACACACACACACACACACACACACACACACACGGACAGACAGAGAGACAGAGACAGACAGACAGACAGTCAGAGAGCCAAAAAAGTAGCACTTACGTTTGCATAGCATTCATGAAATTTTGCAATTTCTGCTGCCTTACTTCTGGATTCAACCTTGTACTAGCAGCCAAGTCTCTCATCACCCCATAGTCTTTACGCATTGTATTTGTTAGACCTTTTAAAAAAAAATCCAAAAGAAATAGCTGAACAAGCAAGAATTCTTAGAGAAGACTTAACTGTTGTATCCGGAAGAGCAAGAACCAACGGAGAACAGAGCTCTCGGTCACAGAGAGTATTGTGAAATGCCCACACTCCTACATCATAATATCTGTGACTTTAAAGCGGGGTTTTCTTCTGTGGAGACAGGATAAATCGCAGTACCTGTCAGGTGGCAGAGCTCAGGAACCAGCATTATTGGTTCGTGTGGTGTGTCCTGTTGGCTCTTTTTCCATTTGCCCTTGCTGATCAAAAGTGGCTGATTTAAGTCCGTGACCAGGACATTATACTGCTCAACAGAAGCAAGAAATAACACTGGTATAACTATCAGGAAAACCTTAGTAACATCACATAAATTGGTACAAAAGTACATTTTTGGATCAAAAATGGCGGTCCAGAGGTATGCTGGTGATATTGTTTCCCAAGGTTTAAGGATGCATTAAAAAATACTTTTAATGGCCTCTTAATTTAGCTGTCTCAGGGATCACATCTTTTTTCCTTACAAAGATACAAGGCCGAGGAGAGTGGGACTCCCACAAACATCACCTTAGAGTCATTGTCCTAACTTTATAAATGTAGATGGGTGAGAGATACTTAGAGTATATTTCTCACCACAGTACTGCTATTAAAAATTTCTAAAATATTGAGAACTTTCAAGAGGATTCCATACCAGTGGGGGACAACAAAACCTGGCCAGCTTTTGAGAGTTGCAATTCCCGATCTATTCTAAACAGCCTTCCTGCTTTATTTTCCCTAAACGCTTAATCCCCGCTTCTGGTAGAAAAAGGCATTTTCAAAGACATCACCCACAGAAGTTCCTCCCCCTGTGCTGCAAATCTTGTACAACAAAGTGCCTTTACTCTCCAACACAAAGTGGCAATTCTTCACAGACCCTCCTATGCCGATCATTATCAAGGTCCTCATCAATACCAATTTAGCCACGTGCATGTTGGTATCATGTCTTTTAAGCATCTGGGAACTTCAAAAGGAGTTCCCACCTTAGATGAGAAAATTTCAAATCCAGTGCTCATGGCTCTTTCCTTCTTGAATTGGGTTACCACTTTCAATTTTCATGCTAATGTTGTAGATTATATATTTTCTTTCCTTGCAGTGGCCTGTAGTTATTTGGAAGGCAGTTGGTATTTACCCCACATCCCCTGTCCTCCTTAAGGTGGGTATAGAATCTTGGCATCATTTTAGGCCTCACCCACCACTTCTACCACCCAGCTTATTAAAGCCTTTGGATATACTATATTTCCTGCAGAGAACTTTGAAAATCACATTTCCTATTTCTTACTGTTTTCATGAAATATCCTAGAAGGATCTCTTACGACATCTACTTCTGCATCTAAAAAAAAAAAAATCAATCCTGTTGTTCCTATTTGCAATATTATTAAACTTCTTTTGAAAGCCAGGATTAGACTTCCCTTATAATGACCCATCTATGAATCCAGTGATTTTTCTACATCTCACTACAACACTAAAACTAAATTGTTGTCTAAGACTGAATGCCCACCAGGACATCCCAAGACCACCCTAGTCATTTCAGATTTTTCAGCCTGTCTTACTCAAGTAAATACGCTGAAACTATTTTCTTATATTTTATTTAGATCCAAGACTCCTATCTATCAGCACATGCCAAGAAGGTAGTTTGCCTTATGGGTCAAATTCTCTCTCAAATCGTTCCCAAACCCACTGCCCTATGATGCCAATGTACATAAATTAACTATTGAACCTATGTATTTGAACTCCTATGTGCCAATCATGGTATAAGATACAAGAGATATTACAAAGAGTAAAATCAACACCGTTCTGCCCCCATGAAACTCATAGTTTATTGGAGAGAGGAGGGATTAAATAATCACACAAATATATAATTACAAATTGGGCTAAATGTTATGAACTACAAGTACATAACAGAACAAGGTGACTTCACAGAGGCCTGAGGTTGCAGGTTGGTGTGTGTTTGTATGTTGGCATGTGTGCATGCGTGTGTGTGTGGTGGATGGCAATGGTGTTAGGATATCCAGAATGGCTCTTAGTCAGTGACCTTTGAGATATGAAATTTGTAGAATGAACGAGCAAATATGAGCCTAAGGAGAGGAATCAGCATGTGTAAATTTAGAAGGAGGGAGAGCCTTATGGCCCTCACTTCCTTATCTCCCTTACTTCCCTCAATCTGCGTTCCATAGCCTGTTTGTAATCACTCCTCATAAATGCCATTAGTTCCTTCCCTACTCTATGCCTTCATCATACCATTCTGGCAGGTCTCTAACCCTGGGAAAACCTGACTGTTCTGTGCATGTAACCAACAACCGAATCCTGCTGATTGGTTCTGCAGTTAGTTTTTGCCCCAAATCTAAAAGGGACACTCTATTCAAATTCACTAGTTTTGCTCCCCACCCATTCAAAAACCAATATCTCATACTTTCTCATCTCTTCTCAAATCTCTTACACATCTCCATTCTCTCCTCCACCAACCAACTCAGCCAATGATCTCGATTCATACTTCACTGAGAAATGTGAGGATTCGGACAGGAATCCACTAACATTCTGCCTACTGTTTACCTTCTTGCCTTAGATTTATGCTCTGCTGGTCCTCTGATTATTATTCTAACCTATTCTCAACTTCAGGGATTTTGCTTCTATTATTATCCCTTATTTCTCTTACATTTTATATTATCAATATCTCCTCTATTGGATGATTTCTACCAAGATAAAAAAAATATTATTCTCTAATTTTAAAAATATCCTCCTCTGTCTACTATACCGTGTCTCTTCTCTCTTGTAGCAAATATTGCTACATTTTTTCTTCCGTACCTTCCACCTGGACTCCAAGTCCCACCCTTACACATTTGCTCTTGGTGATGAACTCCATGCCATGAAACCCAATACACTCTTTACTGTGTATCTTTCCCACCACCCCCAGCTTTACTGAGGTATAACTGGGGAACAAAAACCTGCACATAATTAATGTATACAATATGGTGAGCTTGGATACACACACACACACACACACTATTGTTTAACCTTTTCTTAACATCCTACAGCAATGCACATCCTTCCTCTCTCTTGAAATACTTTGGTTTCTTGATTACCTACATATTCTGCTGAGGTAACTGCACAGAAAAATCCAAGAACTAGAGAACAGCCAAGGACTCCCCAGACTACATCTCTACACTATCCATCCACTTGGAGCTCCAGACTCATTGACATGCCCAACCAGCATGCTTTATTTACCCCTTTGGCAGAAGAAAATGCTATGAACTCACTATTTCACCTTGCTGTACAAAAAAATGAAAAAAGCATTCTTCTCAGTCTTCACTTAGCTAGGTTTAGGCTATATGACTGAGTTTTGACCAACAGAAATGTGAATGGAAGTAATGCTCAGCCTGTCACTTTCAGTCTAAGGTACTTAAGAGCCAGTGTGCTTCAATTACTTCTTTTCCTCTAACGCAACAACCTTGGAATTCACTTGTTGAGATGAGAGAGCCAGAAAATGGTGACAAACTGAATCACGGAGTTATCCCGAGAAGAACTTCTCAGAGACCTGACTTATCCCGAGAGAACTTCTCAGAGACCTGACTCTCCTTAACTTTATTAAAGCCAGAAACAAACGTTTGTTTGTTTGTTTGTTTATGAAGTTACTGATATTTAAGTTTGCAACTCCATCAGAGCCTAGCTCATCCCCAAACATTCCCCAAAACAGCTCTTCCCAAAAACTCTCTCGTTGCATGAAAAAATGCCATGGTCCACCCACTCCCTCAGATAAAGTTGAAGGGTTATGTTTCAGTATCCCCTTCCCATCGCTCACTACATTTAAGCCATCAACAAGTCCCTCCCACTTTCACGTATTCCTCCCATCTTAATCCAAGCTGCCATTACCATTAACCCAACCAATTCAATAACCTCCTGACTAGTCTCCTGCCTCCTTTTCTACTCCATACAGACCATTCTCCGTATGTTAGATAAAAACCTTTAAAATAAGACAATACATCACTTTATACATCTACGTAATACCATTGACAATAAAGTCCAGTTTAGCTAGGTTCAGGCTATATGAGTAAGTTTTGATCAACAGAAATGTGAATGGAAGTAATGCTTCCATTGCACAAAGAACTTTATACAACAGGACCCCTGCCCTGTCCTCTGATTTCATGTCATACAACTTCTGCCCTTCCCCACTGTACTTTCTCTAGAGAACACACTAGCCTTGTTTGAGATCTGGGTTCATCATGCCCATCCTGAAAAGGGTGCCTTTGCATTATCTCTTTCCTTCTTTCTGATGTGCGCACAGCTTGCTCCTTCCTGACGGTCACAGATCAGCTTCTCAGAGAAGCTTTCTATGACCACCCAGTCTAAGTAGCCTCCAGACATTCTCCATAATAACCCCTAGCTTTAATTATCTGCATATCCTTTATAACTATTAGAATAGTTTTTTCTCGTTTGCCATCTATCTGTCTGCCACAAGAATGTACGTTTCTTGAGAGCAGAGAACTCAATTGTGTTATTGATGAATACCCAAGATATATAGTAGACACTCACTAAATGCTTTCTGGATTGAATGAACAAGCACTAGGCATAGAGCACAAATGAGGATAATGTCATAATAGAACCATCTCCTTGAAGGGATGTCAGAGGACTGTGTACCCTTAATGGAACCAGGTCACTATGTTTTGAATTCCATATAAAAACACTAGCTTTTTAAAAAAACAAATTATCCATCTGTAAAGTCTTTCCATTTGCTACAGATATCTGCAATTCCTTTAATTATCTTTATCTCATCTGCCAAAGCTAGAAAACCAACCTCATCAACTGGTGTATTTCAGTTTACTAAGCAAAGTTTACTTTTTGTGTGTGTGTGAACACTCAAAGATTGAGGAATCTATGAATTATGAGACTTAGCACATAATTAACACATAAATTCATAAGACTTAGCACATAATTTCAGATGGTAATTGGTCATTTTTTTTCTTCCTTTTGAACCAAGTTCTTTTGCATTAAAACTTCTAACATGAATAAAGTTTTCATACCTGAAATCTTACCATATTTATTTTCTCAAGAGAAATATATTTAACTATATAACACAGGCATGAATAAATTAAAATTTAAAAATCTTTAAATAAATAAAATTTCATACCTTCTTATAGTATTCCATAAAAGTGATTTTAGTGCCATCTGATTTTTTAAATATAGTTTTGGGAGTTTCCTTCCAATTAATAGCATCCACCCTGTAGGTTTTGTTGTTGAACCTATGGAATAATTGCAATATACGGTATTATTCCTGACGTATTCCTTGCATGGAACAAGGTAAGAAATAAGGGATCTCAAATTCTACAAGTAATTGCAGGATATGTCAACTTTATTAAGATTAATAACTCATTTAAGTGGACAATCCAGTGGTTTTTAGTGTACTCGCAGAGTTGTTTAACCATCAACACAATCAATTTTAGAACATTTTCATCATCCAAAGAAGAAATGACCATACCCATAATCATAAGCAGTCACTCCCTATTTTCACCCAACTCCCCAAGGCCTTAGGCAACCACTGGTTTCCTTTCTGTCCTTAGACGTTTGCCTATTCATCACATTCACATAAATTGAATCACAATATGTGATCTTCCCTGATTGGCTTCTTTTGCTTAACATAATGTTTTCAAGGTTCATCCACGCTGTAGCGTATATTGGTACTTAATCCCTTTGTATCGCCAAATCATATTCCATTGTATATATATACTATATTTTTGTTTATCCATTTATCAACTAGTAAACATTTGAGTTGGTTACATTTTGAGCTATTATAAATAATGATGTTATGGACATTTATGTAACAAGTTTGGTGAAAATGTTTTTATTTCTCTTGGGTATATAACTAGGAGTGAAATTACTGGGTCATATGATAACATTATATTTAGCATATTTAAGAAATGCAAGACTGTTTTCAAAGAAGCTATATCAATTTATATTCACTCTAGGACTGTATGAAGGTTGGTTTCAATTTTTCCACATCCTTACAAATTCTCATTAATATCTGCCTTCTTTATTTTAGTCATCTTATTAGGTATGAAGTTGTATTTCGCTGTGATTTTAATTTGTATTTCCCTGATGGCTAACAATGATGAGCATCTTTTTGTGTGATTATTGGCCATCCCTGTATTTGCTTTGGAGAAATATCTATTCAGATCCTTTGCCCATTTTTTAGAGTTGGATTTATTGAGTTGTTAGTGTTCTTTATATATCAAGCTACAAATTATTTATGAGATGTGATTTGCAAATATTTTCTATCATCCTTTCAGTTGTCTTTTCACTTTTTTGACAGTGTACCTCAGAGAACAAAGGTTTTTAATTTGATGAAGTCCAATTTATCTGTATTTTTCTTTTGTCATCATTTGGGCTTTGGGTGTCATATCTAATAAGATTTTGCCTAACCCGAAGTCATGAAGATTTCCTCCCACATTTTCTTTAAAAATTTTACATTTTTAGTTCTTATGCTTAGGTCTTTTTTAAGTAACTGAGTTAAATTTGGATTAAAATTTCATGTATTATATGAGGAAGGGGCAGGACAGATGGATATCCAGCTGTCTCAGCAATATTTTTTGAAAAAGACTATTCTTTCCCTGATTAAATTGTCTTGACACACTTATTGAAAAATCAACTGACTGTAAATGGAAGGGTTAACTTCTGGATTCTCAATTTTATTCTAATTATCTAAATGTCTATCCTTACGCCAGGATCACACTGTCTTAATTACTGTGGCTTTGTAGTAAGTTTTGAAATTGGGAAGTGTGAGTCCTCCAACTTTGCTCTTCTTAAGATTATTTTGGCTAGATAACTTTAAATTCATTTTCTTAACAATTTAAAATGTCTTGGGTAGAGGGAGATTAAAAATAAAAACTTCACTCAAATGGAAGTTTGCTAATAAGTTATAACTAAGCACCGATTTTTAAAAAAACTAGACACAAAGAGAGAAAAGAAAGAAGAAATTCAGGAGACGCCATACTCTATTATGTGCAAGTGAGGACTCAGAGAAAACAACTAAATTCTCATTAGAAATGACAAGAACACAACATCTATGATTTACATGCATTCCTCTCCCATGCTGTATAACCAGATAAGTGTCCAATGATTGCCATTTTCTTGCTCTTTCCACTTCTGAACTTTAACATTGAGTGATTCAAAAATAGGAACATCTCTTATGAAAAATAAGTTATCAAAGTGACAGGACAGGTTTTTTTTAACAGCAGACTTACTTTGTAAAAACAATGGATCCAACTAATTCTTTAGAAACTTGCTCTTTGACATCGATGCCTTTTTTTTTGGCATCTTCTCTAATACGCATAATTAAATCATAAGCCGTTTCCATTCGGAGCAGTTTATGGTTCACGTCAGCACAGAGGGTCATACTATTTTCATACTGAAGAATGGAGGTAACATAACCAGGCCAGATTTCCAGTCTGCAAATAGAATAAGTTGAATGCGGTTGTCGAAGACCAAGCTCTGAACACAGGACCAACTGTTACAGGACCTGAACCCAGCATTTAAAATTGGTACTTAGGAGTCAGTGTCAATTTCTTACTTTTAGTGATAACTGGTCTTGAAGGACCTTGAAATAGAGATTTAGCAAATGTGCTTATTAGAAGTAATATATCATCTGTGTTAAACCCTTTTATTATCACCCACAGGCTTGAAATTATATATATTTATATATGTGAGACTATAACATATGAGATATATGTATAAATTATATACACATGTACCAATAAGAAAAATATACACATATATACATATAAATATAATTTTTATGATTAAAAATATTTTCAGAGAAAATTACCTAAGTTTTGGATTATTTAGGTTTCCTGTGAGGTTTACACAACTGAATATCTTACGGGTTATTCTTCTCATGCCAAAATTTTTAGAGTGAATCTTTCACTTTATTTTAAATTTACATCAAACTACAACTTAATTGCTCATAGCCAGCAGATACCATTTAAAAGAGCATGACTTGTAAATCATACTGCTTCAAATAAGTGTAACTTGGTCAAAAGCTTCTGTAATTATATCTGCAGAATATGAAACTTTCTACTTATACAAACTTATGTTGACGGATCTCTTCAGCCTTCTCCTTGTTGTAATAGTTGCGGCCAACTTGTCTCAACTTCATGATCTTCAAAATTCTAGAAATTGAAAGAACAGGTTTTGTTGAAACTGCAGTGAATGTTAGTAAGCACTTGGTAACACACATTAAAGAAAAAAATCTGTCAGTGACTTCGTTAATACTAACAATCAACATGAAGTTCCTGATATGACAAGGAAATTACATAATGAGGTGGATACTAAATGTTTGTTTAACCTTAGTTTTTCTTAATGTAAAACACAATATCATGAGAAGGCCATCAGAAATGTCTTTCATTCCCAGCAATGAACCAAAACATCTTTTGCAGACTAAAATATTAATTTGGATATTTATCATAGTGAATATAGAATAGAAAACAAGTGTATCTGCTCCAGAGAGAAATATGCACAGATGTGCATAGTTGATGTCTGTTACTCTCCCTTGACAGGTACCCGACACAGGAAGTGCAGGTGGGCAGAGAAAACATCGAGAAGCCACTGCATCTGAACATGTCTAGGTGGGGTTCAAGTGTCATTTCATCTAAAAGATCCTTCACTCAATATGTGGGGATTGTCAAAATTACAACATGCTAGAAGCAAATGGCTATATTCAACACCACTGACACTCACTAAAACACAAGCAGATCTTGAGGATACTGAATCTCGTTAACATACTTTCTAAAGAGGATGTTGTAATAGCGTAGGCGATCTGGTGAGGTGGGCGTGAGTTCGCTGGAGAACTCGATGGTAACCTTCACAAGCTGGTCTTTGAAATGGCTGACCAATTCTGTTTTCTGAAATAAAGAAAAACAAAAAAGATCAGAAGTTCCTCCAAGGACATTAATCTCCACCGCATCTCAAGTCAATATGTCACTTGGCTATGCAACACACCACCATGGCGGGAGCAATCTTTCCCCAAGAGACACATGCAGATTAAAAAAAAAAAAAGTGATTTACAAGACAAAAAGAAGAGTCAGAATTAAATATTTAAATAAAAGCTTTTTTTTTTTTTTTTTACTTAAATAAGCTCCTGTAAGTGATTTATTTGGTAAATTAACAGAGATTTATCAAAAAAAAATTCTCCCAATTTTTTTTTCTGAGGATTTGGAGGGAACGAAAATTCGGATAAAATACAAATTATATGGAACTTCATTATCAGCACTTCTGAGACACATTATGCCATAAAAAAAGGTAAAAATGGATATTTTACCCTTATATTAAATTCAATTTAAGCACTGAAATAAAAGACATTAGAGACTATCGATGATGATCAAACATGGCATGTGGGTTTTGTTCCAGGTCCTACAGGCAAGAGATCATCAGGATCTCTCCATAAACTGTTATACAGAAATGGTAAGAGTTTTGCCAAACGAACAAAATGAAAGCGTAAGAGAAAGAACAACGTCGGGGAGAAATATCAAAGAACGTTACTTAACTGATTTAGGTAGTGCACAAGGTAATAACAGAGAGTTTCCATCAAATATATGACACTTTCCAAATAACGCTTCATGTTGAAAAAGTAAACTTTCACGAACATCTCCATTTTCTATGTCTGGCATGTAGTCGATGTTGTACTTATACGCGATCCACTGGGGACAAGACGTCACTCGGAAATGGTTTGCAAATAGTTTGACCACTTTACCCAGTGAGCCTGAAAAATTGAGCCCCATGTCAAAAATAAAACAAAGGGGCTGATTGGACCCCAAAACAATTTGGACACCACAATATTGACAGCCAAGGTTAAATCAAACAAAGAGATTAACAACAAATAACAAACATTTATGTGCACCTGCCATCCAGAATGCCCAACATCAATTTAGGTGAGAACTTATGCAAGCATACATTTACGAAGTTAAAATATAAGATGAAAATATTTAATAAAAAGAGGTCAAAATAAAAAGAAAATCTCTGCAGCACAAGGCTTCCTAATGGGAGGGGGGAGTCGCTGTACATAATAGTTTTTAGATTTTTTTCTAAATCTCAGCCCAACCGAAGAACTGGGTCATTCTATCTTAGCAGCTGTAAAAGGAAAAGAAAAATGAAGAGTACATCCAGGACTCTAAAATATGTCTTCATTTCTGCAAATGTGAAAGTTATTACAAAAAGGTAAGAGGGTACCTCCACTTAGAATGATGGTATGAAGCTTTACACATTCTTAGACACAAACGTGCATCTTAGCAAAAGTTTAAAATGAACAACTCCATAAAATTGGAGTGGATTAGAGATTTAAATGTAAGACCTAAAACTATAAAATTTCTAGAGGAAAATGTAGGCAGTAAACTCTCTGATAGTGCTACTAGTAATTTTTTCCTTAGACAAGGGAAACAAAAGAAAAAACAAACAAATATGACCACATCAAACTACAAGTTTTTGCACAGCAGAGGAAACCATCCACAAAATGAAAAAATAAATAAAAATAAAAATGGGCAGACTTGAATAGATATTTCTCCAAAGGACATACAGATGGCCAACAGACATATGAAAAGATGCTCAAAGTCACTAATCATCAGAGAAATGCAAATTAAAACCACAATGAGATATCACTTCACACCTGTCATATAAGCTATCACCAATAAATCAAAAAACAAGTGTTAGCAAGAATGTGGAGAAAAAAGAACCCCTCATACACTGTTGGTGAGATTGCAAATTGGTACATCCACTATGGAAAATAGTTTGGAGTTTCCACAAAAATAATTAAAAATAGAACTACATTTTGACCTAGCTATTGCATTTCTGGGTATGTATCCAAAGAAAACCAAACATTAGTTTGTAAAGATCTATGTACCCCTACATTTCATGACAGCACTATTCACAATAGCCAAGATATGGAAACAACCTAAGTGTCCATCAATAGATGGTTGGATAAAGAAGTTATGGTTCATATACAATGGAATATTACTCGGCCATTAAAAAAATGAAATCTTACCATTTGTAACAATCTGGATGGACCTAGAGGGTATTATGCTGAGTGAAATAAATACCATATGCTTTCACTTAGATGAGGACTCTAAAGAGCAAAAGAAATGAACAAACTGAATGAAAACAGATTCACAGATACAGAGAACAAACTGACAATTGCCAGAGGGGAAGGGGATTGGGGTGCTGGGTGAAAAAAGTGAAGGGATGAAGAAGTACAAATTAGTAATTACAAAACAGTCACAGGGATGTAGAGTTCAGCATAGGGAATATAGTCAATATTATTGTAATGGCTGTACATAGTGCCAGGTAGGTGCTAGCGTAATCAGGGGGATCACTTCATAAATCAAATGTCTAACCATCATACTGTATGCCTAAAACTAATATAAAATAAAAAAGGGAAAACATGGCCAGCGTACCTGCCTTGGACCCTCTAACATGTTCCAAGTACTGCCGAGTATTCACAACAAGGTCTCGAAAAACTCCACTGCACCGTGCCCTCCGCCCTTTTAGCGTTGCTGCCTGTAATTCAGCCGAGAGCTGAAGTTCCCCTGTGTATAAATAAGTGTGAAAGCTGTGAATTTATACAATGAAAAGGGAAATGTAACCAGAAAGGACAATGTTAAACCCCAGCGATGAGGTAAACCAGTCGAGGTTGTCTGAGGTAGAAAAAGATGTCAGAAGGATTTAGACATTATTTTAGTAATGGGTCAGAAAAGGGGAGTGTTACCCAGAAGCCTTTCTCAACACACCTCCTGTCCATATTAGTGGTTGCCTTAGCTCCTCATTCATCTCTGCTCTGTTATTTGTCTGGTTTCTTCAGGTATCTCTTCAGACTACAAGATTCTTCAAAGCAGAAACCTTGTCGGGTTTCTACTTCTTTACAGGCTTATCACCTGGCACCACACTGCCCTCTAGTGGACATCATAAAATGCTCACTGAATGGACAATTCCATGAAACTGGCTTTTGATACAGAACCACTGATCTATCCCTTTTATTAACACCGACCTGGAAAAGCTCTCACACTACATTTTTTTTACATTCTAAGATTCATACAGATTTAAATATTCTGCAAGGTCAATAATTGAATGACAGTGCAATTTTGTATGAAACTACAAAGGACCCCAAAGAGCCAAAAAAAAAATCTTAAGAACAAAGCTGAAGACATCACACTTATTTCAAAATATACTGCAAAATGTTAGTAATTAAAATAGTGTGATACTAGCTCAAAGCCACACCAGTGGTCTAGAAATAAATGCATATAGTCAACTAATCTTCAAAAAGGATGCCAAGAATACAGAATGGAGAATGGATGTCTTCAGTAAATGGTTTTGGGAATACAGAATGTCTACATGCAAAAGAATCACATTGGATCCCATCTCACACCATACTCAAATATCAACTCAAAACAGATTAAAGACTTAAATGTAAGACCCCAGACTATAAAACTCCTAGAAATAAACAGGGAATAAGCTTTATGACAATGGTCTTGGCCATCATTTCATGGATATAATACCAAAAATACAGCCAACAAAATCAAAAATAGACAAATGGGATGTTATCAAGGTAAAATCTTCTGTATAGCAAGGGAAACAGTGACAAACAACTTACAGAAGAAAATATTTTCAAACCATGTATCTGACAAGGGGTTAATTTCCTAAATATATAAGAAAATTGTACAACTCAATAGCAAAATAACAACAACAACAACAATTAACCCAATTTGAAAAAGCGAAAGGACCCAAATAGACATTTCTTCAACAAAGCTATACAAATGGCCAACAGGTATATGAAAAGGTGCTTAAGGCCACGAACCGTCAGGGAAATGCAAATTAAAACCACTATGAGATATCACTTCACATATGTAAGGATGGCTATTCATTTTTAAAAAGGCAAATGTCTGTGAAGATGTGGAGAAATCTGAACCCTTGTATGCTCTGGTAGAATTGCAAAATAGTGCAGCTGATATGGAAAACAGTAGGGAGATTCCTCAAAAAATTAAAAACAGAGCTACCATACGATCCAGCAATCCCACTTCTAGGTATCTGTCCAAACGAATTGAAATCATGATATCAAAGGGATATTAGCTCTTCCACTTTCATTGCAATCCTATTACAAATAGCCAAGCTATCAAAACAACCTAAATGATCATCAACAGATGAATGGAGAAAGTTAATGTGGTCTATCCATATGATAAAATGTTATTTATTCAGTCTTTAAAAAAAAGAAGGAAATCCTGCAGTATATGACAACATGAATGAACCTTGATGACATTATGCTAAGGGAAATAAGCCAGTCGCAGGAAGACACATACTGTATAATTCCACTTATTTAAGGTATGTAAAATAATCAAGTTCATAGAAGCAGAGTAGACTGGTTTTCAAGAGGTGAGGGATGGGGAAATGGGGATTTGCTAATGACCAAGGAAATAATTTCCTGGAATTTCCTAGTTTACTTAGAGTTATTGTATATAAACAAATGTCTAAACGTGAAAAGCAACTACATTGAATTGGCTAATGAATACTGATCTGTTCTTTTTCCGTAAGCCTTAAAATATAGAGGGATAATTCATTGCAGGAAAGGGAGTAGTTGCAAGCTGTACATTCTTCCCATCCTGCCAAACCTCCTGGAAACAGCAAAGCTATTTGTCTAGAAGTTTATTACTGCAGTGTCCCTTCACGTATTAAGCATCCCCTGCCCTTTACCATATCCTCCTTCTCTCTTTTTACCTGGAAGCTGAGATGCTCCTTCTGCTCCTCTTGGCTGGCCAGGCTTAGCCACTTGGCTTTCCTCTTGCGGTGGCTGGAGTCTAGGTTGGATTTGACCAGGTTTTGGGGTCTGCATATTTTTGGAGATAAACAGAAAGGGTAATGTTATCTCTATGTTTGTTCCACGTCCAAAAATTATTGTATGCTTGCCATGCATTAGGTACTATCAGGGCATAAAGCGAAGGACCTTCCCTTGAAAAGCTCACATTCAGGTGACAAAATAAATATAACGAGTTCTGTATATAGCAATAGTATGGTAATTACCGGGAGGATGAAGAAAAAATAGCAAAGTAAGGAAAATTGGCAGTTATTGGGAAGTTGGGGTGTGAAGGGGGCTGGTTGCATTAATTAATGTGGGACAAAGCCTAAAGGCGGTGAGTTAACAAGGTTACACAAGCCATAGATGGAGGCAAGAGAGATCCAAGTTCCTCAGGCAGAAATGTCCAAGAAATAACAAGGAGGCCAGCGTGGCTGAAGCGAAATGGACAAAGCTGAGAGGAGCAGGTAAGGAAGCCAGAGAGATAGCGGGAGGGAGGCCACCGGAAGGGATGTGCCTCTGACTCTGAGGAAGTGGGAACCCTACAGAGTGGTGAGCAGAGGAACTACACGAACCTAGTTCTCTGGTTCTGTACTGAGACCAGGGCAAAAGCAAGAAGACTAGTTAGGAGGCCATTGCAGCATCCAGCAGGGGATGCTGGTGATTTGGACCAGAGGTAATAACAGAAGTGGTAAGAAATGGTCGGATACTGAATATTTTTTTGAAAGTCAAAGACAAGTGTTTCCTGGTCGTTTCCGTGAAGGGTATGTGAGGTAAAGAGAGGAGTCTAAGATGAATCTCAAGATTTTGGTCTGGACAGCTGGAAGAATGGGACTTCTTTAAATTAATTATGACATGTCCGGTAGGGCGAATCAGGAGGATGAGACATCTGTGGATATCTGGGGAGCGTCAGGTAGTGCAGGAGAGGGGTCTGGCCAGAGATATAAATATGGGGACTTGTCCACATAACAAGTAACACGGAAAGCAATGACACTGATAAGATGATCAAGGGAATGAGTACCTGTAGCAAAGAGAAGAGGTCCAAGGACTAGGTCCCGGGCACATCAACAGGGCAGGGAGGAGAACCAAGCAAAGACAAGCCAGCAGCAGTAGCTTGTGAGCAGGAGAAAGATGAAGCATGGGTGGTGATCTGAACACCACACGGAGGGAGTTTCTAAAGGAGAAAAGAGGGCCCAACCATTCCAAGTACAAGCGATGGAGCAAGGAGGAGAAGGCTCGAGAACCGACCTGTGGATCTGACCAAGCGGAGGACACTAGAGATGCCATTTTCGTGGAGCGACGGTGGAGGGCCTGATCGGAGTGAAGGGAGGGAAATGAGAACTGAAGTTCTGGGTTGAGACAAGGTTTCTGCAATCAGAAGTAGAGAGTAAGGAAGTAATTGTGAGGGGAGTGGGATCTGGGAGAGGTTTCCTGTTGAATGAGAGAAAAGTTAGCTGGTCATTTGCAGGTAGAAATGACCTGGGAGAGCAAAAATCTGCTGACTCGGGAGATCAAGGCAAGAAGTGCAGGAGAGATGCCTGGGGACAGAGAATTGGTGAAGGGGCTCAGGATGCAGGTGGAGATATTTTCTTTAGATAGAAGCAGAGGGTTTCAGGAGAGGGGCTGAGGCCAGGTGGGGGACATGTGGTGGAGGAAGATGTTGAAGTTCTGCTCTGATGTTCTGTTTATCTCAGTGACATGGGAGTTGATGTTAAAGGCTGAGAATTAGGACAGAAGAGGAAGGTTGAGGTTTGAGTGAAGCAGAGGAGGAGAAAGGAACAACAATCACAGAAGAGAACAAATGGACTTGAATGGTGAAACGTGCGTGCTAGGCCAGCCCCAGGACCCGCTGGAAATCGGATAAGCAAGACCCCCTCAGCACAGTTGGGTTCTGCTGCACGAAAGCCCCAAGTGGATAGGGGATAAGAGAAGACAGAAATGCACACAGACAGCAGGGATGACAAGTTTAAACCATACTGGAAACTCTGTCCAACTCAGGCTGTTCAAGTACTTTAACAAAGTTGCCTGTTTTGAAGCTGAAGTCCTAAGGAGGAGTCACTAACTGCAGCCAAGAAATTTAGAAGCCTTTCCATCCAGTTGGGATTAAAAAAGAAAGTCTGTTTGCATACATGAAATCAAACGTGGAAGGGAAGCAGCAAAGTGGACACCCAAGTAGATAATGCCTACCCATGCTAGCATCCGTAGAATCTGACTTTTCTCATGAAATTTATTAGTTCTCTTTCATCAGGAGAGAACTCTATACCTGAACTATATTGGCTCAACAACCAATTCTCTCTCTTTTCGGTGGAGGCAGTATCTTTTACATAAAGGAAACATGAATATTGAAATGCTCACTGCTGCAGCGGCTCCAGGGGCTGCAGCGGCTCCGGGCGTAGCAGGTCTGGGGGGTGTCCGACCACGTGCTCTGCCCCGGGCCCGAGTCCTGGCCCTGCCGCTCATTGCTGTCCTGAAGGTGATGACCCTGAAGGGGAGAGGCCCTTAATAGACATAGTTATATTAGACATCTCGATGTATTTGCCTGGTCAGCTTTTTAAAACTATGACTTCAATTAAAGCATCAGGTCCTAACTACACACATTTTCCAATCACACCAACAAGATTGCTGCTAAGTTGTCCTTTAGTAAAAGACAGGGGATCTGGTAAAATATTCATAGAAATTTAAGAAAATTATTGATTTTGATTCCTTTCCCCACACAGACACACAGGACCCTATGGGTCACAGGGCTCACTTGTATGAACCAGGTGTACTGGGTTCTTCTCACCTACCAGGCATCCCCATAGCACAGCCACCTGGACTCTGCCCCACAACACACACACCTAAGCGATTGCAACCTGAACGGGTCCTCCAAACACCTATCTCCAGTCTTGGTTGTCCCACTCCATCTGCACAGCTCACCTACTTTTCTTCCACCTCGGGAATTGGGCTGATCTGTGCACAATGCCCCCACACTCTATGGCCTTGAGTCCCTCTCTCTCCAGCCCCACAGAGTCTTTGTGGGCCTAGAGGTGAAAAGCTTCTTTCCGAGAGGGTTAGTTAGCCTTTCTTGGGACACATTCCTGTGCTCAGGAGCAGTCACCAAGTAGGGGTGGAGGGCGGTGGAGGTAAGACCAGGTTGGCTGCCTTGCAGGATACTTCGCACGCTCAGAAGAGCAGGTGCTAGGCCCACGCCCGCCCCAATTTCAACCCTGCTGGCCCAGCCTCTTCCGGCGACCTTGAGCTTCACCTGGAGGGGATCCAGATCCTCCAGGTCTCTGCCCGCTCCCCACCCCACCCCCCGCTGCCCCCGCCTCCTTATCTCCCCCATCAACCATCCCTGGATTAACCTGCCAGGTGACCTTACCAAATGATGTGTGCTTGGAGCTCCAGCAACTTATGCCCTTGCCACTTAATACTTTAACCAAATCCCCGCTGTTGCCAATATAACTAAATCGTAGCCCCTGTGACTGTTCTTAAATCCAAACCGAGGCTCATCTGTAATGGTCTCCTAGGCAGATCCCTGCAAGCGGAGTCTCAGTGATTTGTAAGCTTTTAAGTAGTTTGAGTCATTTTTTAAAAATGATATTCGTTGTATCAGTCTTTTTGTTGCTTGCTTCCAGGTTTCTATCATTCTTTGGGCCTTGCCACTTAAATTTTTTTTCAATCACTGTCGGTGCTGAGCTGATTGAGAAAGAAAGGTTTCGGTGGTGAGACGCCCAGTTGGAAGAATGCACAAGAGGCAGACATGAGACTGAAATGGCAGGCACCAACTTTATTGTGGGGAGCACAGTCTATTGCAGGGAGCACACTTCTGCTTCTGCTCTTCTGCTCTCCTTTCTTGTGCTCCCCTTCTGCTTTCCAGGGGACTGTATGGCTCCTCATATATCAAAGTACAATAGTGGTGTTCAGCCACACATGCGTGATACAATAAGTTGAATTATGTTTACATATTTTAGGCGCAGGTGCCCTATTACACTAACATAACATTCTAAATTCAGAGTGCTATTCCTAGCCACGAGCCTGGATCACAGCCAGACCTGGGCCCATCCAGGCTTAGGACCCATAATCCCCAGCTCATTCTTTTAATGTTTTTATTAATTGCCTTGTTTTGCATTTAAATCTTTGATGCACGCACTGAATACCCATTTTAATTAAGGGCGAAATAGTTATCTGGCACTTAAAAAATAATCCTAACCTTACCCACTGCTGTGAAATTCCACCATTTTCTTATAGAAACCTGCATGCACTCTCAGCTCCAATTCTAAACTCAATTCTGCACTGTCCATGGTGCACCAGTAATGCAATGTTTCGTTTGCTGTACCTTGAAAATGTTCTAAGGACTAGAAAAGCCTAAATTTGCTAAGCACTTGAAAATTCCTGGCTATTCCTTCAAATGAACTCTAGAATCACTGCGTTGAGTCTGATCATATAACAAATTCTGTTGTCTGTTAATTTTGCATCATATTGAATTTAGACATTGATTTAGTTCCTCCAAGTTGCAATCTTGCTAAGATTTTCCTGGAAAATCCTTGTGCTCATAAGTGATTCCAAGGAAGATGCCTGTAAGTGTCCAGGTTACTGCTGAGATTTAGCGGTAGAAACCAGCTCTGGCTGTCTTCTGGGTAGTGGCCATGCCTATTGCGCATTCCAGTTTGTTTAGGATTCTGGTTCATCTAGTGGAAAGTAACCCAGAAGAGAGGGTGTGGGAGAAGATAAGAGGGTCAGGGGAGAAAATTCTGGAGTGTTAGATTGGACGAGACACCTCCCCGGCATAACTTGTGGACTCGGAATCCCGCCTGGAGTCCAGCCCCATCCTTAAGTGCAGCAGGTTCTCAGTGAACATTTCCTGAGCCTGGATTAGTCACACCTGGACTGTGTCCTTTCAGTGAGTACTTACCTCTTCATGGCACTTGGGACCCAGTAGGTCTTTTTTAATCCCTTTTGGAAAAGTTGTACAATTCTTCTGCCCTTTGGTTTTACAGGTCATGGGATAGATTTATTCCCTGGCACCGTAGACATATATGTCTGTTTACTGTTGGTCTTTCACCAACAGAATGCAAGGGTTATGAGGCAAGGGGGCTTCACCTGTTCTTTCCCTTCTCTTTCTCCAGTGAATACAATAGTGCCTAGCAATGGGTGCTCAATTAATCCATCAAGAGAAAATAAATAGATGGGTGAATGATTAAATTAATAATGGATCTAATGGGAAATGTGACTACCTTATAATTTTTATAAATTATACAATACCACAGAGTTCTAGCATTAGTTCTAAAGGAATGACATTGCAGAAAACTGCTGGTCTTTCTAGTAAAGACAGGTGGGTGGGGATTGGGAGAGAAAGTGGTATTTAAATTGGAAAAATGAGGGTACACAGGCAAAAAGCAGTAGATAACTAAATACAATTTGGGTATATATATTTGATACAATTGTAAATATATTGGATATATACACACATACATTTATGTATATATGTATGTATGTATGTATGTATTTTATACTTGCAATGTGAAAACACAATCACACACCAGACTAAACCAAGCCAACCAATGGAAAAGGATGATGAAATCGAAGGTTAAAAAATACATAGAACTAATAAATAAAATGAAGCAGTGGTTCTTTAAGAAACTGAATATAATAGCCAAACCACCGTGCAGCCAAATTAACACAAAAATGAGAAATCATAAAGAATCTTTGTAAAGAGAATGCAGAAACAATTGCAGAGAAGGGAGATGTAAGGAATTATAAGAGAATAATGATCACACCTCTGCGAATTAATGGAGATAGACTACAAAGAGGCCTGCCCTGACCACCCTACATAACATCACGTTGATCACTCTCTCCCTTCCTACTTCGAATTCCCTTCCCCAACCCTGCCCCTGCCTCTCTGCTTCCATGAATTTGAAAGTAGATCTCACGTTAAATGTTCTTACAAGACAAAACAAAACAAAACACAAGGACATTTGGGAGGTGATGAATATGTTTAGTACCTTGGTTATAGTGATGGTATCACAGGTGTATACATATGTCCAAACACATCAAGATGTAGACATTCAATGTGTGCAACTTTTTGTAAAAGCGAGGATGTGGGGAAGGAGGGAGTGGGGAAGAGAGAATAAAGTTAATACAGTAAATGTTAACTGTTGATGAATCTCAGTGAAGGAAAAGTGGGGACACCTTGTGCTATGCTTATAACTTTTCCGTGTTTGAAATTATATCGAAATTAAGTTAGTTAAAATTTTAAGTGGCTTGAGTGTGGTGGGTGAAGCTTTTGTACATTCAGCAATGCAACATATATTATATTATATTGAAGAAGATAATATTTAACAGGTCAAAAGCGAAGCTTGGATTTATGTCAATGTTATGTTCAAAAGCACCAAGGTCACAGTAAAACTCAAAGGAGTAAAGGAAGAAATAGGGATTTATACCGGTGCCATTACTAGTAGCTGAAAGTGTAAATAAAAAAGCACATGATTCATAAGTGGAGAATTTGTTATCACTAGCTCACAGCTGAGTGCATTTCGTATGAGCAAGCCCATCCTTTGCCCAAACAAAATGGGAGCTCTTAGAATCGCCTGAACCCACCTCTGTAGTAAATATTTAAAAGTTCTGTATTCTGAGAGGACAGTGGGAACCCCCAGCCCTGATTTAAATGCTATGGATGTGTCTGCAACTAAAAATACACAGAGGTTGGAGCTTCTCATAGAATTCTATGCAGCCTCCTAGAGATGATCACTGGGATTTGGGTCTAAAACACTCCCCAATTCCACGGCTAGATGCAACCTCTTAGACATCCATTCTATGGGACAAAGGACCTCATACAGGGGCCTAAAGAAACTATTATGTCTGGGGTAATATAAAAAGGTCATTCTAATAAAGAAGGACCTGTGCAATACAATTATGAAATAGCACATGCTAAAAGTGGAGGTATTTCTGGGACAGTGCAAGCAGGTCAGGTCTCTGCCTCTAGGACAACCTGAGAAGCAGCCCACTGTAGAGATGAATATTCCAAACCTCATATCTCTCCCCATTGAATTGACACAGGCTGCTTTGTTCTCTTTGGAAAATTCTCATGTTGACAGGACCCCATATCAAAGTTCACTGCTGTTTGCCCTGTGGATGATAAAACTAGTTGATGAACTAGGTAAGTCCTCACCATGGGCTAAATGAAGAGTAGTATATGTGGTAGTAAAAGAAGAGCTTGGTTCTCTCCTAAAAGGTAACATCTGGGTATTCAAAGCTTCCTTAGCCATAACCAATGGCCACGCCATATGGTCAAACGGGCTCTTGTGTGGTGTCGGGAATTTGATTATGAAAGGCCCCATGAGAGTCTGGGAGGAGGATAAATGTGGGCTGTGTCATTGCCCACCAAAATAAGGTGACTGCTGGAGACCCGGATGCCAAGGTGGATGCCTTTGCTCAGCCCCGGGAGGTGGCCACTGGGGTACCTGATATAAGTGAGCAGAATGGAGTCCAAGTCATGATGAAACCTCTAAAGAGAAAGGCAGTCTCTCTTGCAAACGAGGTAATAAGTATTGGGGAGGATATGGAGAAACTGGAACCCATTCGTGACTGTTGGTAGGAATGTGAAATGGTGCAGCTGTTGTGGAAAACAGTACAGAGGTTCCTCAAGAAATTAAAAATAGAATTACCGCATGTCTAGCAGTCTCATTTTTATTTCTATAATTAAAATATATGAATATATATCTGAAAGAATTGAAGCCAATATCTCATTGCAGCATTTTTCACAATAGCCAAGAAGCAGAAGCAACCTAAATGCCCATCGACATATGAATGAATAAAAATAAAACATGGTATATATATACATTGTGGCCATCCTAATGGTTATGAGATGATATTTCATTGTGGCTTTGATTTGTATTTCCCCTAATTATATTAGAGTTGTTGGCCATGTTTTTATATGCTTATTGGTCATTTGTCTTTTTTTTTTTTTTTTTTTTTTGCCTACAAGCAGGGCTGGGCGGGGGAGCTGAGACAGAGGTTTTAAAAACCAGTAGTTCTCAGGACTCAGGGCCCATGACACCCTGAACTTTTTTCTATCAGTTTTCCCCCATATCTTTCCATCAATTTAAGTAACTCAGAGCGGTTGTCTTTTCTGCCCCAAGAGCCTTGACTAAGATCTGCTTCATAAAACAGTTTTATCATTTCTTCTGTGAATTAACAATCCTATATCCTTATATGGCATTTACACCAAGAGTGTCTATAAACACATTGTCATTTGATTCTTACCCTCACAGCTGCACTGGAAGACAGACAAGTAGAATTAACACCTCCCCCGTTTTACGAATGAGAAAACCGAGACTTGGGGTTAAGGAATGACGTTCAGAGGACAATGGCTGTGGAACCAGACCCAGGACAACCCTAGCAGGAACATCCTAGAGCTCTCAGAGATCGTCTGGAAGAAACACTTTTCTCTCCTACCTTCTCTAGGCCTTACCCATAAGCACAAGCCCTGAGCTCTATGCTCCCCATTCCTCTTGCCTTCCCTAATCTCTTCAATAACAATGTTCACACCAACTAACTTCAGCCCCCTGGTTATAGCTGATGGAGCAGATATGGTCACCTGACCCAGGATAAAATCAATTCATCAGCTGGGATAAGCCGATCAGATTCTGAAGTCTGGAAACTAAAGACTATTACTTCTTGAGCATTTTCTGTGTACCAGGAATAGCACTTGGCATCCATTTCATTCTCACGACAAGCTTAATTAGATTGATAATATTGCCCCATTTTATAGATGTGGAAACTGAAGTTCTGGAAGGTTAAGGGTCATCATCAAGGTTACACAGCTTGTAAGTAGCTGAGCTGAAATTCGATCTTTTATATGTCTGACCAGAGACTGTGGTCTGAACTCCCACATGGTGCTGCCTCCCTTAGTAGACCCCACTTCTCCCTCAGCCACCCTAATAGTCAAGTCTTTACTGAATATGTAGTTCCCCAAGTGTCTCATACTGGTTGTCACCTTCTACCTTTTGTACCCTCCCTGGATCTGCTACTTCCTACCAGTCAGTCCTTAGACTTGTTACTCCATCTCTTTGACCTTGATTTCCTTATGTGTAGCATGGGAAACACACTGTTTGTAACACTAACTTCACAAGGTCAATGTGAGGATCAAGTGATGACTGTGAAAGCACATTTATAAACTTTGGCAATACTCGCCTCAACTACCTGTAGATTCAGTGCAATCCCTATGAAATTCTCAAAAGCCATTTTTGCAGAAACGGAAAAGCTGATCCAAAACTTTAAATGGAATGTCAAGAGTCAGCAAACAGCCAAAACAATCTTAAAAAAGAAAAACAAAATTGGAAGATTCACACTTCTCTATAGTAATCAAAAATGAGGTACTAAAATAAGGATACCTGTATAGATCAACCCAATAAAATTGAGAACACATAAATAATCCCGTACATCTATAACCAATTGGTTTTCAAGAGGCTTCCTAGGCCATTCTTTGGAGAAACAAAAGTCTCTTGAGCAAATGGTACTGAGACAACTGGATATACACATGCAAACCAAGTTGGACCCTTATTTCACACCATATACAAAAGTTAACTCAAAATGGATTGGAGTAAATGGACGTAAATGTAAGAGCTATAACCATAAAATCTTAGAAGAAAACACAGAGGCAAATAGTCATAACCTAGATATGACACCAAAAGCACAATCAACAATAACAACAACATACATAAATTTGACTTCATAAAATTTTTAAACTCTTGTACACTATCTCAGTAGGCCACTATCAAAAAATAAAAAAGAGAACCCACAGAATGGGAGAAAATATTTGCAAATCATATGTGTAATGAGTCTAGTATCCAGAATACATAAAGAATTTGTACAACTCACCAACAAAAAGACAGTCCAACTTAAAAATAAGCAAAGGACTGGAATAGAACAATCTTCAAAGAAGTTATACAAATGGCTTACAAGCATTAAAAGCTGTTTAATATGATTAGTCATCAAAGAACTGCAAATCAAAATCACAAGGAGATGCCATTTTACACCCACTAGGATAGCTATAATTTAAAAAAAAAAAGAAAAATAAGTTTTGACAAGGATGTGGAAAAACTGAACTCCTATATTGCTGGTAGACGTGCAAAATGGTGCAGTCACTATGGCAAAGAATTGGAGGTTCCTCAAAATGTTAAACATAAAATTACTGTACGATCTGTGTCTTAGTTTGGACCACTATAACTAACTACCCTACCCTGGATACTTATAAACAACAGAAATTTATTTCTCACAGTTCTGGAGGCTGGGAAGTCCAAGATCAAGGCACACTTCCTGGTTCATGGATGACCATCTTCTTGTTGTGTCCACACATGGAAGAAGGAGCAAGCAAACTCTCTGGAGTCTCCTTTTTAAGGCACTAATTCCATTCATGTGGGCTCTACCCCCATGATCTAATCACTTCCCAAAGACCCCACCTCCAAATACTATTACATTGGGGATTAGGTATCAACATATAAATTGGGGAGGGGGGACATTCAGACTATGGCACCCAGTAATTCCACTCCTAGGTATATACTCAACTTAAATAAAAATATATGTTCACAAAAGAACTTTTGCACAAATGTACACAGCAGCACTATTCACAACAGCCAATCAGTTGAAGAGTGGATGAACAAAGTGGTATCTCCTTACAATGGACTATTATTCAGCCATAACAAGGAGTGAAGTACTGATACATGCTATAACATAGATGAATCTCAAAAATATTATGGTATGCGAAGGCAGCCAGACATGAAGGCTACACATTATATTATTCCATTTATGTGGAATGTCCAGAATAGGCAAACTCATAGAGACAGAGAGCAGATTAGTGGTTGCCGGAATCTGGATTGTGGGAGGGTAGAATGGGGAATAACTGATTAAAGAGTACAGTTTCCTTTTGAGGTGAGAAAATGTTCTGGAAGTAGAGAGTGGTGAAAATTTCACATATCGTGAATGTACTAAATTATACTGAATTGTTCATTTTAAAATGGTTAATGTTACATGAATGTTACCACAATAAATTTTTTAAAAAGCTAGAATCTGGGATGAGGATGTGAGAAGGAAATCAAGACTCTTCTGGTTTCCTTTAGGGAGTTATAGACTGGAGGGGCATTAGCACTCACTGTGTTTGTCTCCACTGCATCCTTTCTCTTCTTTGTCTAGGCGTACTCATTCCCGTCCCAGGAATGAGTACGCCCAGACAACTGTTCTTCCATGTG
This sequence comes from Pteropus medius, assembly GCF_902729225.1. Lineage (NCBI taxonomy): Eukaryota > Metazoa > Chordata > Mammalia > Chiroptera > Pteropodidae > Pteropus > Pteropus medius. The sequence goes on from NW_024356336.1 coordinate 1,905,646, forward strand.
CCTGAAATGAGCTTCTCCCAACTCTTGGCCTGACTGTCACCCTCTCCATTCATGTCTCAGCCATGCTGTCACCTCCTCAAACACTCTTCCATAAGCCTGACAGGCTCCTTCTCATTTCCTTGGGGTCCCCACCCCATGGACACTCACTATCACTCCAACCAGTGTGCATGCTTCATAGCATTAAACACAATCTCATATTTTATTGATTTTATCACTTGCTTATTGTCTGTCTCCCATAGCTCAAATGTTAACTCCATAAGAAAAATGTCATGACTTATTTATACCATATCCCTGATGCTGAGAACATGGTGTGCTCTCAAAAAAGACTCAAACAAATGAGTGAAACTTACCTGAGAAAAATCAGAAAAAAATCCAGCCTTATCTAAGAGAAACCAAGTAAAGGTAAGATTTGCTGTTATTATCTATCTACAGGAAAAGTGAGATTTATTTTTGCCTCAATTTTAGACTTGAAAATTAATTACGGTGAGGTCATTTCATCCATCAACCTGCTACCCATCAGCACCGTCTATCAAATGGAACTGTCAGTCTTCTCTTAAAATTCTTTGGAGCCTCCCGCCTTCATGCCTCACTCCATGGCTTCGCGACCTCGGGGGCCACAGATCCTACATATCCTGACTCAGATGGCACCAGGGCAGCAGCCTGAGAAATGACATTCACATTAACCCACCATTACTACTCTCTCCCTCATCTGCTCACACAGCATCTTCAACCATCTTGTAAAAAGCTCCATGCTCCAATACCTGGATGTTCCTGAAGAGGAGGCTTGTAAACTTACCTGTGGCTACAGTCACCATTCACTGTCTGCTGTGTTGACTTTTCTGGGGAAGCAGGCAATGTCATGGGCTCCATCTGGGGATATAGGCAATGTCGGATGTCTGTAAGTCACTAGTAGGAGCCCCAGGAGAGTCAGTGTTAATGAATTAGGTGCCTGGACTGGCATGAGATCTCTGGGTGTTCCCCAAATTTTCATATCTGCATTTTATGCAGAGGTAGGCTACCTTCACCTAGTGAACAGAGAATGATTAAATCTAACCAGTGAAATCTTCCCCTTTGGCAGACAGTCGATTGTCCAGCACTCCTTTCATTAAAAACAACCATGGAACCCACTTCAGGCCAAGACTTTGTTGGAGGAGGTCATTGAGAGGGCAAGGGTGTGACCACCTATTGCCCCTTAAGCTGAACATGAGCTCATGCAGTCAGGCTCTTACTCAGCCTTCTTTGTTCTATTCAGGTCATCAATTGATTAGATGAGGCTTGTCCATGTTAAGGAGGACAATCTGCTTTATTCAAATTTAATCTCATCCAGAAACACCCTTACAGACCCCCCTGTGGCCCAGTCAAGTTGACACAGAAAATGAATCATCAGAGCAATGAGGGGCATCTGCTTCACAGGGCACGCAAAACAATGTTAACTAGCATTTCTCTGTATAGGAAGTTGGTTAAGGGTGCTTTGGTTTGAATCCAGGCTTCTTTATCTTCTAACTACATGTCTTAGGTTAAGCTATTTTACTTCTCTTGGCCTTCATATGAAATATAAATAATGGGAGGCACCTATACGATGGGGTCGTTTGGTGAATTACGTGAGAGAATATGTGGGAAATTCATAGCACAGTGCCAGACATTTAAGTGCTCAATAAATTATAGCCATTATTATCATTGTTATTATATTATGAATTGATATAATATATCAGCTGAGGTCATGCATTGTGCCAGTTATCAATGTATTGCTTCTCAACTTCAAATTCGGTCTTTAAGCCTCGCTTCTTCTGCACAATAAGCCTCACTTTGTAAGCGTTTTTCTTTTATACTGAGCACGATGCTGAGCTATGTCAGTAGAGGGCGCTGAAGGGACATTACAGGAGAAATTCTTTTCTCACTGTTTCTGGCGGCTCCGCTATTGGTTAGCGGCGCGGGTATGAGGAGTAATAGCCTAGGTCAGATGATGGAACTCTCAGACCCTGGGGAAGGCTTTGAAACCCAGGAAAGTTTTCCTGCTCTGACCTCAGGGAGAGTCCAAATCTTTCCAAGCCGATCTTATGTGACAGTGCCCAATTGGTTAATGATCCAATTGCAGCAGAGAAAGCCAAGCTCCAGATACAGAAGCAAGCCATGGTCCCATCCATATCCACCTTCCTGTTGCTATTAAACCAAATATCATTGAGTCCTTTATCTTGAAAGAAAAGCTCCAGGTTTTCAAGGCAGGATCCGCACAGGTCAACTTCCCAGGCACAGTGCTTGCCAAGGAAAGGAAAGATGTGGGTTTTGAAAAATGGCTCCCTAGAGTGAGGCTTAGGCACCTGACTTTTTAAAAGAGCACCAGTTACCTTAGGGGTGTGGTCAAGATGGAGAACCACTGGATCAATCTCTTGTATCCTGCAGGTTAGAATTCTGACTGCTGTTCATGTGAGCTTGGACAAAATCCTCTTTAGGCTTGGCCTTCTCAATCACAAAAATATCTTGGGGTGTGGGGGGCGGAGTCAATAAGATCATGCAAGCAAAGCCCAAAGCCCTTAGCATAGTAGCTGGGTAGGTCCTCAATATTTGGTTATAATATACGGTTTTTTGTTTGGTTTCATTTTGCTATCAAGCAACCATTTCACATTTTCTGGGCTCCTGGGGGACTCACCACACCCTCACTAGAGCTAATAGGGTGGTAGGGTTATAATTGGGACTGCCGTCCCCCAGCAAGAGGCAGGTGTGTCCCAGGCCAAGCCAACTGGATGCTCCCTCTCTGAAATGGGAACCTCAAACAGATAGAGTGCCTTTCACCTGAGTGGTGGTGCCCTAACCACCTGTCATTGCCAGGTGGCTATTCCCAAGAATCACCCTTTCTGGGTTTCCAGAGCTGCCTTGGTTTTGTACCATTTACCAGTTCTCCAGGTTCCCATAGATTCTAGGAATGCCCTTTAGCCTTCTAGTTTATTCCTTTTGTCTGAATTAGCCAAAGTTGGCTTCCATAGCTTATGGCCAAAGACCCCTGACACTGACAACTGGAAAGAAGGAGCTTTGGATCCACTGCTGCAGAGAGAGAGAACACTATGAGTTGTCCTCAGTCTTTCCGAAAGGAGGACCGAATACTGGGGGGCTTTGGGGGACTGGATGGCGAATCCTTAAAGTAGACTCCCAGGCCTTACAGAACCTTGGCTGACCACTGTCCTCCTTGCTCATGTCACTCCAACACCACTGGCCTCCTTGCTATTTGTCACACTCAGTGGGCACGTTCCCACCCCAGGGCCTTTACACTTGTTGTTCCCTTTGTCTGGAATGCTCTTCACCCAGAAACCCCCACAGCCTACCCCTTTTCCTCTTTGCCCAAATGTCATCTTCTCAGTGGGGCCTCTCTCAACCACCCTACCTCAAAATATAAACCCCACCAATCTGGACCCACCCTGTCTGACCCCTCGCCTAGTTTATTTTTCTCCAGAATCTTCTGACTTACTATATCATTCACTTATTTATTTTGTTATCTATCTCTTAAGCTCCACAGAGCAGGGCTTTTTGTCTGCCTGGCTCACTTCAGTATCCCCAGCACGGTAACCTGGCACATAGTAGGTACTTAATAAATATTTCTTGACTTGAGTTTCATTTGGGGAAGATAGAGTCAGAAATGTGGTGGGACATGCCTTCCTCTGTAGAGCCCATTGCCTGCCCAGCCCTGGAGGTCCTGGCTGACAGGTGACTCCCACTGGGAGGACCCCACTCTCCCAATGAGCTGCATGTCTGAGGGAGGGAGCCCCTTAAGGCCTGGCCTTTCCTGGATGGAGAGCCAATATGTCTTGTAAGACTCTCAGCGATAATTACAATAAGAACGGTAATAATAATTAAAAATGCAGCGGCAGTAACCATTTATGAGTGCTGGCCTTTTTTTCTGGGTTTGTGGTAAGCGCTTTACACAATATCTCATTTAAGTCTCATCTCATTCCCATCTGGTAACCATAGTATACCTGTTTCAAAGATGAGAAAACAGTGTGCCACCATCTCGGGCCACTTCCTCGAGCCTGGCACATAGCAGACACTGAATAAATGATGCGCTCTGCTTCTCTGCCTCATATAAGGGGGTAGGACATGGGACATTGGGCGGGGGGGCATCTGGGAGGTGCGGGCCCTGCAGGTGCAGGAGCAAGGCTGTGCGTCTGGCGGGAGAAACTCCAGTGAGGCACCTGGGCGGCCCAGCAGCGGCTTTCCGGAGGGGCGGGGCCGCATGCGCGGCGGCTCCTGACGTCACTCGGCTCCCGGCTCCGCCTCACCGCGGCCGCAGCCCAGAGCTGAGCGTCCAGGAGCGCAGCCGTCAGGGACTCGGACGCCGCGCCCCCAGCCATGGCTTCAGGCTCCGCGGGTGAGAGGGCGCGGGGCGCAGGTGCGGCGGGAGGGCAGCCCGGCCCCAGCCCTCGGCTAACCGGCCGCCTTCCTGTCTTGTCCCACAGAGGCGGAGACCCGGCAGAGGCTGTTGCGCACAGTCAAGAAGGAGGTAGGGGGCGGGGCGGGGGACGCGGCCCTCCGGGAAGCGAGGCAGAACCTCCCAGAAAGAAATTGAAAGGAGGGGGGCTGGCTCTGGCAGAGAAGTGGGGAATGGAGGAGGGGAGTGGGATGGCCACTGATGGCGGAGCGACCACCTCGGTTGTGGGGCTCACCAGGTAGATAACCTCCCGCAGCGCTGGCAGCAGGTGATTGGGGGGGGAGGGGGGGAGGGGTTCTGGATACTTTTCTGCATCGGCCCATGCAACGTCAGACCCTCCAGGTGTGGGGTACACACCTGCATGAGTCTAGGTGGACCTCCATCTCGTGGAGCTGGTCTCCTGAGATGCAAGCACCTGGGAGACTAACGGTGTGTGGGCAGGGGGAGGAGCGCGGGGAGAGGCGTAGTTGAATGGGGTTACAGAAGGACTGTACTTCAGAAAAGGGAGAAGATTCTCTTTGGGAAAATAAAGCGCCCCCTACACACACCCAATTCTCAGTACTTGGAGCCACCCCAGGAACCAGGAGTCTTTCTCCCTGAGAATCCCTGGAAATCAGATTACTCCATTTGTGGGCATGTGCCTGCACCCTCCTGGTGGACAGGGGCCTCTCACCCCACACCCCACCCCACTCAAGCAGGAGAGTGAGAATCAGACTGGGTTCAGCTACTCCTCTGCCCCTCACTCTCCCTGGGGTCAGCCAGGAGACCAGTCTAGCCTTTAGAGTTAATAACCCATTACTTCTTGCAGAGGTGGACTGATCTCTAGTGATCAGTTTCTGGAGAAGCATTTAGATGCCTGGACTCTGTGTGTGTGTGTGTGTGTGTGTGCGCGCGTGTGTACATGCATGTACATGGCTCTGTGGATGAGGACATGTAGCTGTGAGTGTATCTGAGAATGTGCATCTGGAGATATCCGTGTATCTTTATGTATTGTATGTACATGTATCTGTGTCTTTATCTGTTTTTGTGAGTATGATGTGCATCTGTGGTGCAGGAATCTGTGAATGAGTCAGGCCGTGACTCTGTGTGTGTATGTTTATCCGTGTGTGCGTGACCTGCGATGTGGTGCATGAGTCTGTGTGTGAATGAGTGAGGCTGTGACTGTATATGTGTCACCCTCCCTGTGTCACCCACATCCTTCAGTCTGGGAGCCATTGCTGCCGAGCTGGCATCGCAGGTGTATCTTGAGTCCATAGCTTGAGACCATGAATGGCCACAGACCTTGGGAACTGGCCTGATACCCGTGCCTCTGTGTATATTGGGGGTATTAATGCTGAGCACCAAGAAGCCCCTCCTCGCTGATAGTAGACAGCCTCCAAAGGCAGCCTTCAGGCAGGGACCTGTTGCTGCCCCTCCTCCTCAGGTAGCCTGGGTATATGTCTCTATGTGTGGAACATCCCGTGTTGTTTCAAGTGTCAGCTCCAGGGCTGCTTGTACATTCTGGCCTTTCTGAACAAGAAGACTTAGAGGATACGTGGACTCCATCAGAAAGGCCCAGAGCTTTTTATCTCAGGCCTTATAGAGACCCCTGTAGGGACCTGAACAAAGCTCTGTCTAGACCCTCTTTCCAATAAAACCTACAGATCCATGTATTCGGATGACTGTTTCGGGGGAGGGTGTGTATAGACCTCTGCCTAAAAGCCTTCAGGTTAAAAACCTGCAATCTCTCTGTTTGTTGTTTAACCAAACCTAGAGGTAAGATGTACTCCCCAGATGTTTTTACCGGGAATGTCTGTGTTTTTGAGAAAATGGTCATCTGGTGCCATTGGTAGGGAGGCTGCAGGCAGAAGAGCATGTCACTAAGGCATCTGGGGAGGGCAGTGCTTCCCGCCTCTGGACAGGGCTCCAGCTGGTGCCACAGTCCTAGCTCTGGTGCCACAGTCCTAGCTCTGGCACCAGCTCCGTCCTTGCCTCTCTCAGGACTTAGTTTCCCCATCTGGAGGAGTCATGAGTCTAGTGTTCTTGGAGGCCCCATCCATGTTAGTCTAGTTTGGGTTATTGGCCAGGCCATGGGGGGCACTTTGCCCCTCGCAGCCAGCTGTCTGTGCCTGCATTCTCTCTCCTGGGAGCACCTGAGTCTGGCGCTCAGAATGAGCTTTCCGCCTGGCTCGATGCCATCTCTTGATCAGAGTGACCTTTTGGCCTTCTGCTTGGTGCTTGCGGGCAGCAGGGTCAGAACCCTGCAAGTTTGGACAAAGGGCCTCAAGCACCCCTTGACCCCAGATCGGCACTCAGAGGGCAGGACTTAACAGAGTTGGTGGCTGTTTATAAATTCTGCATTTCTCGGGGCACATCATTTTAGTCATAAAGCTTCCATTTACTGGAGGCTGCTCTGCGCCCTGCCCTGTGTGCACAGAAACTTTATGAGGTGACATTTACAGACAAGGAAACTGAGGCTTATAGAGGAAGAGTGAGTTGCTCAAGAGCATACAGCCAAGAAGGGACCAAGCTGGAGACTTACCCCCCAGGTCTTCCTGACATCAGAGCCGTGTTTTTGCCCCCTACATCCCAAACACCCATCTACGTCTACACAGTGCCACAATCTTGTCATGCATGGGTGCTCTCATTTCTATGTACAGATGAGAAAACTGGCCGAGAGAGAGTAAGTGATGTTTCAAGGGCACAGACGAGTGAGGGGGAACAGGTTCAAGTGTTTTGTCTGTGAGACCCCTATTCAGCATGGATGTCCCTAAGGGCATGGCAACAAGCCAATTCCCCCCACACACACACACACCACCCTCCCTAGAGCAGACCTCGCTCCTTTCTGTCCTCTGTCTACCTCTTTGAGGAGCATCTCCCCCAGCATGAGAGCCAGTGTCCAGTGGAATGCTGAAGGGACGCTCTTTGCCTAAACATCTGGGAGTCGAATCAAGTCTTTCTTCTACCCATTGTCTGGGTTCAGAGGAGCCACATCCCTGCTTGTCACAGCCTTGCCCAGAGGCACCTTCCATACTTCTTTCTGGAAGAGGCTGCTTAATTAGTTTCTGTAGATAAGCCAGGTGCATCTGCAAGCTTTGCCTTAGCCTCCGAAGCCACGAAGCCAGCCACGGGGGCCAGCAGGGCCTGTGAGGCTGGAAGCTCTGTCCTGTGCTGACTTGGAGAACCCATGTGACCCAGCACCGTGAAGCAGTCAAGAAGGAGCTTTGGGCTCAGTTGGCGCTGGGTTCAGTTGCAGCTGTGTTTATTGACTGAGGGGCATCTGCATGCCAGACCCTGGGCTGGGCTCTGTGGCTAGAGCAGTGACCAAGATAGGCCCTGCCCTCTTTGGCCTGCCATTCCAGTGCAGTAGACAGAGCCCGACAGACATTCCGGCTGTAATTAAAAGATAATTACAGGCTGTGCACTGAGGTCTGAAGGAGAGGCTCTTGGAGCCACAAGAACACATAAGAGAGAGAAGTGACCTCACCCAGGGCCCAGGAAGGTTTCCCAGAGGAAGTGATGTTTGCGAAGCTATATCAAGATTGAGTATGAGGTAGAGGGACAGAGGAAAGCCATTCCTGGCAGAGGGAACACATGTGCAAAAACTTTTGGAGGGTGCACCGTAAATTCGAAGAATGGGAGGACGTGGAAGGGGCTGCAAGGCAGAGAGAAAGGAGAACAGTGCTGGAGGCACTGGGTGCAGAGCACCTGGTCCTATTAGGAAAGGAAGGAGGAAGGAGTGGAGAGGACTTGAGGAACATGGAAAGAAGGTGGAGCTGAAATTGATGGCTTGTAAGTGGCACAACCTTGGACAAGCATCTGCCTTTACCTTCACAAGTGTCTGGGTTTCAGTTTATTCATAATGGGGATGAAACTTACTCAGCTGTCAGTATCAAACATGTGAAAACATCTACCATGTTAGCTTGAGCTTCTCCAGGGCAGGCATCTTATTCTGTCTCCCCAGTGCCACCAAAGGAAGCTTCAGCTGATTTCCTCCAGTTAAATCCAACCAGCTCTACCCTGGCTCCTTCCTGGCTTGCTTCACCCTCCCTGTCTTTTCCCTCCCTGCCTTAATTTTGTTTTGGTTCCCAGAGAGAGCAGGGACTGGCTTCCCGTTGCCATGACGATTGCCATTAAAGGAGCCAGCCACATGACTCCTAGTTGATAACAGAAGCAAAGTGACTAACTGCCTTGTTTTTCCTGCCTCCAGGCTGGGCCTGAGAGGCCTCTTATTTCAAGGGTAGAAGGCGGGGGAAAGGGGAGGGGGCTTGAGGGCAGGAGGGCAGACCCCAGGAAGGAGGCTGGGGGATGAAGCAGGCGCTGGAGAGGAAGCCACTTAGGCTCTGCAGACTAAAACCGGTGGAAAGGCTGTGAAAGAGCTGATCTCACGTGCTGAGCTGGGCATGTTTGGAGAGCTAAGCCCCCCAGGTGCTGCGTGGGGGGCGATGGCATGGGGAGGTGGGTGGGGGATGCTGAGGAGGGTGGAGAAAGGTGAGAGAAAAGACTGACTTACTTCTGGGACCCTGAGGTGGTTCCACTCTAACCCAGTGACATACAGGTCACACAAATTTGAATTTCAGATAATGAGTAATTTTTTAGTTTCAGTCGGTATTGGTAAATCTAACAGCCCTGCGCCAGGGTTCATTTGGCAATGTCTGCAGACATTTTTAATAGTCACAACTGGGGTTGCTACTGGCGTCTAGTGGAAATAGGCCAAGGATGCCACTCAAGCTCCTGCAATGCACAGGACAGGTCCCACCACAAAGAAGGGTCCAGCCTGTAATGGCCCTGCGGTTGAGGCTGAGAAGCCTCTGTGCTGGGCACGGTCCCGAGTGCTCCGCGAGGGTCACCTCTTCCGCTCCTCAGGACAGCGCTAAGGGGGAGAATAGTGATCTCCTTCACTTGTTCTATAAGGAACCCGAGGCACAGGGACGTTAAGCAGCTCGCTGAAAGGTCACACAGGCAGTCCTTGGAGAAGCCAGGATTCCTGTCCCACTTGGTCAGGGTCTGAAGATGGCCTCATGACCCCAATTCACTGAGATTCACAGAGGGCAGAGGTGGGGAGCCATGAGCTTCAGCAGAGTCCCTGGAAACATGGCTTGGGGTCAGCTGTGTGCAGGGAAAGAGACGAAGCAGGACAATTCCATCAGTTCTAGCTGGCGCAGGGCTGCGCACGCCAGGCTGCTCCATCAGGCAGTGGGCACGGTAGGAATTTATGAGCAAGGAGGGTCTTCTTTGCAGTTGTAATTCATGAAGTCAGCCGATAGCAGGGGCCAGGATGGATGCTTTCTGACAGTTCTTGGAAGAAAACCTCCCTTTTTCCCTTCTTTCCCCCTTCTCCTCTTGCCCTCTCTCCCTCCCTCCATTCATACCATTTTTCCTTCCTTCCACGGATATTTCTTGAGCATTTATGTGCCAGACACTGTTCTGGGAAGTGCAGATTGAGAATTTAGCAAAGCAACATCCCTACTCACATGCCCTCATGAAGCATACGATCGAGTTATGAGAGAGAGAAGCAGTAAATAACATAGGAGAAGTGACAAATGCTGTGAAGAAAATGAAGCTGGAAGGGGAAGAAAATGAAGCTGGAGAGTGGTGGGAAGGGCTTTCCAGAGGGGTGGTCAGCGATGACCTCTCTGATGGGGTACATTTGAGTAGAGACATGAAGGAAAAGAGGGACCGTGCAGGCGCCTGCAGGAAGGGTGTTCCTGACAGAGGGAACAGCATGTGCAAAAGCATTGAGTAGGGAACGGTGAATAGTAGGAGGCCAGTGAGGCTGAATGGAAGGGAACAAGAATGGAGGAGAGAAGATGAGGTCAGAGAAGGAACAGGAAGCTGATCATCCCTCTCAAACTTTGGCTTTTACTCTGAGTGACATGGGAGCTGTGAGAGGGTTTTGAGCAAGGGGGACATGAACTCACATATGTGGTGCAGTGCTCAGGCCGCAGGGCAAGCAGTAGATATAGGTGCTAAGTTAGGGGTAGGGGCAAAGTCGTTAGGCGAGAAAGAAACTTCTATCTTCTCTGAGCTTTCAGTTCTTGGGCTGAAAAATCACAGCCCTCCCTCTATTCCCCTGCTCTGCCAAGTAGGGGTTCCAACAATGCTTGCAGAATGAATCCAGAATTCTGGGTGGGCTATTTTGGGGCTCTCTGATGCTGGGTTGACTCGAATAGTTTCTTATGTGTCGTGCTTTCAGGCTTATGACAACAGAAATTCTCATGAATAATGCAGCCATATCCGTCGGTGCGTTTCAATGCTTTTTTCTGGTCTCTGGCAGTCAGGCTTCCGGAAGCTTCTGATAGTGATGGCTTGGGCTTCAGCCCCCTTGTACCATGTGATGAGGGTGGCAACGTGGGCCCTGGTGTTCTTGCTTAGTTATGTCTCCTGTGCAGTCTGGCTGAGTCTCCCCTGCTAGGACCCCATGAGGGGTTTCGGGAGAGGATGGTAGCATTCGTTGCTGGTTGGCAGATAGGAAAGGGCATTTTTGTCACCCAGTGGGCCCACCCAGGGCTGCAGGTCCCCAGCATGGGAAATGAGGACACCTGGGTCCTTGTCCCAACGCTGCCCTGACTGCCTGGGCCTCCTGGCAGGTGTCTTCTCCCTTTCTCGTTCTCTTGCTTTCTGTGTGGACGAGGTTGGACGGCTCTGGGATTCTAAGAACCTCAAGTCATCTATCTTGGACAACAACACTCTCTGAGAGCCAAGTCTCCCGATGTTTTCTCTCCTCTGAATTCGCCAAGTCTGTGTTTAAGACTTATTAAAACTCAATAGCTGATAAGACATTTTGGGAGCCTTCACTCAAGCAAAACAAGGGCTCAACTAAAGCCATTTGAATGGGATACAGTTGTTTTTTTTAAACATCATTTACTGAACATTTTACACAGATGACCTCATTTAAGTACCTCGGTGCCCAGGGAAGTGGATAAACTCTCTCCCTTAACGTTAAGGAAATTGAGGCACAGAGATGGCAAGTCACTTGCCTAAGGTCACGGAGGTTGTCCGCTTGGGTATCTGGCTCCAGAACCCTGTTCTTCATCCTTCTGGGGCCCACCTCAGTGACCCACACGTGGTCATGAGCTCTGCAGAGAGGGTGTGGAGTAGGGGAAGGGCCAGTCTTAGGAACTGGACAGTCCTGAGTTCCACTTGCAGCCATGCCATTTAGTAGCTGCATGAACCTCTCTGGCTTCAGTGGTAAGGGCATCACCTACCACGCTCAACACTGTTAGACCACTCCTGCCAGGCAGGCATCGAACAGTTTTTACAGAGAGACCAGGCACAGTTAGGAACGAGATAGAGTTGGTCTCAGAAGGACATTTTGCCTCCCTTTCTGGTCCCATCTGAACTGGCAGGTGCTCTCAGCATGAGATGTCGCTCTCCCTGGGTGAACCCCAGGCTGGGGTTGCAACGGCCACAGGAGCAGTGCTGTAGACAGGGAAGGGTTATTTACAGGGTCCCAAGGCATGAGCCCCTGAGTGGTGGGATTCAGGAAGGCTGAGTCTTGACTGGCCACATGGCCATCCTGGGTGGGCAACTGGATCTTCCCTCTGGGTCTGGTTGCTCATTGTCCTCATGGCGGTAATCCCTCAGCCTGCGGAGGTCAGAAACCCTTGTGCGCCTGCCATGTAGCTGCTAGGAGGCCCTGGGTGAGGCAGCTAAGTGTGCTGAACTGCAGTGGAGGCAGCGTGTATTTATTTCTTTTGGTGGTACAAGAAGATAGGAGGTGAATAGACTCTGTGTGCCTTTTCTTTACAAACTCTTAAAGGAACTCAGATCGTGGGCGTTTATAAAGAACAGTAACAGGTCATTTCGCAGTAAGGCCCCCTTTAAAAATCGGATAACTGAAGTCTTAAGAGTTCAAGAGATTTGGTGATACTTGGGCACTAAATGAATTCTTCTTTATTATTATTTAGTAAATTATGTTTAATTCACAAATTAGAATTATAGCAACTACCATTTATCAAACACTGCTGTAAGTGCTTTACTTTATCTCACATAATCCGCAAAGCAGCTTTCCTATTAGTAGGTACAAATAGCAACTCTTCTTTACTGCTGAGGAAATTGAAGCTCAGAGAGGTTAAGAAGCAGAATAGGATATTGTAGCGAGCTCCATCTGGTTCCAGTTGGATAACTTCCTTGTAATGCTAACTAGAACGATGAGTCAATATATCAACATAAGGTGAAAAGGAAGAAAGACTAAATAATGGATTTATTGGTTGAAGGGTTTGGGAAGTTTGGAGTGAGTCCAGCTTCAGGTACAGCTATATCCGGGGTACCAGTAATGCCGTTAGGACCCCGTCTCTCCATCTCTCCGTGCTGCCTTGCTCTGGGCTTTCCGCTCTGCTTCTCTCTGTGGGAAGTTAGAGTGTTGCCCAGCTGCTCTCAGGGCACACCTGCCAGTTTGGCATCACAATACAAAGAAAGCTTCCCTTTCCCAGTGGTTCTAGTAAGAGACTTAGGATTAGGTCTCATAGGACCAGCCTAGGTCACATGCTGCTTTCGCTCCAGTCACCATGGGACAGAGTACTCCAATTGGCCCAACCCGAAGTGGGCGTGGAGTCAGCTCTAGGAGAGCAAAGGAGAACCCAGAGGAGAGTCAACATGAAGGGAACAGACAGAGACATGGAAACCAGGCAGACAAGCCGCAGATCACCATCTTCAAGGAGTGAGGGTGCCTGCCTTGGGAGCTCAGCCTCTAACAGTAGAAGTATCTACTCTTGTGCTCTGTGCCTGGCTGTGATCCCAGGCGCTTCCTGGGGACCTGCAGTGTGCCAGGTGTCTGCCGGATCAGAGATTTCTATTCTGGCTGTGTCCAAAACCCTGAGATTGTACAGACGCTTTGTACTTGCTGTGTGGAGTGAGCAGTCCACAACCCATATACCCAAACATGGGTCAGACCCATCCTGCAAGATGCTGAGACACACAGATCACTTCAGTACAGCAATGTTCTCAGAAACGACATGGTTCCTCCTGATTCCTGACCCAGCGAGCCCCCTAATAATAAAAGTAACCCCTAATGATCATTATAATTAGCATTTATTGGATACCTGCTATGTTCCAGACCTACTCACCTCTATCACAGGGATGCAACTGCACAGTGCAGTGTGAGCCACTAGTCACACATGCCTACTTCCATTTAAATCAAATAAAATTAAAAATAAAATAAGTAAAATTAAAAATTCCTCAGTCATACTAGCCATGTTTTCACGTGCTCAACAGCCACATGTAGCCGGTGATACTGTATTGGACAACACAGGGATAGAGAATTTCCAGAAAATTCTATCACGATCTAGACATTGTGCTAAGTGCTTTACATTCATGAACATATTTAATCTTTAAAAAAAATCCCTCAGAGGGTATTTATTTTTCCATTTTTATTATTTATTATTCCGTTTTACCAGTGAGTAAATTGAAGCACAGGGGAAGTGCAGTGACTTGCTCAAGGTCATACAGGTGGTAACAGGCAGAGCCAGGCTTCTAACCAGCTCTTAGACACAGTAGTCAACTGCTTTTCCTCCTGAGGCTGGGTAGAGGTAGTTAGGCCGTCTTCTGGTTCACCCTGTGTGTGTTTTAAGCAACCATCTGGGAATTCTATTTCTTACTTTCATGCAGCTCTCTAGATGCTCAAAGACTGGGCAGCCTTCCGGAGAATCTAGGCATGCTCGAGAGTCTGTGTGCTGTCCTCACCCACGAGGCCTGTAGGTCGGTGGAAGCGGGCAAGTTGCCAGGGGCGCCGCCACACGCAGTGGGCAGTGCACCTGGGAGGAAGCTGGCCGGTCTCCAGGGCGTGGGCTGGGAAGGTGAGACATGCAGGTCATTTTCTCCGGGAGTGGGGGCGGCCGGGGGATTTTCTTCATAGCCCCGTCGTCTGACTGTGCGTGCGAGTGTTGGCCAGAAGCACCTTTTGCCAAAGTGCCCCCAGGTGAATTGTCCGGAATCACACTGAGGGAACCTCCTTGTCGAGGGGTGTTTGAGGCACCCGACAGGGCCACAGCAGAGGCCTGTTCTCAGGGATCTCATTCTCAGCTCCAGAACCTCCCTTCTTCCAGGTGGTGGCAGGTTGGCAGGTCCCCTTACTGTTAGGGAACAATGCCTGGCACCTATTTATAGCACGTCAGTAAATGATTAACGGGGGCCAGGCTGGCAGCAGCTCAGTGACAGGCGTTCCAGTCTCCTGACAGCCCAACAGCCACATGTAGGGCAGGTTAAGAGGGAGAAGCCGTAGGGGTGCATTTTTCTAACACTGAAGATGCACATGCCACTGCTTTATCAGTGATGTCCCCTCCCCCACTCACTTCTGTCAGAGGGATGCCACTGCAGACGGAAACCGCTGTTGATTTTGCCTTCGTTTTATCTCTGTGTGTGGACGTGGAGGGCAGGATAGAAGTGTGTGGGTGGGAAGGTGGGTCCTGGCTATCCTGGAACTGAGAGAGAGAGAGACAGAGACAGAGACAGAGACAGAGACAGAGAGACAGAGAAACAGAGAGAGAGACAGAGAGAGAGAGACAGACAGGCAAACACTGACCGAGACCAGAAAAAGAAGCTTTGGACCATTCTCCAGTTGTGGCTGAGCTCCTGCTGTGCACCAGACAGACACCTTCAGACTCCTTCTCTGCAGAGGCCCTAAAGCCCCTGGCAGGTCAGGGAGGCCCCCAGGACACGGAGGAGCCTACCTAGAAGGAGGCCCGTAGCCTGTTTATGGACGGGTCGGGATCCCTGCTGACATCCTTCATTGGTGGCAGAGTGAGGAAAGGGCATTTCTTTTTTTTTTTAATAGACTAATTTTTAGAGCAGTTTTAGGTTCACAGTAAAAATCGAGGAGAAATTCCAGAGATTTCCCATATATCCCCTGCCCCCACACGCACATTCTTCCCCACTATCAACGTCCTGCACCTGGTAGTACATTTGTTACAATTGATAAACCTACACTGACACATCGTTATCACCCTAAGTCCATGATTTACATTAGGATTCACTCTTGTCATCCATTCTGTGAGTTTGGACAAATGTATAATGATGGGGACCCATCACTGTAGTATCATACAGAACAGTTTCACTGCCCTAAAAAATCCTCTGTGCTCCGCCTATTCATCCTTCCCTCCCCCTAACTCCTGGCAACCACTGATCTTTTTTTTGCTGTCTCCATAGTTTTACCTCTTCCAGAATGTCATATAGTTGGAACCACACAGTATGTAGCCTTTTCAGATTGGCTTCTTTCACTTCATAATAAGCATTTCAGGTTGAATGTTCCTTTTTGTTACCATGATTCTCCTTTGGCAACCGATATGTGACAGAGAAAGAGCTACGAGGTACCCTGTGTGCTGGGAGAGGTGGCTCAAAGATGATGAAAGATGATGGGCCGGGCAGAGGTGAAGCTGGAAGGTGCTGCTGGACCCTGGCTCCAGGAGTAAGGAGTTGGTGGTGACTGTGACACTTGGCTTTGCTGGGTTAAGGGAGCAGGTGCATTAGCCACCTGGCTGCTGGGGTCCCCACCACAACCTGAGACAGCCAAGCAGGAGACCTTGATTCACAGGCCGGATGATCTTTGCCCCTCCTAGGTCAACTGCCTCATTGGGAAAGTGGAAATAATAGTGATGACACCATGTGGCACGATTGTGATTCATTTGGCTTATGTATACAGAGCTCCCACTTGGCTTGTGGGAAGCACCTGTAGGTGTCCGCTTAATGAATGAACCTCTTATGTGCCAGGCTCCCTTCAGGGCAAACAGCCATAGGTTTGAATCTCTGCTCTGCCCTTTGCAAGCCGTGTGCTCTCGGGCAAGTCATTTAACCTTACCGAGACTCGGTTTCTTCATCTATAAAGTGGAGAAGGTAACTGCCCATCTCACCTAATTACCCTTGAGGATTAGGTGAAATAATGCCTGTAAGTATGGTGCCAGTATACACTGGACACTTTATAAGTAAAAGCTGGTTGTCATTACGTAAAGGAAACGCATAAAGCACTTATTTTGTGGTTGCTATTGTGTTAAATGCTTTTGGTGTATGTTTTATCATACACCTGTGAGACAAATACTAATAGAACCCATTTTACTGATAGAAATGCTGAAGCTTAGAGAAGGAACATGATTTACCCAAGATCATTGAGTGCAAGAGCTGGGATTCGAATTCTGGAAGTTTGACTTCAGAGTCCAATGCTCATAGCTACGCAGTGAGCATTACTCTAGGAGCTTGGAAGAGGGGCTGTCACAGCAACTTTGGGGGTCTCAAGAGGGAGTGGAGAGAATGGCACCAGGCCCTGGAGGATTGGGTGGTTTTTCTAGAGCTGGAGATGGAGGTAGGGATGGGTAGGGGTATCAAGTAGACAAGACAGTGCAAGCGAGGCCAGCCGGTGGGGATCATGTGGGTACACAGATGGAATGGTACCTGCAAACAGGGCTCTGGGTGTGGGAAGGGGAAAAGAGAGGATTCAGCAGGAAAAAAACTGGGGCCACACCATGGAAACAGTCACAGCTTGCAAGGTGGCACCATCCTTCCCCATTCTGCTCCCCCTCCCAAAGTCTGCTTGTGTCTGTGCTTTGGAGTTTCCTAAAATAATCCTGTTCCCCCAACTCCCATCAGCCATGTTCCAGCCCCATCCCACCTCTCACCTCTTGCATGCCTCGCCCATAACAAATTAAAAAATCAAAAGCCGCCAGCTATTTCCGTGTAGTGCTTTTCCCTGCCACATTGTGCTTACATCTGTTCCTTCCTTTAAGCTCCAAGGCGGCTCTGTGGGGGCAGTTACAGGAGAGAGTTTTTCCATCTGCTTTAGAATTAAACCAAGGCCCAGAGAGTTCATTTCTACCTGTACCTGAGATCTTGAGCATCACCTCCAGGAAGCCCTCCTTGACCTCTCTATCCACCCAGTTTCTTTGTTATTTGTTCTCACAGAACCAGGCTCTTTTGCTGCAGAGAACTGGTCTCATTTTGTAAATCTTACTCATTTGTATGATTTACTTAATGTCTTTACAACTGGACTGTGATCTCCCTGAGGACAGGGACTCTATGTGATTGCCACCTGGTGCCAGACACATAGGAGGTGCTGATAAATGTTGAGTGAATGAGGAACAGTTTCAGTTCATGCGCTAAATGCAGGGAAGGCAGTTGTTAGTGGAACATGGAGAGGCTCAGTTGTTCCCACTTGAGGTATGGAGAGTCCAGGAAGGCTCCCAGGAGGAGATGACACCTGGGCTGAAGCCTGAGTTACAGTTAGCCAGCTGGAACATGGATAGCGGGGCACCTGGCAGAAGGTACCACGTGAGCAAAGGCATGGAGGCGAGCCCATGGCACCATCTTTGGGGAGACCTGCATCCAAAGGTCAGTGATCCGAGGCAGGGCTGGAGATGATGGCCTGCTAACGCGTGTAGATCTTGTTCCCAGCAGCCGGGGTGCCTGCCTGCAGAGAGGCACAGCCTGTCCTCAGCTTACCCCTCTTGCCCCAGTGGTTGTAGAAGGGGCTTTGAGTCATCATCCTCTTCTCCCCACCTTCCCCACATGCTGAGAGTTATTTTTAAAGCCACCCGAGGCCCTCCAAGCATCCTAATTTAACCATCCTCTCCACTTCCAGTTCCTTCAGGATGTAAGAGTCAGAGTGTCTGGGGGCCTCCATCTCATAGGGTAATGCTGACTCAGCATTACTCACCCACCTGTACTGCCAGGCACCGACCACCTGATATCCCAGGTGGGGTTGGGACATTCTTTTCTGAGTCAGGACTGAGGAAGCAGGCCTCTGAGGAGCAGGTGGCAGCTCAAGTGGTGTTTATTTAGGCCTACTATGTGCCACAGACACTGTGCCTGTGCGCTTTTTTAAACCAGTGGGCCCTGTGAGCCAAATCCAGCCTGTTTGTGTACTGCCCCTGAACTAAGAATGGTTTTTACATTCTTAAAGAGTTGTAAAAACAGAAGAGACTATGCGACATAGATGGTATGTGGCCTGAAAATAGATTTGCCAGACTTAGCAAATAAAAATTCAGAATGCCTGGTTAAATTTGAATTTCAGAAAAACAACAAATAATCTTTTCATGTAAGTAAGATCCATGCATATTCGGTACATACTTCTACTAAAAGAAATTCCTCATTTATCTAAAATCCAGATTTCCTTGGGCATCCAGGATTTTATCTAGCAGCCCTACCCCAAAGCCTGAGAGAATTGCTGTCTGCCACTTTACAGAGAGAGGTTAAAGACCCCAGCCTTACACAGCCAAGAAGAACAGGTATCAACGGGACTGGGGCCACTGCCTGGAACTAAGCTCAATAAGCATCAGCTGCTGGTGTTAATGGTGTTAATATAATTGGAGTGATCACCAAACTAATATTGAGCACCTTCCATGTGCCCAGGCACTGTCCTAGGGCCTTAAGATCTCATGGGAGAGACAGACACAAAATGGAGAAACGCACAGGTGTATAATGAAAGTCAGGCTGTGTTAAGTTCTAAGGAAAAGCAAAAAGCAGTGCACTCTTTTTTCCACAGGGTGGTCTGAGCCCTTGCCCTTTTTTGAGCTCTTCATGTGTTTTGTTTGTAGAATCCTTCCATAGTAGCCCTGAGAGGTGGTACGGGTATCATCCCCATTTCACAGATGACGAAACTGAGTCCCAAAGTCACCCAGCTAATGGCAGAGCTGGTATTTGCCCTGGGCCTGGTGGCTCTCAAGCTCATGTTCTTACTCAGTTCACTAGCACTCCCCCTTTATATGTGGGCTGGGCCCTGTATGAGGCCCTCTGCTTCTATTTTCCATAACCTTCTGACAGCCCTGAACACTAGGCCATATTATTCCCTTTCAGGGCTTAGTGAACACAGCACAGTGTAGGGAGGCAGGGAGGAGTAGCAAATAGATTTGGAACCTGGCAGTGTTCGAGGTGGACAGCACGGGGGTACCTGGGTGTGGGCAGGTGGCAGGTGTGAGGAGGGGAGTAGACAGGGCAGGCCTGGGAGCCCCAGGAGCCCTCTTTACAGCTTCGCAGATTGGCCAGGATTTCTCTGCCTGACTCCTTCCTAAGATTAATCCTCCTTTTATGCTGTTTAAATATTTGCAGGTGGAGCAAGGGATGGTGGGAGGGTGGGGTTGGTTTCTGAAGGGTTGCAGGGTGGGGCTAGAGGTTGGGTGGGCAGGTGCTCAGAGGTCTGAGATGAAGGGCAGAGGCCTTGACTTGCTGCTGGGTGAGAAGCTGGGATTGGTGAATGGAGCTGAAGGGCCCCTTAGTCACTGCCCATTCATCTAACACTCAGGAACTTCTGCTGTGGGCCAGGCCATGAACTGAATAGTCACTGTGAGATCAAGAGTCGCTACTGTTTGTAGAATTCCTCCTAGGTGCCAAGTACTGTCTTCAAGATCTTATTCGAGCCTCGCATTACCCCTGTGAGGTAGGAGTGCTGTTATCATCCACCCCATTTTGTAGATGGGGGAACTGGCCCCACATCATGTGGATAGTGAATGGCCAAAGATTTGACCCCAGGTCAGTGACTCCACATTCCCGGCTCTTAGTCCCTCTCAGCTGCCCCCCTGACATCCTGCCCTCAGAGTCAATAAGGTGGTTTCAAAAAAGAGTGAGCTCCCCAATACTGGAGGAATGCAAGCAGCTGTTGGAGGACTTCTGGGAATGGATGCTGGAGAGGGGTAAAAGCCTTTGACCTTTGAGGTCCCCCTGTCCTTGAAAGGCCCCCACAGGATGGGGTTGGCAGTCACATGGGCAGGGCTGGAGGCAGAGCTGTAGCTCAGGCTATGAGACAAATCCAGGCTGTACCCTTTCCTGGCTGTGTGTACTATGGGAAAACTGCATAAACTCTCTGAGCCTCAGTTTATCCATCTTTAAAATGAAACTATTGCTCTCGTGACGATTATTCTATACAAAGCACCTGGTTCGTGGTAGGTGCCCAGTAAACATTCTTTCTTACTCTAAGCTGGAGAATAACAAAAGCATTTGGTTCAAAATGGCCTCAAGCTTCTGTGAGACAAAGTATTTGTTAGAACAAAGGCCCCGGGTCTGAATCCTGCCTCTTCTGCATGACCTTGCATGAGTTATATAATTGCCCTGTGCCTCAGTTTCCCCATCTGCAAAATAAGAATAATTTGGGAACCTACCTCATTAAGGTTTTGCTTACAGACAGTCCCTGGAACATAGTGAGTGCTCAAAAAACAAACAAACAAAAAAAAGATGAGCAGTGAGCTCTTAGCATCATGAAACTCCACTTATGAGCTAGGCTGGCCTGCCCTTTCACAAGTAACAGCACATTTAATCCTCATCACAGCCCTGCAAGGTGATAGTTTCCACTTTATAGAAGAGGAAACTGAGGCAGGAGCACGGCTTGGCTGACCTCATATGGGACATGAGTGGCCGAGCTGGGATATAAACGCAGGTCTGTGAATTGCACCAGCCACAGCCACCGCCTCTGCACCCTAATGGGGTGTGATTCCTGGGCAAAGCTTAGAATATCACACAGGCTGCAAGGAGCCAGGATGCCAAATTGCCACTACCCCTGTGCTCAGGCAACCCTAAGGACCCTCAAAACTATTAGCCTCCAAAGTGGACCAAGTGCAAGCCAATGTCTGAGAGTCTGAGGTGTAAGGTGGTCGAGCTGAATTTCAGAGGCTTTCTGTGGCTACCTGGCCTTCTTCCTTTGCCAACAAGTCTGGTCTGTCCCCTGGGATGTCCCCGCCCCTTTGCAGGAGTGGGCAGCAGCCTTATTGCATTAAAACAGTACTACCTTACGCAGGGCTCTCAGAGACCTTCTGGGGGAGGCTTCCATTTGTATTGCCTTTTTAATTTCCTCTCCTGGCCTCTGGCTGTCAGCGCATTATTAACTTCTAGTTCTAGCCCTTTACTGGGAGCAACGGAGGTGGGGAGGGGTCCTTACTTGGTGCTATGTTCCCATCTTCCCCTAACGCCCTGCCCCCACCCCAGATCCATCCACAGGACTAGAGGCCTGGAGCCAGACAGCCATGGGCTCCTCCCTGTAGTCAAGTTTCCGGCTGTGTGACCTCGAGAGAGGGTTTGCCCTTTCCGAGTTTCAGGATCCACAACTAAACAGACAACCTGCTCCACTCTGCAGAGTTTGGCCTTGTCACAATGTGTGTGTACAGTCAGGGTGCCAAAAGGAAACAGATGGTTCTACAAACTGAGTACTTAAAGGTGGATTTAATAAAGGGGCTATTGACTGAGGCAGGGAAAGGATGCTGGGAGACCACAAGGAAGGCTGCAGCACCCCGTGGCTATTAACGGGTATGGGGGCGGCCAGGAAGTGGTACCTCCCCTAGCCTAACAGGTGGGAGGGAGAAATTACAGGAAAGGGCTAGCTGAATAGGGAGGGTCCCTAGACAGGAGCTATGACTGCTGTGTCTCTTAAGGATTTGGGGACAGCCACTTGTTTTATCCTCCTCCTTCCCTGCCTCACTCTCTCTCCTTTTTTTCCCCCTCAAATCCTCTACTGCTGTCCGAGTGAGCTTGCAATCGCCTGGAGGGCTTGATAAACACCCCAGAGTTTCTGACTGAGTAGGTCTGGGTGAGGCCCGAGCACTCCTATTTGAACCCATTCCCGGCTGGTGCTGGTGCTGCTGGACCCCGCATGGGGCAGCTCTGCTGGGTGCATCGCACTTGCTCTTCACCTCTCCTCACTTGTCCTACCTTGGGGCCCATTGGACTAGGAGCTTCTCCAGGGCAGGACTGCCTGACTCCCTCCCTTTGGCTCTGTGCACTTTGTACTCAGTATCTGAAGACTGGTTAGGGTGGCCTCCTGCCCAGCTGAGTTCACCCCATTGGCACCATTTACAATTTCTCTGTGTTGCCTGCTGTCCAGACATGTCCCTGAGCAGTGGCTGATGCTCATATGGAGGTGAGCATGCAGGCAATTTATTAGGGTGTGCTCTTGGGACCAACACCAGGGGAAATGAAGCAAGCGGAAGAGGGCAGAGGGATAAGCTGGGCCATAATGTGGTCTCCATGTCAGCCGGCACCCTGGGGAATTCCAATGGGATGGCCCTTCAGAGTTGTCCCGAGTCGGGGCCAGGATGCCAGATCTTTACACACCACATGCATCAGCCACTGGATGTGGCCACTCTGGGAAGGAGTGAGACCTTGGGGGAGGCTCTCTCTGCAGCCGAGGTAACCCCTGTCCCCTAAGGGACAGCAGCTATCCCAGCAGCAGTGGCCTCCAGTCCTGATGGGATCTGGGTGGTGCATTGTGGCATCTGCCATATCATCAGAACCTGTCCAAGGAGCCAGGGAGGGGTCAGAGGCCTTCTCATGGCCCCCACTGCCCTGCCCTCCCCATCACTGCATCCCATCGCCCCTTACCCCAGATTCTTCCTTTCATAGCTTCAAACCAAAAAGCCCTCTTGCCATCCATCAAGCATACAGAACCCCAACAGAGACAACTCATTGTTTTGCTAGCAGCCGACCTCTCTTCATTTTGCTTGGCCAGTCCATCCTGCAACACAAAGAAGTGATGGGCCCCCAGGCCCATCCCGCTTGCTCTGCGATGAGGAATAAACACATCATGTGGTTATCTGCCACGTCCAGTGGTTAGGGGCCGCTCTAGGCCTCTGGAGAGGCAGAGGAAAGGGAAGGGGCTGTTGCTTCTCTGTTACTAGGTCGAGAGCCTCATTAATCCATCTGACCCCTCTTTCTGGTGGGAAGAGACTCCCCTTGGATTCAGACTGACCTGGGTATAAACCTCAGCAGGGTGACCTTAGATTTGCTGATGACCTTGGGCAGGTAGTGATGGACATCTCTGAACTTCACAGTCTCCTGTCTGTAAGATGGGTGGGTGATTGTGCCTGCCTGGAGGCTGAGTGTCTGAGCTCAGACTGCCCTAACAGAATATTGTGAAGAAGATGGCTCAAACAGACATTTATTTCTCACAGTTTAGAGGCTGAGAAGTCCCGGGTCAAGGTGCTGACCCCTTTGGGTCCCGGTGAGAGCCCTCTTCTCAGCTTGCGGACGGCTGCCTTCTCTCTGTGCTCTGGTCTCCTTCCCTCCCCTGATAAGGACACTACTCCCATCAGAGGAGCTCTGCCTTCATGACCTCATCTGAACCAAGTTAGCTCCCAGAGGCCCCTCCTCCAAAACCGTCTCGTTGGGGGTTAGGGCTTCAACATGTAAATTTTATGGGGATGCAAACGTTCAGTCTGTAACATCATGTATGCTTAGCAGAGTGCTGGACACATAGGAAATTATTATTATATTACTTTATATCATATTTATATTATAGATTGGTATTATATATTGGTATTTACCATTTTATATTATTTCAGAGATAACCATTGGTCGAAACTGCTAGAGTAGCAGTCAAGAGCGTGGGTTTAGATTCTGTTTCTGCCCTGCATTCACTGTGTGACCTTGGGCTTGTTACTTAATCTCTCTGATCCTCAGTCTCATCATCTGATAAATAGGTATCAAAATAGAACCTATCCTCAC
Organism: Pteropus medius; assembly: GCF_902729225.1. Classification (NCBI taxonomy): domain Eukaryota; kingdom Metazoa; phylum Chordata; class Mammalia; order Chiroptera; family Pteropodidae; genus Pteropus; species Pteropus medius. The sequence continues at coordinate 1,929,449 of NW_024356336.1, forward strand.
AGGGCTGTGGAGAGGGAATAACGAGTTAATATACAGGTAATCCTAGAATTCATTCATTCATTCGTTTACTCAGCTGGCACATAAGAAGTGCTCAGTCAGAGGGATGAGGATCAGGAGGATGATGGCAATGAAAGTCATTGCGGACGTGTGATATTAGTCTTCTCTGACTGCCATAACAGGGTGCCACACACTTGGTGGCTTAAATGACAGAAATTTATGTTCTCAAAGTTGTGCAGGTTGGAGGCCCAAGATCACGGTGTCAGCAGGGCTCCTTCTGAGGGCCGCGAGGCAAGGGTCCGCTCCTGGCCTCTCTTGGCTGACAGACGGCCGTCTCCTCCCCGCGTCTTCACGTCCTCACGTCTTCGCCTTGTAACCGTCTTCAGATTTCCTCTTCTTATAAGGACACTGGTCACATCGGATTAGGGCCTACTCCGATGACCTCGTCGTAACTTAGTCACCTCTGTAAAGGTCTCATCTCCCAGTACAACCACATCTGAGGTCCTAGGGGTTAGGATGTCAACATATGAATTGAGGGGGATGAAATTTAGCCCATAACCCTGGGAGAGGTGGCAGTTTTCAGGATCAGAAAGAAGGGCAGAAGAGGATTGACAAGGGAAAGGGACAGAAGGAGGTTAGGGCCTCCTAGAAAGTGAGCGCTGGGCAAGTCGCTGAGGCCAGAAAGGTAAACCGAGACCCTGAGGGGCAGTGCCGGCCTCAGAGCACCTACTAATTGGTACCGAGCCAGAACTTTAAGCTGGGGTGTTTTTCATGTGTCCTGAGGAAGCTCACAGCTTCCTTTTGTGGATGGCGCAGATGGGCCCTGGCGGTCTCTGTACTTACCACAGGGAAGGACATGGGCAGGTGGCGGGGCCCCTGCGTCAGAGCCACTCTGGAGGGTGACGGGCAGATGGCTGCCTCCAAGCAACAGGAGGACATTGGCAGGAGGACTACAATCTGCTAAGAGAGGGCCAGCCACTGGAAGGAGCTGGGCCTGCGTGGGGTGGTCAGCCACGTCAGCATTCACCCCCACAGCTGTCCCCACTCTGACTCAGGATAAGAGAGGGGCAGTTCCTTCTGCTGGAGCTGTGAAGTAGACCAGCCTGGTGGTACCTGACTTTCCTGTGCAGAGTCAGTGAGTTGAAAGAACACACTCTTTCTTCTTTCTTCTCACCCTGTTGCCACCTGCTACTTCCGACACTGGACGTGTAGGTTTTTGACATATCAGACGATCTTCCGACACCAACTGGGTGTCCTACATTGTAACTCAGTGCTGACATTATCTGCCTGGAGATAGCCTCAGATCCCACAGGTTCAAGGCTCGGTCTCACAAGACCACTCCCACTCTCTTGAGATGCCCATTGCAAGTCTCAGGTTGTCATCTGTACTTTCTGACAAACCAGTCATAAATCAGGGTTCCCAAGACCCCTCCTTGCAAGGTTAATCTTGTTTCTCTTTAACCTGATTTTACCTGCACTACTGTGTTTGACGAGCAGGGAAGTCGGATGCACAGACCACATGTGACTTGTTTCCGGGCAGCACAGCTGTCGTCAACACGTTGTTGTTTATTGAGCACATACCGAGTGCTTTACCTATATTGCCTCATTTAAACTTCACCCTAAGTGGTATGCATTCATCCCGCAGATACTTAGCAAGTGCCTACTATGTGCTAGGTGCTCTTCTAGATCTTGAAAATAGGGCAGTGGTGTTCTATGGAATGTGGAATTCATGACCTCGTAAAGCATATGAGTCCATGAAATCAGACATGCCAGCAACAAATAACCAAAATATGTAGCGCGTTAGAGGTGATGATAAAACACTGTGGAGAGAAATAAGCAGAAAAGGAGTTCGTCAAGTGTTGGGTGGGGTGGGGGCTGCACTGTTAAATAGGATGATCAGGGAAGGTGACATTTGAGTGAAGAGTTGAACCATGTAGATTTCCGGGAATAGAGCATCCCAGTAAAGGGAGCAGCAAGCGCAAGGGCCATGGGACGGAACTGTGCTCACTGCCCTGGGCGGACAAGGAGAAGGTGTGTGCAGCCTTGTGGAGTGAGTGGTGGGAACAGTGGGGTGAGGGAGGCCAGGAGGTCAGTGGTCAGTCCAGGTCATGCAGCACCCCTGGGCCATGGTAAAGACTTGGGCTGTCACCCCAGGTGTGTTGGAAGCCATGGGAGGGCTCTGAACAGAAGAAGGATGTGGTCTGACTTACCCTGTTTTTTTTTTTAACTGAAAAATATTCATTTATTTATACTATATTAACATATAACATACCCAGTTTTTTTAAATTGAGGCAAAATACACAGAACATAAATTTTACCTTCTTAGCCATTTTTAAGTTCAGTAGTATTAAGTAATTCATATTGTTGTGTAGCCAATGGCCAGAACTTTTTTCATCTTGCAAAACTGGAACTATCTATCCATTAAACAATAATACCGTTGAACAATAATTTCCCATTCTCCCCGCCACCCACCCAGCCCCTGGCAACCACCATTCTGGCATCTGTCTCTCTGAATTCGACTACTCTAGGTACCTCATATAAGTCTTTGTCTCTTTATGGACTGGCTTATATCACTTGGCATGATGTGCTCAAGGTTCATCCTTGTAACATGCATTATAATTCCCTTCCTTTTTAAGGCTAAGACTCCATTGTATGAATATACCACATTTGTTTATGCATTCATCCTTCAGTGGACAGTTGTTGGTTGTTGTGAACAGTGCTGCCATGGACGTGGCTGTACAAATCTCTGTTTAACACTCGGCTTTCAGTTCTTTTGGGTACATACCCAGAGTAGAATTGCTGGGTTTTATGGTAAATATGTTTCATTTTTTGAGGATGTGCCCTACTGTTTTTCATAGCAGCTGCTGCACCATTTTACATTCCCAGCAACCGTGCACAGTTTTTTTCCCACCAACACTCGTTTTTTTTTGTTTGTTTGTTTTTTGATAGCCATCCTTATGGGTGGGAGATGTTATTTCGTTGTGGTTTAGATTTGCATTCCCCTACTGATTGGTGATGTTAAGCATCTTCATTTGCTTGTTGGCCACTTTCACATCCTCAAAGACATGTCTATTCAAATCCTTTGCCCATTTTAATATCAGGTTGTTTTTTGTTGCCATTGAGTCATAGGAATTCTTCATATATTCTGGACATTAAACTTCTCGTCAGATACATGATTTGCACATATCTCGTCCTATTCCATGGGTTGCCTTTTTCATTCTGTTTATGTGTCCTTTGATGCACGAATTTTTTTTATTTCAATGTAGTCCAATTCATCTCTTTTTACTTTTGTTGCCTTTGCTTTTGGCGTTATATCTAAGAAATCATTGGCAAACCCAATGTTATGAAGTTTTTCCCCTATATTTTCTTCTATGATTTTTATAGTTTTAGCTCTTAAATTGAGGTCTTTGATCCATTTTGAGTTGACTGTGTTCGTGGCATAGGTAAGGGTCCAATTTCATTCTTTGGCATCTGGATTTCCAGTTTTCCCAGTACCATTTTCAGAAGAGACTGTCCTTTCTTCATTAAATAGTCTTAGCACCTTTTTGGAATCATTTGACCGTAAATGTGAGGGTTTGTTTCTGGGTTCTCTGTTCTCTTCCATTTTTCATGTCTGTTTTTATGCCAGTACCACACTGTTTTGATTATTGTAGTTTTATAATAAGTTTTGAAGTCAGGAATTGTGAGACCTCCAACTTTTATTCTTTTTTTTCAAAATTATTTTGCTTAATTAGGGTTCCTTGAGAGTTCATATGAATTTTAGTATGGATTTTTCTGTTTCTGAAAAAAGAAACAAAAAGCAAAAATGAAAAATGCCATTGGGATTTTGATAGGAATCACACTAAATCTGTAGATTGCTTTGGATAATATTGACATCTTAACAATATTAAGTCTTGTAATCTATGAACACATGAAATGGGTTTCTATTTATTTGTATCTTTTAAAATTATCAGCAATGCATTATAGTTTTCAGTATACAAGTCTTTTACCTCCTTGGTTAAATTTATTCATAATATTTTATTCTTTTTATGCTATTGTATATGGAATTTTTAAAAATTTCCTTTTCGGATTGTTCATCATTAGTGTCTACAAATGCAGCTGATTCTCATGTGTTGATTTTGTACCCTGCAACTTCGGTGACTTTGTTTATTAGCTCTAAGAATTTTGTATGTATGTGGAATCTTTAGGGTTTTCTATATTTAAGATCATGTCACCTGCAGAGATCATTTTACTTCTTCCTTTTCAATTTGCATGCCTTTTATTTCTTTTTCTAGCCTAATGTATCTGGCTAGGACTTCCAGTGCTATGTTAAATGAAATAGGTGAGAGCAGGCAGCTTTGTCTTTGTCTTTGTCTTTGTTCCTGAACTTAGAGGAGAAGCTTTCAGTCTTTCTTCATTGGGTATGATGGTACCTCTGGGTTTTTCATATGTAGTCTTTATTGAGATAGTTTCCTTCTGTTCTCAGTTTGGTGACTGTTTTTATGATGAAAGGGTGTTGAATTTTTCAAATGCTTTCTCTGATAAACTGAAATGATTATGGTATTTTTATCTTCACTATATTGGCGTGGCATATTACATGGATTGATTTTTGTATGTTGAACCATCTTTGCATTTTAGCACTAAATCACACTTGGTTATGGTGTACAGTTCTTTTAACATGTCGCTAAATTCAATTTGTTAACATTTTGTTGAGGATTTTTGCATCAATATTCATTGCAGGTATTGGTCTATAGTTTTTGTGTAGTGTCTTGTCTGACTTTGGTTTCAAGTTAGTGTTGACCTTATAGAAGGAGTTTGAGCATATTCTCTCCTTTTCAGTTTTTTTTTTTTTTTGGAAGAGTTTGAGGAGGATTGGTGTTAATTCTTTAGATGCTTGGCAGAAATCACCAGTGAAGCCATCTGGTCTTGAGCTTTACTTTGTTGGGAGATTTTAGATTACTGATTCAGTCTCCTTGCTGCTTCTAAGTATGTTCAGATTTTGGTAAATCATGGGTTTTCGTTATTTATCCATTTTATCTAGATTATCCAATTAATTGGCATGCAATTTTTTATAGTAGTTCCTTATAATCCTTTTTATTCCTGTGGCATTGGTTGTAATGTGTCCTCTTTCAACTCTGAGTTTAGTTATTTGAGTCTGCTATCATTTTTTCTTAATCTAGCTTAAAGGTTTGTCAATTTTGCTGATCTTATTGAAGAACCAACACTTGATTTTGTAAATTTATTGTTTTTCTATTTTCTATTTCATTTATCTCTGCTCTGATGCTTATTACTTCTTTCCTTCTGCCAGCTTTGGATTGAGTTTACTCTTTTTTATTGTTCCTTAAGGCATAAATTTAGATTGTTGATTTGGGATCTTTCTTCTTTTAGCGTAAGCATTAGCAGATCTAAATTTTCCTCTTAGCACTGCTTTCATTGTATCTCATAGATTTTGGTTTGCTGTGTTTTCACTTACATTTGTCTCAAGATGTTTGCTTTTTTCTCTTGTGATTTCTTCTTTGATTCATTGGTTGTTTAAGAGTGTGTTGATTAATTTTTACTTATGCCGTTGATTTCTAGTTTTTTTTTTCCACCATGATCAGAAATGATGCCTTGTATGATGTGAGTCTTTAAATTTGTCAAGACTTGTTTTGTGTCATAAAATATGTTCTATCCTGAAGAATGTCCTATATGTACTTGAGAAGAATGTGTATTCTGCGGTTGTTGGGGAGGGTTCTGTATGTCTGTTAGGTCCAGTTGTTCTATAATGTTTTTTAAGTCCTCTGTTTCCTTATTGATCTTCTGTTTGGTTGGTCTATTGACATATCTTTTAACAAGATCCTATGGCTATGTTAAGATGAGCCTCTAGGAGGTGGATGCAAGCAGATGAATAAGAATTTACCATGCTGATCCAGGAGAGATGTGATTTGGACAAGAAAGATGACTTGGTGACAGATGTGATCTGGACCAGGTCGCACTTTATGGCTTGGACCTCAGTTGGTTCCAAGAGGTGCTGGTGGATGAGATGAGAAATGGACAGACTCTGGGTATACTCTGAGGACAGAAGCAACAGATTTTATTGACTCAGTAGTAGTTGGTACTAGGTAAAGGAATTTGCTAAGGTCCTACATCTAGTAAGTGACTGAGTCAGGATTTGAACCCAGGCCTGTCTGGCCCTAAAGCCTTAGCTCTTAATTACCCACTGTGCTTCTCTGAAAGTACTCCTGACCCAGCTGCCTGGACACCATGTCCTCCCACCACGCCTTCCACACAGTCCACTACCCTCCGCTACTTAGCCTGAACTCACTCCCTCCACACTTCTAGTCCCGAGGGATGTCCATATCTGGATGCTTAGCAACCCCATCTAGCAGGTTCTCAGACACTGAGTTAGAGGCCGGCATCACTGTGCCCTGCCTCAGGGGAGCAAAGGAAAGAAGGAGGCAGGTACCTGGGGAAGGGAAAGTGGTGGGCAAATGCTCTGAGACCATGTGGGCTCAATGGCGTGTTGTAAAAGGAATTCAGCCCTGGAAGTCAGACAAAATTGGATCTAAGCCCTGGCTCCACTCCTCACCAGCTGTGTGACCCTGGGCAAGGTACACCACCTCTCTGTGCCTCTGTTTCCTCCCTTGACAAACAGTGATAATAATGCTGCTGCTCTATTTACCCAGATTATAGTGACAGGAAAGCATTTTTTTTTTTTAGCTAAAATATTTTACCCAAGCAGAAGTCAATCGTGAGCCTTCAGGCCATTCATTCTTCAAACAGAAAGAGCTTTATTGAGCATCTACCATGTGCTAGAACCAGAGCTATAAAATGGGGAGACACAGTGCTCACCCTCATGGGGTCCCAGCCCAGCAGGAAGGACAGGTATTGATGAAATCATTATAAATATGATGAGTGTTCTAAAAGCAGCCACTGTGGGAATTTAGTCGCTTGAACAGGTAATATTTCAGCCAGGACCAGAGTAACAGTAAAGGAGTCCAGGTGAGGTTCTAGGCAGGGTGATGCATGCATGCAGCTAACATTTTTGCAGGTACGCTGTGCTCCAGGCTCTGTGCTCAGCAAAAGGTGTGCATTTTCTTGTCCTCCACAGCCCCTTGAGGCAGGTGCTATTCTTATCATCCTTTTATCCAATGAGAAAACTAAGGTTCAGAGAGGTGACGTGGTCTGCCCAAGAAAACACAGCTAGTAGCTAGAGGGATCAAGATATGGCAGATGGAAACAAGATAGAAAAACTTTTATAAATTGGGATTCTGTGTCCTAGCTACATGGCCTTGGGCAGGCCAGTGTGCCTCTGTGAGCCTCAGTTTCTGCATCCATAAATGGGGCCAATTCCACAGGCCTGGCTGAATCGTTTTCAGGCTTAGAAATGCTGCCTGGCCAGCCCCACTTGGAGCTTCTGAGCTCAGAGGTCAGCAGCTGTTCACGGAGAGAGTGCTGATTTGATTGTGGTGGGCAGGGGTGGTGTGCCAGCTCTGACTACCATGTGTTTTTCCAGAGAATATGGCCATGCATGCTCTGAGGTCTGTCTTCCCCTCCAGAACCAGAAGGAACCAGAAGGAAAGGGCAGAGGGGCAGTGAGAGCCTGAGACTGCTCTCAGATGGGTACACTGATGTGCTGTCCCACCCTGTCTGAGTGGGCCACAAGGCTGCCAGGAAAGGAATGGGGGTCTGCTGGATCGGGGGGTTTCAGGACCTTTCTCCTTTCACACCCACATCACAGCCCCACTGATATCGTGCTGGGCCTTTGAGATTGTTTCTTCTGATCTCCTCAACCTCAAGTGGGGAAACAGAGGCCCAGAGCAGAGACACACTTTGCTAAAGCCCCACAGGGACTTTAGGCAGAATGAGGCCCAGAATGTAGCAGAGCCGGAGGGTGTTCAGGCCACCACAGGGTCATCTCCATGAGCAGGGTCACAGTGGCCCTTTCAGCACTGGGTCCCCTGTGCCTGGCACATTAGAGGTGCTCAAGCAAGATTTGTTGAGTGGCTGAGGATGGTAGGAAAAGCACTCAGCCTGGGAGTCAGGCGCGGGCTGGAGTTCCATCTCCACTCTGGGCCAGCTCCACTTCTCTGGTGAGTTGTCTCACCTGGCTGAGCCTCCGGTACCCAAGACAAGATCACAAATCCAGCTGGTAGGGGCCCAATCAGGAATTTGAACCCAGGTCTGCCAAATTCCAGGGCTGATTTTTCACACAACACCCTCCTGATTCTTTTAGATACCTGTTTTCACTCATTCAGTCGCTCATTTAGAAAATATTTGTTGAGCACCCGCTATGCACCACACACTGTTCTAGGCTCCATAGTTGCAACACTGAACAAGGCAGACGAGGCTGTGCCCTCAGGGATCGTATATTCCAGAAGAGGGAGACAGACAGTAAACAAACACATAGCACAGGAATAGTATAAGTACTCTATAACAGGGGAACTATAATAAGGAATGGATAGAGGTGTGGGGAGGGCTACCTTAGATCATGTCGCCAGGGAAGGAGATGACACTTTGTTTGACACCTGAGAAGAAGCCTGGCATGTGAAGAGCCGAAAAAACTAATTCAATAAAATGTGAGTGTGGAGCTGTCACAGGCCACAGGCCTTGGACCTACAGAAGATGCAGTGAGGAGGGAGTGGAAGGAAAGTGGTTATCGGAATGTCTCCTGGGTTGCTTTGGGGGGTCTCCCCTCTAGCTGACTTCCTTTCCAGGTGAAGCAGATCATGGAGGAGGCCGTCACACGGAAGTTTGTCCACGAAGACAGCAGCCACATCATCTCCTTCTGTGGTGAGTCTGTGGCTTGTGGCCTTGAAAGTTGGCTTCTTTCTCCATGGGCTGCCTTGGGGAAGTGGCATGTCTGAACAGGGGTTCCCACGTCATTTTTTTTTTCCTTTTTTGCTTTGTAACTCTGAAATTCTTTTGATTCCGAAGGCACTTCATTAGGGAATTTGGAAATACAGAAAATTCTAGAGAAGAAATTAAGCGTGACCTCTGTAGCCCGTGAAGAGGTAATCAGGGTTAACATTGGAGGGACTGGCTTTCTGTCCTTGGGCTCAGTTGACACTGACCCTCCCCTAAGTGTCGGTCTTGCCTCTGAGGAAGGAGCTCCACGTCCTTTCTGAGCTCTGCCTATGGTTGTTGCCAAGTAAAGGGAGAGGATAAATGGGGACTTAAAAAAAATAGGGAATTAAGAGCCATCAACACATCTTGAGGGATCGTGTCCAGCTGGCTCAGCAAAGAAGGCAGGACCGGAGCTCAGAGCGTGACTCACACTTCTCTCCTTGAACCAGCTATGCTCACGAGGTTCCAGAAATACCCGCGCTGCCAGATTCTTACTGTACTTTCACAATGCCTAGAGATACATGTTTTGCATGTCTTTGAAGTTAGGATTCAGCTAATAATCACTGTGTACATATAAGTGGAGCATTTCTGTCTTTCTCCCTAAAAAGCTTTTTATTTCATGATCAGAGTGTCTCATAATAAAGAGCATGCTATAATTCCCGTCTCATTGATTTTGGCCCTACGTAGAGCCCTGTCAGCTTCCGCCCAGGTGGCTGGGGACATCACCCATAGGCCTGCAACATGCTTAGCACATGCCATGACTTGGGACCCCAATGATGTGTG
>NW_024356336.1:1939219-2133617 GCF_902729225.1 Pteropus medius
GTGTGTGTGTTGCTTGTTTCTTCTGAACATTTTCATTTGCAAATAAAGTAATATGTATATGCATTTCAGAACTTGCTAACATACCTGCCAATTAAAGACTTAGAGGAATAGAAAATGGTAAAATCTTAGTTATTCTCTAACTCTGATGAAAGTTTTGGGTGAGAGATATTTGATGGCACTAAATGGGGCCTAAAGGACCTCCCTTAGGTTTCTTTTATCCATTGTTCCGATGAACCATTGTCAGAAAGATTCAAACACTGTCTACAAAGCCTGAATAGATGATTAATTTATTGCACCATAAACAAATGGAAAGTACTGTGTACGTAAGCAAAAATGAAGATATTTAAGAGGTCCTCACCCAGAATAATCTAAATCCATGGGCAGATCAGGCAATATGTAGATCTTCATTCAAAACCACACCATTGCTAACAAAAAAACAGAGGCAGTTAAACCAAAACTTCTCAGGATTTCTTCTTGCACATAACCTAACCTTGGCAGTGCTCTTGACCCTGGGTATGCTGGCACTCTTCTGTGAGATGACAATACCTAGAATGTTCACCTCCTGAGTTTTGTAACAAGAATTAGGTAAGGTAAACCTTAACATGGTTTTACACCCAGTAGGTGCACAAGAAGGAATAGCTCTTATTATGTACTCACTTTCCCTCAAAACATCAACTGTGCCCCTCTTGAATACCAGAGTGAGCTCCCAGTCTGTTGTGTAAGACAGAAGGTAGGAAGATACTTAACAGAAAGCTATTGAGGGTACAAGAAATAAGATAGGGGCTGTCAGAATGGCCTGCACAAAGCCTATTCCCCTAAGGGAACATGGAAGCCCAGAGTGGGAAAGTGATTTGCCTAAAGTCACACCTAAGTTCATGGCAGAGCCCAGGCCACAACCCAGAGCTGGGCAGGGCCTCCAGAGAAATGGGAGATGATGACTAAATCCACCCTTCACTCCCTTTGTAGGTCCTTCATGGAGACACAAGTGTCGTGAGCACACCTTGGGCTCAGACCTGAGTTTGAATCCTGGCTCCATCACTTAACCGCTATGGAGCCCTGGAGAAGTCAGTTCACCTCTCGAGCCTCAGTTCCACATCTGAAAAATGAGGATGGTTGTTCTTTCTTCCCTGGCTGTGGTGGAAGTTGAATTAGATTCAAGTCAGCTGTGCTTGGAATCAGACTAGATGACGATGTGATTCTTCCAGCCAGATAGGGCAGTCTTGTGGTCCAGTCCTCTCCCCCATTAACAGGAGGACCAGGTATCATTTGTAAAGCGCTCACTGTGTACCTGGCTTCGTGCTGCTTTCCATGAATTTTTTTCCATCTTAACAGCAATTTTATGAGGTTAATGTTCATACTGTCCCCATTTTACATATGAGGAAGCTGAGGCTCAGGGAGGGGAAGTGATTGCACAAGTCACATAGCTGGGTAGGGGCTGGGAGAGGATGTGAACAGAGAAATCTGTCCTTGGGCGGTGAGCATGGGTCAGCCACAAAGCGCTCTCGCTCCCTTTTGAGGGAGTATAAGGTGGAGAGGCATAAATACTTTTCTCTATGCCTCTGTCACAGATTTGTGATTCTGAGGGCCCCTGGCTCTCCATGGTGTCTCTGCATGACTGAAGCTCTAGTTGGGCTGGGTGCCAGGAACCATGGTCAGGGCGGGGCCCGCTGACTGTTGGATCCCTGCAGCGGCTGTGGAGGCCTGCGTCCTGCATGGGCTGCGGCGGAGGGCAGCTGGCTTCCTGCGCAGCAACAAGATCGCAGCTCTCTTCATGAAGGTGGGCAAGAGCTTCCCGCCAGCCGAGGAGCTGAGCCGCAAGGTCCAGGACCTGGAGCAGCTGATCGAGGGCGCGTGAGTGCAGAGAACTGGGTAGGGCTGGGGTAGTCCCCCAGAGGACAGTCCATGCCCTCCCTGGGCTCGGCAAGAGCCTGAGCCTTCCAGAACGAACTCCGCTCTCCTTTCTGCTCCACGGACCCGCCAGACTGTTTTCCACCCCAGGGCCTTTGCACATGTTGTACCCTCTCCTGGTTCACACCACTCATCTTCCATCGCTGGTTCCTTGTCATCATTCAGGCCTTCCCCTAGCTAAGTGTAAATTTCAACCTTCACCTCATTTCTCTTTCATAATATCCTGTTTATTTTCTTCCTATATGTTATCACCATCTGTGATATTCATTTATTTGTTTTATTGCTTACTTGATTGTCGTCTCTCTCTTATTCTTGACTTTGAACTCCATGAGGACAGGCAGCTACATCTGTGTTATTCCCCTTCATGTCCCTGGCGTCTGAGAGCCTAGTACCTGGTAAACGCCCACAAAACTTTGTCACGTGGATCAGTGCCTCCTGCGAGCCAGGACTGGCCCTAAATACAGGAAGACCAAAGTTTAACAGAATCAATATAGTCTCTGTCCACATGGGCAGAGTTGACTTCACTCATTTGTCTTGGTGGCCGATGATCTGTGTGATGGGGAGGCTCACGGCCTGAGTGTGTGCACATGAGTGCCTCCCACCAGAACCACTCCCAGCATCCCGACCGCATAGCTAAACCCCTCATCCGGGGCCTGGTCAGGGATGGCAAATAGGTTTGACCTACAGCTGATGCTAGTGGCTGCCCAGAGGACTGTCGTGAAAGATTCTGGAGCTGTGGTTAGGCTTCTTGGGAAAGAGTGTGTGGATTGATTAGCCATGTGTATGACTGGTAAGGGAAGGCAGAGAGACATGCATGCCATGGGTTTGCCATCTCCCTTGGGTGGTCACGCCACATCACTGGATGAGAAATGTTCTTCCCCTTGACCTTCAGGCCCTGCCTGCCCAGGGCTGTTGGCCAGAACCACGTGATGGGCAGGGCTCTGCACTTGGCATTGCCAAGCCCCATTTGGTATCTGACTCCTCAGCCACCTAATCTTCAGGTGCCTTCCAATCCATCTGCTAAATTCCCAGGTGATGCTGATAACTTCTTAAAGGGAGAGATTTCCACAAGCCTTCCATATTATGGTGACTTGCTAATGAAGGAATTAGAGATGTCCATTCCATATGATAAGGGAGAGCCATTCATTCATTCATTCATTCATTCATTCATGCGGTCACTGATTTGATATGAACAAATATACTGAGCCCCTCCTATATGCCAGGCACTGTCCTGGGCCTTGGAAACACAGACATGTGGCTTGCCATGTGGTAGACCCTTAGGAAGTATTTTATTTAAAAAATGATAATTGAATCTCAGTCTATGCCCTCAAGGTCAGTCTGGAGGGGAAGACAGAAAAGTGAGCAGGAAGTCATGCTACAGTGCCTGAGGAGGGGCACAGAGGAGGGGCCTCTCCTCCAGCTCTGGCTGGTCCACGAGGGCTTCCCGTAGGAGGGGATGTCCTCACTGAGACCTAAGAAGGGTTCAGTTTGGGAATGGCAGAGGGAGGGAAGTGAGAAGGGTTCAGTTTGGGAATGGCAGAGGGAGGGAAAGCAGGAAGAAGCAGCAGCTTTTGGAACATCTTCATGTGAGAGACAGTGACCTCTCCATCTGTCTGGATTATGGGGTCAGAAAGGGGAGTGATAAGGGGTTGAGTAGAGAGGTAAATAGGACAAAGGTCATGGAGCGCCCTGCCTGTCGTATTAAAAAGCTTGCTCCTCAAGGATAGGGGGGACCCTCTGAAGGATCTATAACCTGAGACTCTTCTTGGCCAGCACTTCCTTCCAGCAGAGAGAGATAGAGACAGTGATAGGAAGGGGGAGAGGAGGGAGGGAGGGAGGGAGAGACTAAAAGAGAAAAATATCAGTATGAGATTCTACCTTTCCCATCAACAGTATATGAAAGTGTTTGTTGTACCGTATCTTCACTCTCGCTGGGTATTGTTAGATTTTTCAGCTCTTTACACATTTGCCTGGAACCCTGTGGTTTCTTGTTATCGTTGCCATTTCTTCATTTCCTAGAGAGCTTGAACTTTTTCCCATTTGTATATTGGTCCTGTGGGATTTTCTCTTTTGTGAATGTGTTTTCTCCTCCTTCACTGATCCTTGAAGGCGAAACCAGATCCAGGGCCTCCAAGAGAATGTGCGGAAGCTGCCAAAGCTGCCTAACCTGTCCCCACTCGCCATCAAACACCTGTGGATTCGCACGGCGTTGTTCGAGAAGGTCCTGGACAAAATTGTACATTACCTAGTGGAAAACAGTAGGTGAGCAGGGAAAGACCAGACCCCTGAGTGCTATGTGCCTTCACCTGCTGGTAGCCATGGGAATTGCATCCTCTTGCACATAGCCACTCTGTTTTTCCCCTTGATGTGTACTTGATTTTAAAGTGATTAAATAAAGATCTTCTAGCTATTTGAATATGAACTAGCTTAGGTTAGAACCTTGGGAAGATTCAGATGTTTAATAGCAACATGGGGTCTTTGCATTCGGAGTAGGGTGTAAGGACCTTGAGGTCTTGGTGACCTTCCTTCTCCAATGAATGAAGCCCACTGTCTCCTTGCTAACTGTGTGGCTGTAGGGAAATCACTTAGCTTCTCTGTGCCTCTTGCCTCTTTTGGTAAATGGGGTGGATCGCTGCCACTCCAGAGAAGAGGTGAGAAAGAGAGTGAATACACAGCATTTTGGAAGTGCCTCGTGATACTTCCCACATTTTCTTTCCTTGCTTAGAATTATGATGTAAAGGTTTTCTAGTATAAGTCTTCTTGGCAGGCGTTCATTCATTCATTCATCCATCCAATAAGCATTTAATAAGCATCTACTACATGCCAGGCACTAACCTAGATGTTGAGAATACATTGGTCTTACCTGTCATGTTAAAGAGCTTCGATGTCCTGCCACGAGCAGTGTGGAGCCACTGAAAAATTTATAACATGAGACTCGTCATGGCCAGCACTCCTTCCCAGCCAGAGTGAGAGAGAGAAAGAGAGAGAGAAAGAGAGAGAGAAAGAGAGAAATATCTGAGAATCTCTTCATCTTTTCAGTGTATGAAAGTACATGTTTAACCACATCTTTATGCACAGTTGGTAATATCATCTTTTTTTTTTTTTTAATCTTTTATTCTGTTTGCTAGAAGAGTATGTAAGAAAGTAGAGCATGGTCCTTCCCCTCATGAAGCTCCCATTTTAGAAAGGAAAACAAGCAAATAGTAATTGTGATAATATGTCATAGTGTTCCAAGACAGGTGGGTGGAGTTTAATCTCTTCCAGGTGGTCAGAGAAAGTGTTCTGGAAGATGTGACAGTTCAGCTTCAAGTTGAAGGGTGTGTAGTCATTAACCAGGTGAAGGGGGTGGGGAAGAGTGTTCTCAGCACCGGGGAACAGCAGGTGCCAAGGCCTTGAGGCAGGAGAGGAACTGAAAGAAACCCAGACTCTGAGGGTCCAGTTCATCTCTTAACCTCCTGTCAGTTGTAATATGTCTCTGCCTCCTGCCCTGTTATGGGTCCAGGGCCTGTGAAGTTACTGCCTTTGGTGTATGTTCTTGTGTCTTGTGTTTCCCTGCTGAATAAATTGGTCAAAAGGAATTAGCAGTTATTAGAGCAGCAATGCCAACCGGCTGTTCCTTCATTAAACTTTTTATTTTAAATTTTAGATTCACACAGAAGCTGCAACATTAGTACCGAGAGTTCTTGCCTCTCAAAAATAACATCCTATGTAACGAGAATATAACTTTCAAAACAAGAAGTTGCCATTGGTACAGTACTGTTAGCTAAACTACAGGATTTATTTGGATTTCACCGGTTTTTACATATATTCTTTTTTTTTTTTTTTTTTTTTTTGCTGTATAGTCCTATGAAATGTTAACACATATGTAGTTTCGTGTAACCCACACCACACTCAGGATGCAGAACCATTCCAAAGAAACCCATCACCTCAGAGGAACTCTCGTAGATATCATTTAGAGTCATATCTTGATTCCAACCCCCCTGCTATTTTTAAGGCAGCATTTCCAAGGTTTATGGTCACATAACTGCTGATTTTTGGAGAGGAAATGGAATGGTGGAGTAGAAAGTGCCTTGAAGTGTTCTCTTTAGATCTGACACCAAAATGTGCAGACTTGTTGTTGAGCATGACCAAGGCAGGCCAGTCCTGCCTCAGCTAATATTCTGGTTGATAGATTTATTTGGGGGTAGAATTACAGTGATGTTGCTGTCACTTAGTGGGGCCTTCCTGCTGTCAGAGTCTGTGCTATTGCTGTAGATGCAGGTCAACGTTTAATCCTCCCAACAGCAGGGGCAGATGAGTTCTGTCCTTCTTCTCATTTTACACCGAAGCTCAGAGAGGGTAGTCACCTGCCCACGGGCACACAGTGAGGGAAGGAGTGGCCGAGCTGGGCTCCCACTCAGTCTCTCTGACTTGAGATCCTGTGTCCTTCACCCCTGGCTCTAGGATGGGAAGAACTAAGCCAGCGTGTGTAGCCCATGCCTGCATCTACCTGCTCTGTGGCCTCCAGCAAGTTACTTACCCTCTCTGGGCCTGATATCCTTCAGGAGGTCAGAACAAGGCCTTGTCCACATCAGAAATTCTGTTAGTCGCTAGACTGTATGAGGTTTACAAAGGATTAGAAACCACTACACCACAACTCACAAATAAAAATGAAAAACACTCGGCACAAACACTGTAATATTGATGGCATCACATGTTATTTTGAAGAGTCAGAAGCCAGGTGGGTTTTTTTGTTGTTGTTGTTTTTGTTTGAGTATGTCAGGCCAGCATCGTCCACATTAGTTATCTGGACAGGAAAACCTGTTAATACAGCCTTTTGGATCAACCACAGCTAAAAAACATTTTATCGCCTCAGTAATATTAGAAGGATAGATATCATATGTGCCTCTAAATGACTTCCTGTTTGAAATGGAAGATGCAGCAGAAGTAGATAGAACCAGCCAGGCCTTAGCAACCTTCTAATGATTACTCCTGTCACCTCATTAAGGCTTTATCACACCATGTATTAAGCAGTTTCATGCAAAGCATGGTGCTTAGCGCCTAACATCTATTGTCTCAAAAGTCCTCCTGACATCCCTTTGAGATATATTATTATAATCCCAATTTTACAAATGGGGCATCTGAGGTTCACAGATGTAGCTGGGTGACAAGACGGAGTTTGAACCGTCGTCTGCTCTTAACCACCAGGCCATAGTGGCTTGTGCGCCCTCTGCTGGTCACCATCCAAATCTGTATATCCTTTCCTCCCTTGTTAGTAAATACTATGAGAAAGAAGCTCTCCTGATGGATCCTGTGGATGGCCCCATCCTTGCATCTTTGTTAGGTAAGTGGTCCAGTGCTCTGAATTTCATCTGAATCTCTGGCCTTGGCTTTTGCGATACCTCCTAAGAGCCTTTCACCTCCCTCCAGTTCCCCCCCACCCCCGCCTTCAAAACTTAGCAATTTTCTATCTCTTGCTCCCAGGATCTTGTTTTGGCTTCTCCCTAACAGGGCCCTGGGACATCCCAGCTGGCAGGAAGGGAGGGGCAGTGAAATCCGTGGCCAATTTAGTGGTAGACGGGAGGGCAGACTTTCAGGAGCTATGGAGTGCCAACCCCCATCTGCTCTCCAGTGGGGCCCTGTGCTCTAGAGTACACCAAGATGAAGACTGCAGATCACTTCTGGACTGACCCTTCGGCAGATGAGCTTGTCCAGAGGCACCGCATCCACAGCTCACACCTACGGCAGGACTCGCCCACCAAGCGTCCAGCCCTCTGTGTGAGTGGGGTGGACGGCGGGGCTCTTTGGGGCAGTTAGGCTGAGTTCTGGACTTGGCATGGGGGCAGGGAATAGAGTGGGGTCATGAAGGTCACTCTGGGTCTTGTCCTCCTCCTCTCCTCACACTGCCAGATCCAGAAGAGGCATTCGAGCGGAAGCATGGATGACCGGCCATCCCTCTCCGCCCGTGACTATGTGGAGTCCCTGCACCAGAACTCCCGGGCTACCCTGCTCTATGGCAAGAACAACGTTCTTGTTCAGCCGGTGAGTTCATTTTAGACCCAGACTTTTCACTTACGTTCTGTATCCAGGTCACAGAAGAGGAGTTCCCTCTGGCTGCAGGTTGCTCATCCATTCATCTATCCATCCACCTACTCACCCATCTGTTCATTCATCTTCCAGTATTTCCTCGCCTCTGTCCTTTCATTCATATGCTAATATATCCTTCTATTCATTCATTCATTCATCCATATGCCAGGATTTTTTCTATTTATCCACCCACCCATCAATATCTCTAGCCAGCCAATCAACTCTTTCAATCTCTATATCCATCCATCCCTCTATTCATGCATCCATCCACCATTCCTTCATCTATCTGCTTATATTTATATCTATCCATCCATCCGTCCATCCTTCAATCTTTTCGTCCACTCTTTTGTCCAATTATTTTCTAGTCCATCTGTCCATCCACCTGTCCACCCAGCCATCTATCCATCCATTCTCTCTTGTTATTGCTCATTCTGCAAGCATTTATACTGAACCTACTATGTGCTAGATGCTTAGGATAAAAAGATAAACATCTTCATGTTAATATATATTAAGCATTTCTTACGTGTCAGGTACTGTGCTAAGTGCTTTTAATTGTATCAGCTCAATGAAATCTCACAACAACCATTTGCAGCAGGCACTGTTATCGTAAATGATAACACTGAGGCCCATATAGCAGAATAAGGGTCAGAGTTATGATTCAAATTCAGGCCAGATGGTGCCAGTCTGTGCCACTTACCAGTCACCCTTGATGCCCTAGCACTGGACCAGGCCCCAGGTATGGATGGTGAGCAAGGTATGTGAAGCCCCTCCCCTCATGGAATATCTCCTTTGCTCTTTCCTTTCTGGGACCATTTGGATCAGCATGGTATTTGAGCTCCTCTGGGAAGAAGCAGAGGGAGAGCTGTCAGTCACTCCAGCTCTGCGGTCACAGTTTTGACCACTTCTCCCTCTGAGCCTCATTATCCACATCACAATGGTTATAAGAACCTGTTTCCTTAGACCTAAGAAGCCCTGAATTTAAGATGCACCATTTTTTTTTTAACATAACCATCGAGAAATAAAAAATGCTATTAAATTATATATGCAGTTTTCTCGCTTCTTGAAAATTTTACACTTTTTGAAAGAGCTTTTTGAGACTTATTTGGATATAGTTAGCTTTTTTAAGTCATATATTCCTCTTATAAGTACATAAAAGAGAAAATATAGTTGCAGTATGTTAGTTGAGGTGGTCCTAAAATGTCTTCACATTTCAGGATCCAATCTTCTGTAGCACTTTTTGACTTAGAGTCATCGATGTCCTTATTTTTCCATCCAATATAATTTTCTGTTCCATCAAAAGAAAGAGATCAACAAACTATATCCTATGGTCCAAATGCGGCTCTCCACCTGTTTTTCCAAGTAAAGTTTTATTGGAACTCAGCTATGCCCATTAATTTACATATTGGTTATTTTCATGCTACAGTGGCAGTGTTGAGTGGTTGCAACTGAGCCTGTATGGCTCACAATGCCAGAAATATTTCCTCTCTGACCCTTTACAGAAAAAGTTGGCTGGCCTCTGTTCCAGAGCATGGGAGATGCAGTATTTCTTGCAAGCATTGCACTTGGCTGTTGATGTGCAAGAAAATCTGCAATGTGGGCATCTCTGCATTGGTGAATGTCACATTAGCACCTCATTGCTCTGTTCCCAGCCTTTCTACATATACATTAACTTTTTGATTCAAAGCTGAATTACAGTTTAATCTTTTTAGAGACTTTTAAAATAGCACCTGTGCTCTGAATGTGAAGTATCAACCACACACTATTGTCATTTCATTAATTGAAATGACAATATGAACAACTGTTGATATGAATGTGAAGTATCAACCACACACATATTGTCATTTCATTAATTGAAATGACAATATGAACAACTGTGACTGAGTTTGCGTGAGATCAGCTAATGACAACTATGTCACGATGGTGAAATTCTGTAAGATGCATCCCTATTTCAGGCACATTCACATGCGAAAAACAAATGTCCATCTTAGAATTGATGAACGACTGCAGATGGACTCCCTCATGGGGCTGCAGGCCTGGTTGATTCAGTTGAGACAATTTGTGTAACTCTAAGCCATACTTGGTACACTGTAGGTGCTCAGTAAATGTTAGTTGTCTGTCTCCATGTATTGTTGAGATGAATGTGGTGGAGGGACGGCCTCCTCTCTGGGTAAAGCTTGGAGACACTGCCCTCCACCACTCTCTACTTGGGTTAAAACAGCAGATGAGAAGCTATGCGGGCCAGTTGGGAAGGCAGAGGTTCAGGCTGCTGGGTGGGGAGTATAGTGGGGGTATTTGGGGAGGAGCTTCTGGGTCATGTCCTTGGGATAAGTTCAGCTGCCATCTCTTTCTTCCTTAATACTGGCCAAAAAGATGGTGTTCTCTTTTGGAAAGGGTGATATTGAGAGGGCCAGAGCCCCTTCATGGTTCTAAAGAAACCCCCAGCCCCACCCTCACAGCAGGGCCTCTGAACCTCAGAAGGCAAGCGTGAGTGTGAAAGTGTTGGGGCTGGACAGCTTTCACAGGTGGATCTATAGAACTCATCCTGGGTGGTTGGCTGCAAATGGCTTCACTTAGCATGACTTCCTGGAAGAAGGTTCAGGGTCTTTCGAATGGCCATAGCCTTGGAGGGAATGACCCAGCCTCTTGTCTGGTTATGTGCCCTTGAGTCAGATGAGCCAGGGCCCCCCTCCACTGTAACTCTCTCTGTGACCAGGCCTGAGTCCTTCTCTCTCTGCAGAGGGATGACATGGAGGCTGTGCCAGGGTACCTTTCCCTTCACCAAACAGCTGACGTCATGACCTTGAAGTGGACACCCAACCAGCTGATGAATGGGTCTGTGGGAGACCTGGACTATGAGAAGAGGTAGGGCGCCGGGTCCCTTTCCTCCCTTTGGCACAGGGAAATTCATGCCTTGTCTCTGTTCTCCTACCCCTGTCTGCTGTTCCATCTGGCTGTTAACGGCCACTGTGCTCAGCTTCCCTGTGGCTCTGGCCTCAGAGGTAACTCAAGGATTTGAGAAGATCTGGAAACTACCTAGAAGAACCTTAAGGTGTGGAATTAGGCAGAGCCCTGGCCAAAACATCACCTAGAGAGAGAAATCTTAAAGGTCTCAAGCCCACAAATAGTCCCCTGTATGCTGCTCCTTTTCCCATCAATTAATAAAAAAGGGAGGCAGAAAGTGTTGGTTGGTAGGCTTCTAGTTCAGAACTGTGTCTCCTCAGATATCCTGGAATTTATAGGACCCAGCGAAGGCTTTGTAATCACACACCAAAGAAACTTGGGGCTGGGCATCCCCTGCTGCAGTACTCTGTGTTCTAGCACAATTAGGGACGTCTTTAGGAAGAACAAAGGGAAATACAAAGTCACTGCTCAGGGACCTTATCAGCTTATGCATCTTAAAGCTTAGAATTGGGCCTTCACTGACTGCCCCGATGCGTTTGGATCACACAGAGAGCCCCGAAAATCCTTCATAGCATTTATAAAACTGTAGTCACATATGAAATCTGCGCTTCCTGTATACCAACTATCTCGCCCTCCAGACCTTAGTTCCATGAAGGCAAAGACTCTGTCTTGCTCCTGTCTTCTTCCCAGCACCTGCCATAGAGTGTAGCACATATTAGGTTCTCAGATAATCTTCGTGAAATAAAGCAGTGATTCATTCATTAAATATTAACTGAGCACCTATTATGTGCCCAGATACAAGAGAGGTTGCAGATACAAAAAAGGAGAGGAAAAATCTTTATCTTCTCAGAGCTTATATTGTGTTTACATTATGCTGGGGGAGACAACGAATAAGCAAGTAAATGGATAAATATATTTTATAGGACCAAGTTTTTGCTCAGCTTTCACCTCGCTGGTTGACCTGGGGTATATCACTCCCCCTCTCTGGACCTTAGTTTCCCCTTTGTATCAAATGAGGGAGCTGGACAAGACTTTCCCAGAACTGGAGGGTTCTCAAAGGGTTTTCAGGAGCTGTCAAACACTGAGTGTCTTTTGTCCAACGTCAAAGCCTGTGGACCTGTATGTTGGGTGGACTTAAGCCCAGGACTGTGTGGGCAGGAATCTTTTGATGCTAATGTTTTAGGAGAGGCATTGGACCAAATGATTGCCAAGCCCCGCCCCATTCCGGCTCAGATCATCGGGGACTCCATGTGTCTGTATCTTTTCCTCTGTTTGTGACCAAGCACATTGTAGGTGCTTCCATATTTAGTTCCAGATGAATTTGTACTTTCAAGGTCACCGCCAATGGGACTGGGGACTTCCCTAGGCCTGGACTCTGAACCCCCATCTGTTCTCGTTATCCTTTTGTGACACCTGGGGTTCAGGGAAGAGAAACAGCCAGGGGTCAGAAATGTGGGCATTAATGTGTGGGAAAAGGAGCACCTAAGGGTTCCAGGTTCTCTTTGGGGATCAAGGGACAACAAAGATAGGGGAGTAGCCCCTGTCTGAGGAGGTTTAAGACCTCTTTTCCCAGCTAGCCTTCCCTCTCACACAACTAGGATCATAACTCCCCGCTGGAGTTTTCTGATGTTGAAGAGGAAATATCACCAAAGAGATAGATATTTGGGCTCTGGAGTCAGGATGGACCTGGCTCACACCTCCGCCCTGCCATGAGGAACAGTTGGAACCCTCATACACTGCTGATGGTGCAACCACTTTGCAGACCCATTTAGAAGTTTATTATAACACACCCTTGACATATGACACAGCAGTTCTACTCCAGAAAGCTGTTAAAACATAAAACGTAAACAGAAACTTAGCTCTTGCTCCTTCCTAGTTGAATGATCTTGGACAATCAACTTTACCTCCCTGAGCCTCAGTTTGTTCATCTGTAAAAATGGGAATGTGGTAATGGAATCTCCAAACTGGCATGTGCGGAGAAGTCAATGTGAAAATGCATGTGAAGCCCTCAGCAGGGAACCTGGCACCTGGAAAGACCTGTCAGTCATGGAAGCTGTTTGTGTTAATTTATGTGGATCCAAAGGAACTGTTCACAGAGCTCCTCCTTGCTGGTGTTGATTATAGTTGGAAAGTTGCTTTGTTTACTAGGCATCCCAGTGCCTAGCATTAACCACTCACTCTCTATATTCTCTGAGTATCTTATAGAAGTGAACAAAACCCAGTCCCCTCTCCAGGCATTCAGCACCCCACAGAGAAACAAGAGAAAACAGGCAATGTGATGGGGCAACATATGGGAGCCCAGGGAAGGGTCTCCTTGCTGAGACTCAGCATGCAAGGGGCTCGGCAGAGGCTGGTAGTCTAAAACTACTTGTGTACTTGACCATCTTCCAAGGCCGTTCATTCCATGACCCTGATGAAGCTGATTCTGGTACAGACCAGTACAGGAAGGGCCTTGAGAGAGCTTCCAGCTTCCTCATTTCACAGCTGGGGAAACCAAGGCCCAAGATGGAAAGGGACTGGTTCAATGTAGGTGGCAGAAGTGAGATTTAAACCTTGTCTGACTTTGAAGCCTGTGTTAGTTTGGGTCCTCCAAGAAGCAGACAACACCAAGACGTGCAGGAGAGACTAAATTGAGGAAGCACCTGTGAAGGTTGAATGTGAGGAGCAGAGGGAGGTGGGGAGATCCCTCAAACCATAAAGCTGGTCTGACCCCTGTGAGGGAGGAGAGGGAAGGACGGAAGATAGGGCAGGAAGAGTCTGAGACACAGTTCAGTTCTCAGAATGTTTGGCTATATCAGTTGGGAGTCCCCAGACTAAAGGTGACCCCAGGCAGCCCCCTGTCCCACAAGAACAGGCCTATACTGGCACCCCAGCATGCTCAGTTCTGGCTGAGAAGAAGCATGGACTTGGCACAAATGTGGCGGTGCATCCAGAGGGGTGGCCTCCGAAGCTGTTGGTCAACTCTGCCTCCCACAGCAAGGTCTCCTGAAGGAGACCTGCACATTGCATTCCCATGGCTGACACCAAGCCTGAGTTCCTGTGGCCGCCACCTCCCATTGTATTCCGAGCGGAAAAGCAATCTATTTCAGGACAATGGTAGGCTTTGAGCTGGAAATGAAAAATTTTAAGTAAATAGTCACAGGGACCACTAACCAAGTAGTTTTTTGTGTATAAGACTTCAAATATGAGCCCTTCACATATATGATTTTATTTAATCCTCAGTAACACTATGCAGTGGGCATTATCATCTGCATTTTACACAGGAGGAAACTGAGGTTCATAGAAGCATTCGAGTCACACTGATGGTACCTGTGAAGTCAAAGCTTTTGAGTGGCTATTTTAACTCCCACCCATGGACACATGGTAGCATGGTGTTAGGGTTGAGTTGATTAAGGCTCCTAGATACTGGTGACAGAAAACCAGACTCAAGCTGCCTTTAGCATTTGTTCACATGAACAGAAAAATCCTGTGGTGGTGGCTTCAGGCTTGGCTGGATCCAGGGACTCCAGTGATGAAGACCTGAACTCTTTTCATCTCTTGGCTCTGCTACCCTGACTGTTGACCCCATTCTCAGGCAGGCTTTTTCTTGTCATGGCCTCCTACATCTCTAGACGTGTATCATTCTTACCACTACTCATCCAGCAGAAAGGAGCATCTCTTCCAGTACTACTAACAAAAATCCAGCAATCGAATCTCATTGGTTCTGCCATTTCTGAACCAATCACTGTGGCCAAAACAGCGGAATGTGTGGATTGGCCAGGACTTGGTTAGGTGACCGTTCCTAGAGTCCTGGACTGGACGGTGTGTGGGGTCAGCCTCAACCACATGGACTTTGAGTAACCAGGGGGGAGTCCTCAGAATATTGGGGTACTGGGACCAGAAAAAGGGGAGATAGAGTTTCGGAAGACTGATATAGAAGTTGCAGATAGGTGCGTCCTGGTGAGAAGGGTAGAGGGGTCCATGGTTTTGGTCTTCTGGCCTCCTGGGCTCTTCTCCATGATGAGGTGGGCAGGCATCCTGAAAGCTCAACCTTCCCTCCCCTTCCAGCGTCTACTGGGACTATGCCATGACCATCCGCCTGGAAGAGATTGTCTACCTGCACTGCCACCAGCAAGGTGGGGACTGCGAGGGGAGCACGGGGCTGCGGTGTTCTTCCTGCCCCCACCTCCTTATTACCTGTGCAACCTCAGACAAGTGATTTCATCTCTCTGAGCCTCAGTTTCCCCATCTGTAAAATGGGAATCATAACAGCACCTACTCATGGTCTTGTTGTGAGAATCAAATGACCTATGTTAAGGGCTTAACATCAAAGCCATGATATTAGTTGCTGTTACTTATTGAGCACTCATGATGTGCCAAGAACTGTTCTAACTATTTACATGTCTATTATTTAATTGTCACAACAACCCAGTGTTAAGGGCTCCATTCCAAGTTCAGAAGTGAGGAAGCAGCTCGGCACAAAGACACACAGCCGATAGATTCCAGAGCCTGGACTCGAACCCAGTTCTTTGTCCCTCCAAAGTTTGCTTTGCAAATCTGGAATTAATGACTAGGGTCTCCCTTTTAAAGCTCAAAAGAAGGTATATTCACTACAAGTAGAGGGCCGTCCTGCTTTGGAAAGCAAGGGATCTGTGACCTACCAAGGCACAAAACATTAAGCTTATTTAATGATAGACCTGGGTTCAAATCGAGGCCCTGCCACTTACCAACTCTATGACCCTGGTAAAGTTACATAACCTATCTGAACCTCAGTTTTATCATTTG
The DNA here is from genome assembly GCF_902729225.1 of Pteropus medius. Lineage (NCBI taxonomy): Eukaryota > Metazoa > Chordata > Mammalia > Chiroptera > Pteropodidae > Pteropus > Pteropus medius. The sequence goes on from NW_024356336.1 coordinate 1,954,859, forward strand.
TAAAATAGGCAATAATATTTATGCCTCATACTTTGAGTACTACAATAAGATGATGGCTTTAACGTGCTGTGCTTATACACAGTAAGTGTCCAGTACATGCTAGCTATCTACTTCCCGGAGAATGGGTAGGTCTAAAAGCCTCCATACAAAAACAGGTCAGGTAGATTTGTAGAGGGTGCTTGAGGGACATGGGGTGTTTGGGGGCATTATTTTCCCTTGGTGGGTGGCTATAGAGAAAGTCAACCACACTCTTGACTGTGTCATAGAGTTCCTAGTCAACGATGACGGTAGATGGGAAGGAAGGGACTCAAGAGAGATAAAACCTGCCCCTGACCTTCTGCCAAGGCCTTTCCCAGGGCCTGGGAGCAGGTCAGTGGGTCTGGCTCAGCATGTCTAATGGGGATATGGTGGCTCAGAGGGCCCCATCACCACACCTCATAGTGACTCCCTGTTGGGTCTTCTTTGGCCGGGTCATGGCGGTAGTGGACAGCGGTGGGACGGTGGTGTTGGTCAGCCAGGACGGGATCCAGAGGCCACCCTTCCACTTCCCTAAAGGAGGGCACCTCCTGCAGTTCCTCTCGTGCTTGGAGAATGGGCTGCTCCCTCATGGGCAGCTGGACCCACCACTCTGGTCTCAGAGGGGGAAGGTGAGTGAGTGTGGGGACCCAGGGAAGCCGAGGTTGGGGTCAGCCTTGGGGAGCAGTCATTCTTGCCCATGGGCCCTTATGTGGCTTCACAGGCTCTGCATACCCCATCAAGGGCCTCGGGCTGTTCGGGTTGGGAGACAGGTGTGTCCCAGGGACCATGTATTGGGACATGTTCTTTCAGGGCAAAGTATTTCCCAAACTACGCAAGCGAAGCCCTCAGGGTTCCGCCGAGTCCACGTCTTCAGACAAGGAAGATGACGAGGCCACAGATTACGTGTTCAGGATCATCTACCCTGGCATGCAGTCCGAATTCGGTAAGCTGCCTTGTCCCTGGGCCTGGGGAGCCCCCCATTAGCTGATCCCCAAAATGACCCAGGCATTTGTAATTAGAAGACAGGAGATCTGGGTTCTGGGGCCAGCCGGGAGACCTGGAATCAGGAAGTTCATATCTTGGCGGCATCTGTTCCCCACTAAATGAGAACAGAAAACCACTCTCTACTTAGATAATGAAGACATGGCTTGCCGGGAGGTAGCATGGGGTAGTGGCAGTGACATGGGCTCTGGGATCCTGGTTGAACTTGGGCAAGTAAACTTCAGCCCTCAGTGCCTCAGCTTCATCATCTGTAAAATGGGGATGTTGATAGCACCTATTTCATAGGGCTCTTGTGAGGATTAAGTGAGATAAGGCACTTGGTACAGAGAACATGTAAATGTTAGCTGCTATTATGGTATTATTGTACTTCAACATACTGTTGTAAAGATTCACTGAGATAATAGATGATCAATGTAAAGCCCATAGAATAAGGCCTCGCACACAGTAGGTCCTCAATAAATGGTAGTCAAAACAGCAGAGAGGAAGCAAAGCACTAGGCTCTAGTATGCCCAATGATAATATACGTCCAGCCATTTTCATGGTGACTGCCATGAAACAGATGCTTAGGGAATGGGGACTGTTGCTCTTAAGATCATCATTACCGTGGGCTTTTCTGAGAATTAAATGAATTAATATTTGAAAAGTTCTTGGAAGGAGGCCTGGCATTTATGAAGCACTGTGTGGATGTCCATTAAAGCAATCACTATTAAGTTATGGGTTCTTTCTGTTAACCTCATTTCATTTAACCCTCTGGGGCTCCCTGGATCCCATTTGACAGACAATGGCTCTGAACCTCCCTTTGCTTAAGTGACGTTGGCTACACAGTGAGAAGTTCTTTTGAAAGCAGATGTCCTTCCAGGAAGGACGGACTAACATTGCCAGGCCGCTTAATGCTCCATCTCTCATCCATCATTGAGTCACAACCAGGGTGTGGGGCAGGCTTGGTGGTAAGGTCTCACGTGGTGCTGGTTAGTGTATTTTCATCCATATATTGCGTCATAGCCAGTTAGGAGCAAAGCCTGGTGTTCCTGCATTATTAAGAACCACACAGTATCCTGAAGTGTTTGGTACTATGTCCATTCCCACTCCAATCAAGGTCTGGAGCCATCCCAGCCTGTCCTTGGCTTCACAGCCCACCAGAGAGCTGATTCATTAGAGAGGACCAGATGCCCTGTGGCCACCTTCCCAGAAAAGTCTCTCCACAGGGGCTCATCCTCCAACAAATGACTTGTAAGCTCCTGGTGGGAGCCCGGCTGAGTGCTGGATGTCCCTTATTTAGGGTATGTCAATATTAGCCTCTTGTTGACTCTGCATGTGCCAGTAGGACATGTGCTAGCTGTGCCCACCCACAGCCCTCTGTGCATGCTGCCCCACTGCCAGCTCCCAGTCTCAGGGTCTTTGTGCCTGAAGGGGTTCTCCGGCCACCAGGGTCCTTCTGCCCATGTGTGGGGCAGATTAGAAGTGTCAGGGCATCCCTGCTCCCTGAGCAGCACTGAGCCCAGTGACTGACAGGAGGTGGTATATAAATGCCCCAGCTCCCTTACCCCTCAGGTAAGAAAACTCTGACACATATGTTCTGCACATCTCCCAGAGGTCTCCCAGGAAATCAAGTGCCAGTTACCCACAGTGGTGACTGACACTTTACTCTTAGCCTCCTATTCCTGTCTCACTTAACCTCTCCCTATCTGTGCTTCTTGGGGACACTTCCCAAATAAACTATATGCACTTGAATCCTGTCTGTCTTTGTGAGAAACCCCACCCAGTTTAGTTTATGTAGAAAGGGCTTCCCAGTCTTGGCACCACTGACATTTTGGATTGAACAATCCTTTGTGGTGGGGGCTGTCCTGTGCATTGTGGGATTTTGAGCAGTGTCCTTGGTCTCTACCCACTAGATCCAAGTTACAGCAACCAGAAATGTCTCCAGACATTGCCAAATGTCTTCTAGAGGCAAAATCGCCCCAGGTTGAGAACTGCTGGTTTAGAGAAAAGAAAACATCACAGCATTCAGTGCTGCCACTGCAATGTGGCCAAGTGACTTGTACTCTCCTGGCCTCATTTCCTTGTCTGTAGAATGGGGATAACAGCACTGCCCTAGGATCATATTCTGAGGAGCCAGTGTGATGATACATCAAACACCTGATGTGACACGTGACTAATGTTCAGTGAGCTATAGTAGGTATCCTGTATTGAATGCCACTGTGTATCAAGTCCACTTCTATGCTATCCATGTCTTAATTCATGTAATCCTCACCACAGCCCTCCCAGGCAGATACCACTGTCATCAGCATTCCCTGTTTTTCAGAGGAGGGAACTTAAGACACAGAAAGGTTAAGAAACTGGTCCAAGGTTGGCATGGCTGGAATTTGAACCCAGGTGGTCTGGCTCCAGAGCTTGTGCCTATCACCACTACTCCATGCAGATCGTTTGTGGAGGACAGGGCATTGTGGGTTCACCCCTTCATCCTCAAAGTCAGATTCATCCATCATGGAAATGGTAACCCCATGCTTGGTTGGTTTTTCTCAGGGGCCTGAGCCACACAGAGTTATTTTTAAAAAACAATCTTTATGCTTATGCTTTTCATCTGTGGGAGGTATAAAGTCTTTTCTGGAGAAGTGCCTAAATCAGAAATGGGCAAACCCTTTCCTGTGGGCCCATTTGTCCCACTGCCTGTTTTGTAAATAAAGTTTTATTGAAACATGGCCATATTCACTCATTTATATATTGTCTGTGGCTGCTTTCATGCCACAACAGCAGAGTGGAATAGTTATGACAGAGACTGCATGGCCCACAAAGCCAAAAATATTTACTATCTGGCCCTTTACAGAAAAAATTTATAGACACCCGCCTTAAATAATGAGAGAAAAGAGTTTCTCTCTGTGGGAGGGAAGGTGTAGTCACAGGTGGTTCAAAACTCTCTTTCAGTGTCTTCTTACCCATCTCCACAACTTAGATCTTTGCCTGCCCTTGTGCACAGAGGAGGCAAAGACAAGTTCTAGAACACCTAGTTAAGTTCACAGTCAGACAAAGGCATTTTCAGACAGCTCTGTGGCTCTGAGTGTCTCTGTATGTCTGGTGTGGCAGGTACAAGCCACATGTGGTTTACCAAGCACTTGAAATACAGCTAGTCCAAATTGAGGTATGCTGTAAGCGTACAGTACATCTGGGATATTGAAGACTTTGTACACAAAAAAAGAAGACTTTAAAATATCAATAATTTTATACTGATTATATGTTAAAATGATAACATTGTGGATATATTGGGTTAGGGAGACTATATTGTTGAGATTGACTTCACCTGTTTCTTTGCCCTTTTAGTGTGGCTACTAGAAATTTTTTAATTATGCAAGTGGCTTATAATGTATTCCTGCTAGACAGTGCTAGCCTAGTACAGAGCTTCTCAACCTTGGCACTGTTGACATTGGGTCTGAATAATTGTTTATGTGTGGAGTAGGGGAGTGTCTTGTACATTATAGGATGTCAAGCAGGATCTCTGGCTCTGCCCATTAGAAGTTAGTAGCATCTAGCTAATTCCCAAGTGGCGACAATCAAAATTGTCTCCAGACATCACCAGATGCCCCTTGGGGGACCAAAATTAACCAGTTGAGAAACACTGGTCTCAGGCAAGAATGGTATGGGGAGGTGACAGCTAAGGGGAAAACAGCTGAGAGCGTGAGTAGCATCTTGGGGTCTAATCCCCTGGGTTTATACAAAAAAAGATACCCATAGCACCTCATGTTGACTGGGTGGTTTGGGGCATGCTGCTTAAATACTCTGTGTCTCAGTTTCCTAATCTGTAAAAAGAGGTAACGATAGTACTTATGTTCAATAAGTGATGTCTGTTGTTAGTGAAAAGAGAGGGGGGACTTCAGTCAATAGACCAGCTATGCCAGTTATTACCTGGTAGGGCCTTGACTGATTAAATAGTGTCTCGTTCTGAGCTTCACTTTTCTCTTCTGCAAAATGGGAAAAGAAGCTCATCCCTTACAGGCTCATTAAGGATGATTAGGCATGGCCCTCAGCACATAGTAGGCACTTTATAAATATCAGCATTCTTTCTTTCTCTGGTCAGACACAGTACGTGGAGGAGGGCAGGGGAAAGGTTCAAGCTCCAGAGAACTGATTCTTTCGGTCATTTCGGTGTTTTGCCCACCTCAGACCTTCAATTTCACTGGTGCTCTTTGTTTTGTGTCTCAAGTTGTTCCCGACCCCTTGGGCAACACGTTCCCTGTCTCCGTGGGCTCTCCCTGGATGGTGGTTCCTGCAGGCCGGTCCATGTTGGTGGTGGCCAGGGACAGCCGGTGGGCACAAACCAGATGGGATGCCACCCTCCCCACGCCAGGCCTGAAGCAGCAGCCCCCCAGTAATGTCTGGGGTCCCCCACCCCTGGGGCTGGGTGCTGGCCACCTCTGCCATGTTGTCATTTCAGTCTTGGTCCCAGGGGAGATGGAGGCAGAGACAAATTGATACCTTTAGTGTCCATCCTCCACCCTGCAGGGCACAGCTTGGAGTGTATGGGTTCAGTAGTGAAGGGGTCCATTGGTGATGTCTGCAGTGTGGGAGGGGCTGGAGGCATAGACATGCTTGCCACACTGGGTGCAACTGATCAGTGCTTGCCTGAGATTCACTAAGAACTGGGTCCATTTTTCTAGAATATTTTACAAGTGCTGAGTGGTCTTTCTTGGATGGCTCATCGGTCAGTCTGCATGGAGAGTAGTAGTATAACAAGCTGCTTTTGGTGACCCCAAAACCCTCGTTCTTTAGGCAGCTTCCTACTCTGTCACTGGGTAAGGGCAGACCCTATCAACTTTGGAGCTCTGATGACAAGCTGGGGGCCAGGTCCACAACTACCCTCCCCGTGGAGCCTGAAGGAAGAGGCGGGGTGTTATCAGTCATCCTTGAGGACACATGGCACATGAGGCAAATGTACACCCCTCTTAATTTCCTAGAGCAGGGCTTGGCAAGTTATGGGCCACAGGCCAAATTCAGCCCATGAGCTGAGAATGTTTTTTACATTTTTTAAATAACTGAAAAAAAAAATCAAAATAAGGATAATATTTTGTGACAAGTGAAAGTGATATGAAACTCATATTTCATTCAGCACCTATAAATAAAGTTTTATTAGAATACATCCATGCTCATTTGTTTGCATTTTGCTTATGGCTATGTTTGCACTACAATAGCAGCATTGAGTGATTATGATAGCAATCAAATGGCTCACTAACCCCCAAATATTTTTTTGCCTGGCTCTTTACAGAATGTATTTACCAAGCCCTATCTTAGAGAAAATAAAATTTTTGCACTTGTCTGGAACTGCCAAGAGGCCAAGAAGTTAGTTATAGAAATTGTAATGTGTATGTCACCAGTATGTTTGTTCTGCAGCATTGCAGATGCTGAGGTTTTTCATAGAGCTGGGAAAGAAAGCAGTAAGGGAAGCAATAAGTGCTGTATCCTGAGAGTAATTGATCAGGAATCACCAATGTCCAGGAGTTAGGAAATCAGTCATGCCCTCTTGATTCTCAAATGTGGCTGCCATGTCAAAATTGTTTTTGAAATACAGACTCAAGGACTGTATCTCCAGGAGGTTTTAATTCAGTAGGTCGGGGGTGGGATACAGGCTTATGGCTTTTTAACAAGCCCCCTCCCCACATGATTCTGGAGGGTTACCGACCTATTTGAGACCCATTGTGGGGCAGCTGTATGGCTCAGGACCATGGACAGTGCTGGTGCCCTCATCAGTGGGGATTCCACTAGGTCCTTACCTTTTGTGCCCTGCCTCATCCGATGAGTCAGGCACCCATCTGTCTCACTACCAGAGACTCTGTCACCCAGAGAGTCTATTTCTAGAGACTCACAACTGTCAGCCTTCCCCAGAAACCCCTAGGAGGCTCCCCTTCCTTCAAGTCAGCCTCCTGTGAGGACAGCTGAATGACAACATGGTGAGGCTTGGTCTCCTGCTCTGGGATTGGACCTATTTTCTTGGTTCTGGTCTCTCTCTCTCTCTCCCTCTGTTTTCTTCCTCTCTCTTCAGCTGTCATCAGCTCTGCCCATTTGCTGATGGCTCCAAATCTTGGTGGTGGCTTTCATTGGATCAGGTGGGCTCAGGGACCTGGCTCAGGCAATGATTGGGCTCACTGTTTTCTGCTGTGACATTCAGTGTCTTTTTCTGCCCCTGTGCTGGCCTGGGAGTGAGCCGCTTGCTTTGGGATGAGGTTTCTGTGACCACATAGGCTTAACCAGGGCTCTTTCTCTGCCCCTTTTATCTACCACAGTCCCCCAGGACCTAATGGATGTCTCTGTGAGCAACCTGCCATCCCTATGGCAACCCAGCCCCCGAAAATCCTCCTGCCCATCCTGTTCACAGAGTGGCTCAGCTGATGGTGGCTCAACCAATGGCTGCAACCATGAGAGGTATGAGGGGCTTGAGCTGTAGATTGAGGGAACAGAAAGATTTACCAAAGATTTGTAGATACCCACTGCTTGCCCTGCACTGACTTCAGAGGAGTGAACATAAGTTATGGAATCATCTAAGTCTAGGTTTACTCCTAGCCTTGTGAAGCCTTAGCTGTTAGAGCTTCCTTAAATGTATCAGTCAAGATAAACAAATTTGCCGCAGTAACAAACAGTCCTAAAAATCTCAGTGGTTTATTATGACAGTGGCTTATTTATCATGCGTGTCGTGTCTATCATGGGTCTGTACATTAAAGGGCCTGACTGATGGAGTTACCAACTCCTTGAATATTGACAATCACAGTGACAGAGTAAAAGGTAAGTTGGAGAGGCTTGAACCAACAGTTAAACACTCCAGCTTGAATGTAGCACCTGTCATTTCCACTTACACCTCATTGGCCCCATCCACAAGAGGCCAGGAAGTGCAGTCTTCCCACACTCCTAGAAAGCAGAAACCAGAAGTATTACTTAATGACTACCACACATGCCTCAGTTTGCTCCTCCCCCGAATGGGGACACTAATGCTTATTTTATATAGCTATTATAAGGACCAATCAAACAACAATTTAAAGTAGCCAGCTTGTGGTACCCGGCACATAGTAATGTTCGTTAAATGACACTTATTATTTTATTGTGTAAAGTTAAATCCCCAGACTATCACTTTCCTCTTCAGAACTACGCAGTCCATTCGTAAGAATGGTCTTGTTTCCCACTGACCCAGCCTGGCCTGGGAGAATGGAATCCTTTTTTTGCTTGCTGGGCCTTGGGTGGTCCATTCTTCAGCCATAGGAGCATGGGGGTTGGCATCAAATTTTTGAGGTTATCTAAGCCCTGGCTTTCGATGTGCAGTCTGTGAAACAGCAGCATCATCACCTGAGCATCTTCTCAGTCCTTCATCCCAGACCTACTGAAGCAGATATACATTTAATTAGACCCCAACATCACGTGTGTATTTTTAAGTTTGAGAAGCACTGATATAACCGGAGAGTCTTACATCTTAATGTGCAGCAGAATCACCTGGAGGAAGTAACAAAATGTAATGGTTCCTGGTCTACTTCCTAGAGGACCTGATTGAGTAGATCAGCGTGGGGCCTAGAAATCCACATGTTGGAGAAATTCCAAGTGATTCATGGGCTACTGGTCCATGGATCACTGAAACATGCAGTTCTAACATAGGACTCCCTCTTATCTGCTTAAACACCTGTAGCGACAGCAATCTCACCATCTTGCAGATAGCCAAGTACAATGTGGGACAACTGCCAGCGTGATGCTATTCTCATGCAATCTGAGCAAGCCTGAGCCACACCAGCCTGAGAGCATAAAGAGTTTGGCTTTAATGTCTAATGTCTCCCTGTGCATAACTGGAGCGCTTCAGCCATGCCTCCTTCCCAGTCTCCTGGATTTCCCTGGGTGTCTCCTGGGATGTTTTTCCTCCCTGTTCTTTACAGGAATGCACAGCACTCCCTTCAGCAGTCCTTGCTTTCTTCAACAATGCTGGGGTCTTACCCTACTCTCCTCTTTCAGCCAAAAAAGCCCCCCAAAATTCCCATGCAAGGAGTAGCTCTGAAGCAACACCTGCTTTGTAATCAGCCAGACTCTGAACCCGTTTTGCTCATCTGATTTAGCTGGGTCACATTAGAAGTCAGGAGTCTTTCTGCAAGTGACAGAAACCCACTTCAGACTGGTTCAAGTCAAAAACAAAGTCTGTTGACAGAACCGAGAAGGCCAGAGGCATAGTGGCTTCAGGCATGGCTGGATCAAGATGCACAAAACAGGATTCTCTGTTTCTTCAGCTTTTGCTTCTGTTTGCCGCTATGATGGTTTCATTCTTAGACAGGCCCTTCTATGTAGTGGCAAAAATGGATCCCAGCAGCCACTGCCTCATATCTCACTGGCTTAGGAACTTGAGCAAAGAAAAGAGTGTCTATTTCCCAGTCATTCCAACAGAAGTCCCAGGGCTGACTCTCACTGGCTCAGGTTGAATCACATGACCATCTCTGACCCAATCAGTGATACTGCAACCTGAGTTCTGTACTGGATGGAATTAGCCCCACCCAAAACATAGAGACAGAGAGTTGGGGAAGGGAGGACTCCCAAGCTGATAGCAGAAGGGGCAGTGATGCTGTATGGGTAGAAACAATACTCCCATAGTCCATTTGACTGGGTAGTTTCAGTTTGCTCCTAGAGATAACAAGTTGTACTCCTCTCCAGAAAACCTGTGTGGATCTGTCCTAAGCATCTCCCTCTTCTTCTGCCTGCAGGGCCCCCCTGAAGCTTCTCTGTGACAATATGAAGTACCAGATCCTTTCCAGAGCCTTCTATGGATGTGCGTATTGGTCTTATTTGCCATTCTAGTCTCCAGAGAGCATTCACTGAGTGCCTACTACCTGCCAGCGATATCAGAGAAAGGAGCCTGGCTCTGTGAACTGCTGCTCCTCTGTTTCCTAGATGTCTAGTTTTGATGAAGTTATATTAACCTCGCTGAGCCTCAATTTCCTCATCTACAGATTGGGGATAAATTTCATTCCTCAGTCCTAACAGGGGGCAGTGAACAGTGGGGTTCCTTGATGGCCAAGATTTGATTTAATCACTGTTACATTCCCAGTGCCCACCTTAGAGTGTTTGTTTTCAGGGTTGAATGAGAAGTGTGCATAAAGCCCCTAGCACCTAGTATTGCCCATCATGGCTGTTCAGTGAATGCCAGTTCCTTTTTCCCGTTAGCAGAGGCAGACAAGGGAAGCAGCCTGATCCCTTCCCAAAAACTTAAAAATCAAATTTATAATACAAGTATTCTGATTATTTCCATTTAACAGATGAGGAAACTAAGGCACAGGGAGGTGAGGTGACTTGACCAAGGTCACACAGATAATAAGCAACAGAGCTAGCACTCAAACTCAGGCCTGTCTGACTGCAAAGGCTCTGTTTTTCCCACTCTACTATATTGCTTCGTAGCAGGTTTTATTTCCCCAGCCTCACGAACCTAGATAGGGAATAGAAAATGTGTGTATTTTCAGGGATTCTAGAAAAGCGTTACTACATCATTCAAGGGCCTGCAAAATTGCATGGTACGTCGTATCCCCGAGTGCTGGAAAGGCAAGGAGAGCATGAGCTCCCCAAGATCAAGGTTTTTTTCTGTTCTGTTACCACCTATCCTAATGCAGAGTCTGGAATGGAGTAGACTGTGGGTGAGTATTTATGGAACCCAAATGGAAAAGCTTCCTGGAAGAAGGGGTGGGGGTCAAGATGGGCCTCTAATGATATAATCACACAATATGGCTCATCCCTGATGGCGGTTTAGAGCCCAGAGCCCGGGTTCTGAAGCCAGGCAGCTTGGGTTCAAATCCCAACTCCATACTTCTTAACAAAGTGAACGGACAAGTGATGAAACCAGTCTATGCCTCGGTTTCTCCATCTATAAGATGGGGATAATAAGAGTTCCTCTTCATAGGGTTGTGGTGATAATTAAATGAGTTATGTAAGCTCCAGAAATGGGTCCATGGAATGTAGTATGGGCTGTGTAAGTTAGCCATTGTCATCATCATCATCATCATCATGATTATCCTCATTGTCGGTAGGGGCAAGTCCTCAGGCTCTGGAATGTCTAGAGACCTCTCTGGGAGTCAAGAATGAGAAGGTGAGAGAGAGCAAGAAGGAAGAGACACAGTCAAAACAAATAAGCCGGCATTTGCCTAGTGCCTCCTGTGTGCCAGGCACTGTGCCTTCCAGGTGCCCAGTGTGGAGTGGGCGAAGGGTGACAGGTTGGCAGACATTCTTTTAACAGTGCAGGGCAATCTTTGAAAGCAAACCATGTGCCCTCGGCATCTTCTCAGTTATGACTCACCAGGACCTTCTTTATCCAGCTGCAGTTTGAACAAGAGTCTTCCTCCTCTCTTACTCTCTTTCTCTCTTGGCATGAATTAGAGGCATCCAGAAGCACCGTGAGTCTGAAGAGTCACTAGCCCCTTCCTGCTTGCCCCTTCTCTGCCTCCAGCCTATGAACTGGTGTCACCCTGACCAAAACTGAGAAAGGAGATAGGACTTCCCAGGGTCACAGAGTTATTAAGCAATGAAGCCAACAAATGACTTTAGCCCTCTGAGCCTAACCTTTTTTTCCCAGAAGAGGGTGACGATGAGAATTTGCCAGGTCGTGAGGGTTCACTAAGATTGTAGATGGCACTTAGACTCCGTGAAACAAGGCAAAGAGTGTTGGATATTGGATGATGACCCTTTCCCTCCCTCTTCTGGCAGGGCTTGCCTACTGCAGACACCTGTCCACTGTGAGGACCCACCTATCAGCCCTGGTCAATCACATGATTGTGTCTCCGGACTTGCCCTGCGATGCTGGACATGGGCTGACAGCTGAGATCTGGGAGCAGTACCTTCAGGACAGCACAGTAAGGCTTGGCCTGGCTCAGCCTGGGTCAGAGACTCGGGGAATGGGGTGGGGGGGTGTCTTGACTTCTGAAGAATAGACCCACCTGCTTGTGGGGACTCAAGGGTGTTGTGTGACATCCTTGGGTTCTTAATACCCAAATTGAAGGCCCTCTCCTCTTCTTGAGAGTTCCAAGACCCATAGCCTGTTTCTGCCCATTGGGCTGATGACCAAGAAGGATGGGAAATACATATGCTCTCCTGGAAGAAGTAAACATGAATCAGTCACTAAGCATTTATTAAGTATTAGCTGTATGATCAGTGCTGCAGAAAGTGCTGTGAGTCCCCAGCCAGAGGAATTTACAATCTGGTTGAAACTACTTAGATTGATGAGAGTAGCTAAGCTACAGGGAGACAGCTGGACCAAGAAAACCCCACCACTGTTTGAAACTCTCCCATTTCTGTCTTAAAGCCTAAGAATTCTTCCACAAGGTATTTCACCTGGAGATAGATTCTAAGTTTTCCTATTAGAATACAGATGTCCCTGGAAGGAATATGTTTATGTTTGAAAAAAGTTTTATAGTTAGTTTGGGAAAGAAGATTAAACAACTTTCTGTATCCTGCAGGACTTCTCAGAACCTTGGCTATGCTAATATGCTTGTCATTCTCAAGAAATTTCGGGCGTGTGGGAGAGCATATGGAATACTCCCTCAAATGTATTTGGCCACAGAAACCTTTTTGGAAAAGTATGGAAGGCAGACTCCACTTTGAGAAATACTAGTTTAACTGCTGCCAAGAGCAGCCATTCGGAGGAGATACCCATTTCCTCCACACTGGATGAATCTAGTGGCTCTGTCAGCTGTGTGCCTTTCTGCCCAGGCCCTGGGGAGGCCAAGCTGGTGAGCACCCGGATAAGGGGTGGCTCTCCCACACCAGGTGAAGGTGCTATTCTGTGTATTAATTTGGGAACTCCTAGGGACTCAGTGAGAAAAACAAGCTGGTTCCCCAAACTAGACAAGCAGAAGAGTTGTTTTACATTTTTGCCATAAATAGTTGTTTTTCTAAATTATAGGAAGAATGCCTACTTACTGTAATGATTCAAAGAATGAAGAACGCAGGTGTATAAAATACAAATTTTTAAAATATTATCCATCTGCTACACTCCTCTAGTTTATGTCCCTGAATTAACAAATATTATCAGTTTGACATAGATCCTTTCTTACATTTTCTATGCTTATACGTTCATAGATACCTATTAGATATACCTGTAATTCTTATTTTTAAAAAATAAGGTGACATTATATATGTATTTTAAGCGATGAACTTACTTTTATAGCAAGGATGCCTTTCAGATCTCTGGGTGAAATGTCGAATGTTAAAACCGCAGCACCTCATATATGGGTGGGCCATAATTTATTCACCTCTTCCCCTAATGATAGACATCTGGCCTCTCCCCCTCTCTTTTTTTTTATTTCAAACAGTGCTGCAGTCTATATTTCTATAAGCACATACCTTTCTGCACTAGTGCTTTTATTTCTAATGTAGATTCTTAGAATAAAATTGATATGAATTTAAAATTTAAACAGATATGCCAGCTTACTTTCTCAAAAGGTCATGGTGTTCATAATCCCGGCAGTCTACGAGAGTGCACATTTCTTGAAGAATTTAGGATTTATAGACATCTGGGCTCCCCTCCAGCTTTACTGATTTAGCATCTCTTGGAGCGGAGCCCAAGAATTTATATTTTTTGAAAGTTCGTCAAATGCTTCTAGCGATCTTGTCAATTTGGGAGGCACTAGTCTAAGGACAAATTGATTGAAACAGTAGTCAAAACTGAATATTTTTCATCTAACGTTTTACAACCCTTTTATAACTTGTTTGGCCATGTTTTCACCTTTGTTGGTTGCATTGTTGTATTAGGGTACACTGAGACGCAGTTACAAATAATTCCTGCTATTTTAGTTGCTTGACACCACAGGGGTATATTTCTTGCTCACTTAATAGTTCTGGGTGGGCATTCCTGCTGAGTGGGCATCTCTCCTTTCTCTAGAATGATCATTCAGTCTTGTGGCCTCACCGTCCTTCAGGGACTCATGGTCATCTGCCTCCAGACAGCAGAGGGGAAGTGGAGAGACTGAGGGGAGTACACCTACTTTTTCAAAGCTCTGGCCTTGAAATGGCTTGCATCACTTCCTCTCACATCCCATTGGTAGATCCCAGGCTAATGGCCACACCTAACTGCAAGGGAGGCTGGGAAAGAGAGTCCAGCTCTGGGCTCCAGGAGAAGAGGAGGTGGATTTTTGATGAAGAGTTCACACATAGCCCTCTGATTTTTAAACAGCTTTGACAAAGCAGTCTACATAATGCAAACCAAAATTCCAGTAGGGACAAGAGAATGGCTGTTTTTGCCGTTGTTTTGGGGTACATCTAAGACTAGCAATAAGATGTGAAATATTTTTTTTTAATTTTGGAATGTGAAATAAAGAGTTAAGAGGAAACAGAAACAGGATCCAAGTGCCCTTTAGAGTAGCTTTTAAGAAATCATTGTCACTTTACACACACACACACACACACACACACACACTAATAGGACCTGCTGGTCACCCAACTAGACTCATTGTAACTGCAAAGCCATTGCCTAAAAATGAATTTTTAATAAAGCAGAGGAAATCTACTCCACAAGAGAACAAACAGTTGTTAAATTCATCCCAAGTGTGCACAAAAGAGATTAGTATATGGAGAACCAGCTGCAAATGTTTATGGTGGATTGGTTTGCTTTAAAACAATTTTCTTAGAGCTGAGTCAAGATTAATAAATTCAAGATAATATTCCAAAATAAGCGTAGTACACAAAATTGACTGAAAATTAAGTAGAAATGTAAGTTCATTACATGCTGGCCTTTTTTTTAAAACAAAAATTACTCATTGAATATCTTTTTGTGTAGATTCTCACAGATGCACCTCCCTCCCTTTTCCTCTCTGGGCAGTATTCCCATGTAGACGTGCACTGTTCCGCCATTAGTGGGCAGCTGAAGGGTCTCCAGGGTTTTGCTTTCTCTTTTGATGCCACAGTGGATATCTGGGTACATATGGTTTTGCTCATTCACAGCAGGATCTCTGAGGGTTAGGTCCAAGAAGCAGTACTCCCCGGTCACAGCCTCCACTCCCTGGTTTTCTGTTGACCAAACCCTTTGCTCCCTCCCCCACCCACCTCCCACCACAGAGTTACGAGGAACAGGAGCTGCTGCGCCTCATCTACTATGGGGGCATTCAGCCGGAGATTCGCAAGGCCGTGTGGCCCTTCCTCCTAGGCCACTACCAGTTCGGGATGACGGAAACAGAAAGGAAGGAGGTTGGTTACCCCGATGGGCAGTGGGGTCTTTGGCAACAAAAAGAGCCAAGTTCTGTGGGGCTGGGGGAGCTCCTGGGGGAGCTCCTGTCTCATGTTGGCCCAAGGTGGCGCAGGGAGACTGGGGAACCAGGAAGCTCAAGGCCAGCGCTGTCCAATAGAAATACAGCACAAGCCATGGGTGTCTTTTTTTAAAATATGCTTTCTATGTTGAGATAAATATAGATGCCCATGCAGTTGTAAGAAAAAATGCAGGAAGATGTCACATATTCTTTATCCAGTTTTCCCCAAACCATGGTGCAGTATCACACCTGGGATATTGTCATGGGTGCAAGATACCAGTCTTATTTAGACTTCCTGATTCACTTGTACTCATTTGTGTGTGTGTGTGTGTGTGTGTGTGTGTGTGTATTTAGTTCTCTGCAGTTTTATCACACGTGTAAGCTTGCCTATCACCACCTCATCAACATACTGGACATTTCTAGTACTATGAGCATCCTTGTGCTGTCCTTCTGTAGCCACATGAACCTCCCACCACTCTCCCCCATCCCCAACCCTGGGCCACCACTGATTTATTCTCTATTTCTATAATTTTGTCATTTCAAGAATATTGTATAAATGGAGTCATACAGTATGTGACCTTTCGGAATTAACATTTCTCAGCAATTCATCCAAGTTGTGTGTATCAACAGTTGGTTCCTTTTATGGTTGAGCTATGTTCCACGGTGTGGGTACACCATGGTGTGTTTGACTCTCCACCTGCTGATGGATAAGTGGCTCATTTCCAGTGTTTTGGCTATTACAAATAAAACTGCAATGACCATTCATATGCAGGTTTTCTCATGAGCATAAGTTGTTATTTCTCTGAGATAAATGCTCAAGAGAGCAATTGCTGGATAATATGGTTAGTATTGTAAGAAGCTTATAGTTTTATAAACTGCCAAACTTTTGCATGGCTGTAACATTTTATGTTCCAGCTAGCAATATATGAGTGATCCACATGTGCATCCTAACCAGAGTTTGGTGTTGTCATTATTTTTCGTGTTAGCCATTTAGACAGGTATGTAAATCGTATTTCATTGTGGTTTTAATTTGCATTTCCCAAATGGCTAGTGATATTGAGCATCTTTGCACATGCTTACTTGCCATCTGTATATCTTTGGTGAAGTGTCAGCTAATGTCTTCTGTCTATTTTCTAATCGAATTGTTTGGGAGTTCTTTATATGCTCTAGATATTAATTCTTTGTCAGATATGTGATTTGCAAATATTTTCTCCCAGTCTGTACCTTGTCTTTTCATCTTCTTAACAGGATCTTTTACAGAATAAATTTTTGATGAGGTTCAATTTATCAAGTTTTCCTCTGTGGATTATGTTTTTGGTGTCAAGTTAGAACTTTTTGCCTAGCACTAAATCTCAAAGCATTTCTCTTATGTTTCTTTCTAAAAATTTTGTAGTTTTACTTTTTATATTTCAGTCTGATCCATTTTGACTCCATTTTTGCATACAATGTGTTGTTTACCTGAAGGTTCATTTTTTTGTCTATGGATGTCCAGTTGCTGTAACACCATTTGTTGAAGAAGCTAGCTTTCCTCCATTGAATTGCTTCTACATCTTTGTCAAAAATCAGTTGGGCATATTAGGGTGGCTTTATTTCTGTATTCTTTATCCTGCTCCGTGTGTGTTTGTGTGTGTGTGTGTGTGTGTGTGTGTGTGTGTGTGTACACATATACATATATACATATATATACACATGTGTATATGCATATATACGTGTATATACATATAGAGCACTATAATTAGTACTCTTCTGCTAATACTACACTGTCTTGATAACAGTAGCACATATGTAACTTTAAATGTTGTATACATTGCATTTTTAAGGGTAAAAAGAAACAGATGCAATTAATATTTTCAAGCTTTTTATTTTGAAATAATTATAAGAAGTTGCAAAAATAATTCAGAGATCCTGTGTGAACATTGCCTTACTTTCCCTAGTGGAAACATCTACAGAACCACAGTGTATTCTCAAACCAGGACATTCACAACAGCACAGTACCACTAGGTAGACCGCAGACCTTACTAGGTTTTGCATTTGCTTGTGTGTGTGTGTGTGTGTGTGTATGTGTGTGTGTGTGTGCGCGCGCGCGCGCGCGCACATGCACGTGCATGCATGTGTCATTTCATCAAAGTGTAATTAATTTTAATCATATTTTATTTAATCCAGTATATCCAATATTGTTATAATTTCATCATGTAGCAGTATAATTACTAGTAAGATATTTTACATTATTTTATTTGCACTAAATTTTCAAAATCTGGTGGTATTTTACACTCTACATACCATCTATGCTGTTATTAACTAAATATTTGTCTCAAAATGGACTCACTTAAAATTTTATATAACTTATATAAAAAGATATTTTATATCCCTGCCATCAATGGAAAACCAATATGACTTGCCATAGGTGGAAGGAAACTAAAAAATAAATGGCAAATGACAAAATGATATAATTCAGTTCTACCTAGATGCAGTAGCCTGCCTGAAGCCTACTCTCTCTTTGTTAAAAATGGAGATTATAAAGTGTGAAGGAGATATTAATGACACGGTAGCACCAGCCTGGCCTTCCTGCTAATCAGAAAAATTGAAGGAAAGTTGAAAATGGAAGTTTCTTCACTGCGTGGTTGCATGTGATGAGGCCTGTGCCAGTGAACTGTCTAAGTCATCTTGGTACCAGCCTGAGGCCCATCTCTGCTTTCCCTTATGCCTGGTGGATTCCTGGGCAGATGCTCACCAATAAATCCAGCATGCCAGGCCCTGTGCTCAGGACTAGGGACCCAGAGGTACATTAGATGAAGTTCTTGCCAGTTAAGTGGGGTTTTGCAAAGTCAGTTGGAGGCAAACTCAGGGTTCGTAAGATCACATGGAAGGCACCTATGCCAGACAGAAGGCTGCCAGAATTCTTTAAAGGAATTGCTTCTAGGCAAGGTAAGGGTAAGGAGGGGCCTCAGGAAGAGGGGACAGCAAGAGCAATCCCTAGAGGAGACACTCGCATGATGCAGGGTGTGTATGTCTGTGTGCGTTTGTGTGGGGGAGGGCAGAAGGGTGTGGTGGATGTGGGTGGCTGAAACATAAAGGACAGAGGTGTGGGGGCAGCAGCAAGTGGTGGGGCTGGAGAGGGAACAAGGAGAAAGGCTGCTGAGTGGTCGATGGATAGGAGGGGCCGTGCTGGAACAAGCAGGCACCTGGAAGGAGGCTCAGACTCCTGAGTCAGAGCCACCCTCTCCCCAGGGGTCCTAGCATTGGGTGTGACCTCGTATCTGCCCTGGCAGGTGGACGAACAGATTCATGCCTGCTATGCACAGACCATGGCTGAATGGCTGGGCTGTGAGGCAATCGTGCGGCAGAGGGAGCGCGAGTCTCATGCGGCCGCCCTGGCCAAATGCTCATCAGGGGCCAGCCTGGACAGCCACCTGCACCGGATGATGCACCGAGACTCCACTGTCAGCAACGAGGTGATGGGAGGCTCACCTCAGGGAGCAGGGGGGCGGTGGAGGCCAGGATCTACTCCATCAGGCTGTTGTAGGAATGGTGAGGGCTGGGTGTCTGGGGCCTTGGGACAGAGTCTCACCCCCCGTTTTTGGGTAGAAGGTATCTTTGGAGTCTGACAGACCCGAGTTTGAACTCCCTTACTTCTGGGCTTTGATCTCCTCATCCATTAAATAGAAATAATCATTTGCAGGGGAGGTCTGTGTGTAGCCCAAACGAGATAGTGCGTATAAAGCACCCAGCACAGAGCTAGACTTTCATTTATTCAAGAAACCTTACTGAGTACCTACCATGTGCCAGGTACTATCAGGAATGTTCTGGAATGTCCAAAGTGCTTCCGTGACCAAGTCAGATATATCTGTCCTCACAGAATCTCTAGCAGCCCAAAGCAGTAGCTGAGAATTAAGTTAATTCTCTTTACTAATGATGGACCTGCCATCAATTGCCACACTAATACTGCATGACAGACAACCCCCAGAAGTCAAAGACTTCCAACAATATGCATTTCTTCTCATCAGTCTGTGGGTCAGTTCTCTTCTGAGCCAGACTGGGTGGGCTCACTCTCGTGCTTGCTGTCAGCAACTGGTCAGCTAAAATGTTTGTTGACCTTCACTGGGCTCTCTCACATTCCTGGGGTGACTTGGTTCTGCTCCAAGTCTCAGCCTCCAGCAGGCTAACCTGGGTATGTTTTCACAGTGAACCAGATCCGTATGAGAGACACACAGCACTTTTCAAGCCTCTGCCTTGGCGACTTTGCTAACATCCCATTGGCCGAAGTAGGTCACATGGCCAAGCCAAGTAGAGTAGGCAGGAACTAGAAGTTACAGGATGAAAAGCATGTATACAGAGAGGGGAGTAAAAAATTGGGCCATTCATACAACCAGTTACTCTCAGTCAGGGATAAGGATAAATCTAGATTTCCTGACTCACCAGCTGTCCTTTCTGAACTCAGTACAGGGACCCTAAGCAGGAAAGATGCAGCCTAACTTACTCTCCCTCTTGCCTCTTTTTCCCTCAGTCCTCCCAGAGCTGCAGTTCCGGCCGGCAGAACATCCGACTGCAGAGCGACTCCAGCAGCAGCACACAGGTGACCTTCTGGAGGCCCCGCCCCCTCCCCACCCAGCCCCACCCCCTACAACTTGGAATAATGGGATTAGATGCCCATCATCTACAGGTCACTTATGGTTTATTTGTTTTAGCTTTTTATACTAGCATTAAAATTTGAGTTTTTAGTTACACAAGTGATATATGAATCTATTTTCCCTGTAAAAAAATTAAAATATTGCACAGAAAGTTAAATTTGGCTGTGACCATCCTTAATCCCCACTTGCCCTCCCTAGAAATAACACTGCTATCATCAGTTTGCTGTGTATCCTCCAGACCCTTCTGTATGCCTTTACATACAGCGAAATATGTAGGCAGTATATAGTCAATATACTGCAGTGTTTGGTAGTCTTAAAATTTCTACATAAACACCAATGTATGTATTTTTCAATAACTTTCCATTTTATTCAGTGAGAAGGAATGTTAATTCAGTCTTACTCGATATTAAAGAAGCGAAGTATAAAAATTGTGCATACTATGTCACTTTATGTGTAAAAAGCACAAATATTAATATGTGCATGTATTTGCATCTTTCTTCAAAAACAATAGAAGGATAACCAGAAACGAATTAAAATGGTTACCTATGGGAGGTGGGGGCAAGGAAAAAAGCTACATTTCCCTGAATATACCTTGTTTTCTTATTTTGACTTTGGAGTTGGGTAAATTTTTTAACATAATTTAAAGCAAGTTAATCAAAAAGAAATTTAAAAAACTTAAACACTTGAAACTAATAGTAAATCAAATTGGTGACATAACCATACAGCAAAGAAATTTTCAGGTGACATGGTCTTATACTGTCTTATACAGTCTATCCTTGATGAGATATAGCCTAAGGACACAAAGGACCACAAATAAATCTTTGAAATGTATTCTGGAGATTTTTCCATAGTGTTTGATATATAGTTGATCCTTGAAAAACACAGGTCTGAACTGCTCAGGTACACTTATATGTGGATTTTTTCCAATAAATACGTATAATACTGTAAATGAATGTTCTCTTCCTTACAGTTTTCTTAACATTTTCTTTTCTCTAGCTTTCTTTATTGTAAGAATAGAGCATATAATACATATAACATACAAAGTATGTGTTAATCACTGTTTATGTTTCCAGTAAGGCTTCCAGTCAACGGCAGGCTCTTCGTAGTTAAGTTTTTGAGGAGTCAAAAGTTATACTTGGATTTTTGACTCTGCGGGTGGTTGGCAACCCTGTCTCCTGCATTGTTCAAGGATCAGCTGTACACCTGACTACTTTTGAAAATTGATCCATTATAGTCAACCACATGGATATAATATTCTTTGTTTAGCCTTTTCCTTATGTTGTCAACTAATATTTTACTTCAAAAAAATTTTGTGTGCATAAGTTTGTATGATGAAAGGTATTTTCCTCCCATTTCAATTCCCTAGTAATCTCTTCATAGAGTCAAGTGCAATGCTTCCTTGCTTCTTTCTGGATTATTCCATGCATTTCCATGCATGTAGGTCACTTTTTTATACTTCGCGAAAGGGAGCTATATATGACACCTGGTTCTGCACCACTCTTTCTACTGACTATATAGTATTCTGTTGCATGCATGTTCTGTATTTGAATCAATCCCCTGTTGATGAACTTTTAGGTTACTGCTAGAAACAGCAACACAGTGTCCATCCTAGTCCATCTGTCTTTGTGCACCTTCAGGTGTTTGAGTCCGTGGACGAGGTGGAACAGGTGGAGGCAGAAGGCAGGTTGGAGGAGAAACAGCCCAAGATCCCCAATGGGAACCTGGTGAATGGCACCTGTTCCCCGGACTCCGGCCATCCTTCCTCCCACAACTTCTCCTCAGGCCTCTCGGAGCACTCGGAGCCCAGCCTGAGTACGGAAGACAGTGTCATGGACGCCCAACGGAACGCTTCCCTGGTGCTTCGACCGGGGGACAGCAGCGTGGATGATGGGCAGAGCAGCGAGGCTACCACGTCCCGGGATGAGGCCCCCCGTGAGGAGCTGGCCGTGCAGGACAGCCTGGAGAGTGACTTTCTCGCCAATGAGAGCATGGATGAGTTCATGTCTATTACTGGCAGCATGGACGTGGCTCTGCCTGAAAAAGACAGCACCGCAATGGAGAGCTGGGTGGGCAGCGAGGTGGCGAAGCGTAGCCGGGCAGATAGTGAAGACAACCTCTCAGAGGAGCCCGAAATGGAAAGTCTCTTCCCCGCCTTGGCTTCTCTGGCCGTGAGCACTTCTGCCAACAACGAGGCATCCCCTGTGTCTTCCAGCGGTGTCACCTACTCCGTAAGTCTCTAGGATGCTCCTCCACTCAATTTTCTACAGCTGCAGGAGGGAGGGAGTGGCACCCACACAGTTATCCAGAACGGCTTCATCCCATTTCCCCATTACAGAGGGTTCACTGCAGAAACCCACATGGGGGAGGAGTTAGTATAATACTTAAAGAACACAGGCTTTGCAGTCAAACAGTCCTGGGTTCACACTCCAGCCTAGACATGTCACTATATGAGCCTCAGTTTCCCTATCTAATACCTTTCTTCCTGAGTTGTTTTCAGAATTAGTTAGTAAAGCCCTCTGTGCCAGGTACATAGTGAGTACTTGAGCAATAGCATCCTCGATGACGAGCATCTTGATTTACACTCAGGTGCAGCATTTTTTAAATATTCGCATTTGCTCTCTTGCTGGAAAGTCCAAACTGGTAGACGTCAACTGAAAGAGAGGTTTTCTGAGTTAGGCACTGTCCACTTTTCTTTAAAGACCACATTGTTTCTAACAAAGATATAAATGCCAGTAATTGAAAAAGTGAAACACTCAGACAAGTTTTGATACAAAAACCAGTTATCTGTCCCACCTGCTGCGCCCTGCCGCCCTCCCCCCTCCCCGCCCCATCGGCCCTCCCTGGAGGTAATAGTCGTTACTTATTCTGGTATTTACCCCGTGTCTGCAAATAACATGTATTGCTACTTCTTAATCTTTTTTAGTTTTTCTTTAGTTTTAGACGTTATCTATTGACTCCACACTATAGAAAAAGAAGATTTAGCCTACTTCCTTCCCTCTCCCCACATCCTCCTCACATAAGTGAAACCTCATCCCTATCCATCCAATAAAGTTAAAGTATTATATTAGTGTTAAATGACCATTGGGTAGTTTATGTTTTAACAATATAATGTATACATCATTTAGTCAGCTCTATTTATTTTTCTCTCCTGCAAAAAATTGTGATTTTCTAAAATGTTATCATTTTCTAGTCTCTGCTTTCCTTTTTTTAGTTTGCTACATATGTATCATTAATTACCCCCACACACACACACATATACACACACATAAACTGCCTTTTTTCTAAATTTTTTCTGAAACATTCAGACAGATCAGGTTTTCTAGTTGTTTTGTATGACTAAAGAATTCTAAGAGCACCTGGCCTTCCCCGGTTCCCTGTACTTGACAGGTAGCTTTCATTCTAGATCTTTCTCTGTCATCATCCCCAGGTTAATTTTGCTTCTCTCTCATTTCCTGTATCCAGTGTCTTTATCTTTCTTAGTTTACTCCTTTGTTTAGAGGAGCAGGTACTTCAGTAGCTTCCACATTTAAAAATTTTTAATTCCTTCTTATATACCAGGCTTCAAGTCTGATATATCTGGTTTTTTTTATATGAAATATATTCTTTACAATTACCTTTAGCAAAGTCTCTCGTATTTTGTGTCTCTCTTGAAAGACCTTCATTTTGCCCTCATTCTTAAAAGGCATTTTCACTGAATATGCAACTCTAGATTTCAGTTATTTTCTCTTAGTATTTTGAAGATATTCTTCTACTGTCTTCTGAATTCCATCGTTGCTGTTGAGAAGTCAGGTATCTAATTGCCATTCCTTCAAAGATAATCTGCTTTTCTCTCTAGCTACTTTTAAGATTCTCCTTTTGATATTGTATGTCATGTGTCTGAGTGTGGATTTCTTTTTCCGTTTTCAGGCTAGTGGTTTGTTGGGCTTTATGTACATGCAAGTTAGTATATTTAGTCAGTTCTACAAACTTTTCATCTACTATTCATTCAATTGTTGCTGCTTCCCAACTTTTCTCTCCTTCTGTAACTCTGTTTCTTAGACCTTCTCACACTATCTTCCGTGTATAATACTTCTCTTTCATTCTGTTATCTCTTCATTTCTCTGTGCTGAATCCCGAATAGTTTCTTTAGATCTCTTTTCATTTCATGAATTCTCTCTTCAGTAGTATCTAATTTTCTGTCGTATGTCTCTAGTGAGTTTTTAATATGTTTCATGAAGTTTTACTTGGCTTTTCTCCAAATCTGCTACAAAATGTTCTGCTTGGTTATTATATAGTCTCTTGCTCTCTATTCTTATTAGTAATTTCTTCTTTTTATTTCTTTAAAAATATTAAATATACTTACTTTATATTCTGCTCCTGATCACTCTACTACCTGAAGTCCTCGTGGATCTGGTTCTGCTGTCTGGTGTTTATGCTGACTGCCACTCATGGTGCCTTCTTTCTCTGTGTGTTTTGCAATTTTTTTTAACATGAGCTCATATTTCTTAGAATTTTATCTGTTGCACTATTTGAGGCCTAAATAGAGGTAGCTTCCTCAAGATAGAATTTTCTTTAGCCTCTTCCTAGTACCCAGGGGAATAACCAACCTGAGATCACTTTAATTAGATTCTCTACTTTTTCAGACTGCCCAGGTTGTGGGAATTTGGGTTATCAATCTGCATAAGTTATAAACCTGATTTGAGGCTATTAATTATCCAGGGAGATATTTTTTTCATTTAACTTGGCACCCATGTTCAAGACAGGTAGATGTCCTTGAGACCTCGGGATGGTAGTAGGTTTTTATTTCAATTTTCCTTTTATGGAGGGTGGCTCTTTGGGGTCCTGCCTTAATGCAGAAAAGTCTCTTAAATTCCATACCCTGGAATGGGGGAGCACAACACCATTAAATCCAAGCTTAAATTTTCCAGTTTGGCAGCTTCCCTCAAGGCAAAAGCCAGCTTTGTATTATCTTGCCTTTCTGGATTAATTTTTGGCCTTTAAATATTCTTTATTTTCTTGCTATACCATTGAACCATTTCATCAGGATTGTTGGGTCAAGACATATTGATGTCACGCATATTGCCAGAATTGGACTTCCATTCAGTTGTTCATACATCCTATCCAGCTTTCGGCAGAGAGGGATGCACGTTCAGCAACAGTTATAACTCTCTTGTAGTTTCTTCATCTGTAAAATGGGGATAATAATTCTATGCACCTCATAGAATTGTTTTGTTTTATCAAAGAAGAAAATAAAAATAATTTTCACTATATAAGAAAACAACGAGAACTAATTCAAACCCCCGACTGGTCCAGGTAGAGCATGTTTTTTTCAGCGAGGACAGGAGAAGGTTTAGGGGAGGGAGACTCTCTGGAGGACAGCCTCTGTGGGGAACTGAGGTGTAATTGTTCTTTCCTTCCCCTCCTGGGGTCCACAGCCGGAGTTGCTGGACCTGTACACAGTGAACCTGCACCGCATCGAGAAGGACGTACAGAGGTGCGACCGCAACTACTGGTACTTCACACCTGCCAACCTGGAGAAGCTGCGCAACATCATGTGCAGGTGGCTGGAGCAGGGGCAGAGGGTGGATCTATAGGGATTAGGGGGTCAAGTAAGGATGGCAGACGTGCAGGCTGCAGGGAGCCCAGCTGGAACTGCAGCCTCCGCCGTGGGCACCATGCCCACTTGGAATCTTATTCCAGCCCACACTGACAATAATATAACAAACATAATAATGATAATAATACAAGGCACTTATTAAGCCCTTTATTAACATCATCTCACTTCATCTTCACAACAGTCTATGAGGTAAGCATTATCCCCTTTTACAGGTGAGGAAATGGAGGCTCAGAGAGGTACCACATTGTTCAAGTCCCCCAGCTGAGCAGTGGCTGAATAGGACCTCATCCCCACTCTAGAGTCTCTTAGGCTTCAGAATCTGTGCTTTATTTCATTAAGCCAAGATCTGGGTCAACTTATTACTTTTCATTAAAAATTATTCTTTTTATTTCTTAAACTATGAAGGTAACCCATGCTTATTAAAACCCTGAGTCAACCAAGGAAATCAGTTCATAAGGTATAAAGAGAAACTTCTTCCACATCCAGTCATCAATACCACTCACCCAGGAGAAGTAACTACTAATAATATAGTAATGAATATTCCTCCACAGCTATGTATATAATATATGAGACTATATTATATACTATATATAATATAACAGCATGTATTTTGAAAGTTTTAAAAAGGTATTACTTATATAGGATTATTCTACAAACTGTTTTTCTACAACTTGTTTTTTACACTCAATAATACATCCTGGACTTCTTCCCATGCTGCTCTAACTTGGGTTTGCAAACTACTACTATGGCCTACCAGGCAATTCTAGCCCATCACTTGTTTTTGTAAATAAAATTTTATTAGAACTCAGCCATGCCCATTTGTTTGCATATTGTCTATGATTTTTTCTGCAGTGTCGAGTAGCTGAGACAGAGAAGATATGGCCTACAAAGCTGAAAATAATTATTATCGGAACCTCTCAGAAGAGGTTTGCCAACCGCTGCTCTAACTCATTCTTATTAATAAGCACCCCCTCTTTCCTATTCTGTCTTATAGTCTCCTAAGCAATCACTGCCTCTCAAAATTTAGTCTAGAAAATACAAACATTATTACCTTTAATGTAGTGTGTTACATTAAAATGAAAAAGTGCTGGGGGAGAAAAGATAGACTGACTTTTGACTGATTATTAGGAAAAATCATGGAAGGCCTCACAGAGGTGGTGATATTTAAGGTAGACTTTGGCAACATTAGGAGAATCTGAAGAACCATTTGACATACAAGTCAGAGGCATATACCCTGGGGTGAGGTCACCTGAATTCAAATCCTTCCTCTGTCACTTATTTTTAGGTGTTTGACTTTGTACATGTCATGTATCTCTCTGTGCCTCAGTCTCCTCATCCATGAAATGAAATAATTGTTTTTTTATATGATTATTTTGAAAATTAGATGATGCAATATATGTATAGTGGACCGAGTAGAGAGTAAATACCCAGTAAATATTAGCTTTTACTATTAAGGGGCAGGTGGGAATTCCAGATAGAGGGAACTGCTAGGGCAAAAGCACAATGGTGTGAACGTGTGCTTTATCTGTACGTGTGTGGCTGGAGAGGAAGAAGTACTGGGAAATGATGGATGAGACTGTGAAGGTGGTTTGGGAAGAAACTGTGAATGCCTTGTACCCCCAATTAAGGAGTTTGGATATTGTCTTGTCACACAGTGGGAGCTTGTGAAAGTTTTCGAGCAAGCAGTAGCCTCCTTGAGCTGGACTTTAAGAAGGTCATCCTGATAGCTGAGCATAGGATGTTTGAAGAGAGTAAGACTGACGATGGGGATGCAGGCAGGAGGTTAAGGGAGTGGTCCAGGTGAGGGATGGAGGACTGAATCAGGGAGGAGGGAAAGGAAGAGTGGGTTGAAGAAGCAGATTGTGGGTGTCATTACTGAGCCCCTTGTGTCTCTTTTGTAGCTACATCTGGCAGCACATTGAGATCGGCTATGTCCAAGGCATGTGCGACCTCCTGGCTCCTTTGCTGGTCATTCTGGATGATGGTGAGTGTGTTCTCCCCACCCCAGGGCTTGGGGTACAGTTTCTTTCTTACTGTAGAGGAGGGAAGTTAACTTTACTCTGTGACTCCATGGAATAGATCAGTACTGGTGCTCAGAAGACCTGTCTGGTGAACACATCAAGGTCCTAGTGAAATTGTTCTGTGTTAGCCAACATTTGTTTCCAGGTAGCCAACACTTATTTCCAGGTGCCCAACACACAGCCAGGCCTTTTCTAGCCACTGATTATATAAACATGAATGAGAAAAAAGAAAAACCCAGGCTCAGATGGCTTCACTTGTGAATTCTGCAAACACTTGAAAGAAGAATTAATACCAATTCCTCCCAAACTCTTCCAAAAAATAAGAGGGAACACTTCCTAACTTATTCTATGAAGCTAGTTCTTACATAAGAACCCTTTGGTACCCTGATACCAATACCAGACAAAGACATCAAAAAAAAGAACACTACAGACTAATATCCTTTATGAATATAAAAGCAAACTCTTCAACAAAAAATAGCAAACCAAATCTGGCAAGAGATAAAAAGAAATATACCATGACCAAATGAGATTTATCTCTGGAATGCAAGGCTGGTTCAATGTATGAAAATCAATTAATGTAATTCACCACATTAGTAGAATACAGGACAAAAACCATATGATCGTCTCAATTGTCAATTAAATGGCATTTGACAATTTTCAGCACGCTTTCATGATAAAAACACTCAACAAACTAGGAATAGAAGGAGGCTTCTTCAACATGATAAAAGGCACCTATGAAAAACCTAGAGCTAGACTGATTACTTTCCCCAAAAAGTCAGGAGTAAGACAAGGATGTACACTTTTGTCACAGAAGTTTCAAGCCAAGACAATTAGGGAAGAAAGACTCAAAAGGCATGAGATTGGAAAACAATTAAAACCATCTCGATTTACATTTAGGAAATGCTAAGGAATCAAAAACATATTAGAATTAATAAATGAGTTCGATAAGGTTTCAGGACACAAAATCTATGTACAAAAGTCAATTGTATTTCTATACAATTGCAATGAATAATCCAAAAATGAAATTAGGAAGGAAATTCCATTTGCAATAGCATCTAAAAGAAGAAATATTTATGAATAAGTTTAACTTAAGAAGTGCAAGATTTGTACTCCAAAAACCACAAAACATCGTTTAAAGAAATTAAAGAGATAAATAAATGGTAAAATCTCATGCTCATGGATCAGAAGACCTAGTATTGTTAAGATGGCAGTACATTCCAAATTGATGTAGACTTCATGCAATTTAATGACAGGTCAGAATCCCAGCCTTCTTCTTTTTTTTTTTTTTGCGAAAATTGACATACTGACCCTAAAATTCATATGGAAATTCAAGGGACCAAGAATAGTGAAATCGGTTTTGGAAAAGGAGAAAAGGTTAGGGACACATACTTTCCAATTTCAAAACCCACTACAAAGTTACCGTAATCAAGACAGTGTGGTACTTCCATAAAGATAGACATGTAGATCAACGGAATAGAATTGAGAGTCCAGAAATAAACCCTTTCATATGTGGTCAGTTGATTTTGACAATATGCCAAGACATTTCAACTGCTGAAACACTGAGTATCCACACACAAAAGATTGAAGTTGGGTTCCTACCTCACACTGTATATAAAAATACTAACTTAAAATGAATCATAAACTAAAATATCAAAGCTAAAACCATAGAATTATTAGAAGAAAACATAGGCATAAGCATTTGTGACCTTGGGTTAGGCAATGGTTTCTTAGATGTGACACCAAAAGCATAAAGTGACAAAATAAAAAGTAGATAAATTGGCCTTCAATTGGACATCTGCGCTTCAAAGAACACTATTAAGAAAGTGAAGAGAACCCAGAAAATGGAAGAAAATATTTGCAAATCACATATATCATTAGGAACTTGTATTAAAAAAATATAAAGAACTCTTACAACTCAACACTAAAAAGATCAATAAACCAATTAAAAATAGGCAGAGGTTTTGAATAGGCATTTCTCAGTACAATAGAAGACGTACAAGTGGCCAATAAGAGCATTAAAAGATGCTCAGAATCTTTACTCATTAGGGAAATACAAATCAAAACCACAGTGAGAGCCACTTCACACCCACTCAGATGGCTAGAATAAAAACGACAGAAAAGAGGTGTTACTGGGGATATGGAGAAATCGGAGCTCTCAGACATTTCTAGTGGGATTGTGAAATGGTGCAGCCGCTTAGGAAAACAGTTTGGCAGTTCCTTATAATAACATAGAGTTACCTTATGATCCAGCAATTCCATTCATAGATATATCCTCAAGAGAAATGAAAACATATGTTCATACAAATATTTTTACACGAATGTGCCCGATAGCATTATTCTTAATAGCCAAAAAGTGGAAACAACCCAAATGTTCATCAACAGAGGAACAAGTAAACAAATTGTGGTGTAGCCATACAATGGAATATTATTTGGCCAAAAAAAAAAAAATGATCTGATACATACTACAATGTGAATGAACCTTGAAAATATCATGCTGAGTGAAAGAAGCCAGAAACAAAAGACCACATATTATATGATTTCATTTATATGAAATGTCCAGAACAGGGAAATCTGTAGAGACAGTGGTTGACAGGTACTGGAGATAGGGAAATGAGCAAAGACTGCCAATGCATACAGGGTATCCTTTGGGGTGATGAAAATGTTCTCAAATACATAGTGATGATGGTTATACAACTCCAAGTATACTAAAGCCACTGAACTGCACATTTAAAAGGGTGAATTTTATGGTATGTAAATCTCAATTAGGCTGTTATAAAAATAGGGAGCATAACTCCCTACTCTGTAGGCGTGGGCTGCGTTAGTGACTTCCTTCCCAGAAGTTCGGTGGAGAAGTGGTGGGAGTGAGAGAGAAACTGTACAGTGGAGAAACCTGGCAAACACTGCCTCGGCCAGAGACCAAGATCAGCATCGACAGTTATATGTCATGTTGACAGTTATATCCTTGATGTGATGCGATTAGAATGGCATGTGACTGACCTATGTGGTCTTTCTCCCAATGACCCATAATCCTAGCCTTATGAGAAAAACACCAGACAAATTCCAGTAGGCATTCTATAGATTACTTGACAAGAACTCCTTAAAGCTGTCACGGTCATCAAAAACAAAGCCTGAGAAACTCTAGTAGAGCCTAAGGAAACATGACAACTATATGTAATGTGTTATCCTGGATGTGTTTTTAGAACAAAAAAAGAACATTAGGTAAAAAACTATGGACTTTAGGTAATAATGTATCATCAGTGGGTCATTAATTGTAACAGATGTACCATACTTATATGTTAGTAATAGTAACTGGTGTGGGGTATATGGAAACTCTCTTAATTTTCTTTTAATTCTATCAATTTTTCTAAAAAATAAAGTCTTTTAAAAAATGAATGGGATTCTACTGTGCCTTGGGAAACCTCATAATTTTCCCCAACATTATTAGGTGTTAGGAACAAAAAAAAGTACCATTTTCAAATAAATTTTTTAAACACTGGGTTAAACAGTATGAAACAGATTTCATTTCTTTATTGTAGGACTTCTCAGAGACTTTCCTTTCTTAATGTATGGAGTGACTCTGTAATCAGCATTTTGCAAAGTTATTTGACCATTTCTTTGCATAATGCCTATAAACACCCTCCCAATATTGATGTCTGCTGTTTTAATGTAGTGGTTCCCAGATTTGAGAATTTCACGAACCCCGTAGAATTTCAAAAAAGAAAATAAAAGTTTGGAACCAACGATACATTATCAACTTTTTATTATAGCAAATAGGATTCTTTAAAACAGAGCATTTGCCATCATCATCATTTCCTAAAAGAAAAGTTATTTCACCACCTCAAGGCGGGAAGTAGGTAATTACTTTAAGATTAGAGAGCGTATGCCTTCACGTGGAACACACTGGCATGCCATTGCCACATGTTTCTCATTTGTCTGTGGACATTATGAACCAGCTCAGGGCCCTAGACCATCACTCTGGGACCTCGGTTTCTTTGGACAGTGGCGGAGTTGACTGTTTCTCCTGGGCTCTTTCCCCAGAGGCCCTCGCCTTCAGCTGCTTCACAGAGCTCATGAAGAGGATGAACCAGAACTTCCCTCACGGAGGTGCCATGGACACGCACTTTGCCAACATGAGGTCACTAATCCAGGTATGATCCATTCCTATTCAATAATATAAGTTATTCCAACTGACCTTAAGTCAACTGAATAGCCAAGCCTGGTTTAACTCAGCTCAGTAACTTGATTCTGCTTGAACTCAATTCGGTTCAACTCAACTCAGCCCACCTCATTTGAACTCAAAAACTCAATCAGCTCAACCTTAATTCAGCAACTAAAATCAAGCCCATTGGACTGAGCATTTACTTGGTCCAGGCCTGTGACCACAACAATGAAGGAGATGTGGGTGTTTGATTTTATTAGTCCTTCTCCTCAAAGTAATGTTTGGGTATGTTCCTCATACACACACACAGTTTTATTGAGATGTAATTCATATACCATAAAATCACCCTTTTTAAATGTATAATTCACTTGTTTTTAGAATATTCACAATTGTGAAATCATCATCACTATCTAATTTAAGAACATTTTTATTATCTCAAAAAAGAAACTCCATACCCAGTAACGTCAGTCCCTTTCCCCAATACCTGGCAATCACTGATCGACTTTCCATCTCCATAGCCTTTACCTATTCTGTAAGTTCCATATAAAGAGAATCATATAATATGTTGCTTTTGAGTCAGGCTTCTTTCACTTACTATAACATTTTCGTGGTCCATCCATGCTGCAGCATATGTCAGTACGTCATTCATTTTTATGGCTGAATAATGTACTGTTGTGTGGATATACCATATTTTGTTTATCCATTCAT
Organism: Pteropus medius; assembly: GCF_902729225.1. Lineage (NCBI taxonomy): Eukaryota > Metazoa > Chordata > Mammalia > Chiroptera > Pteropodidae > Pteropus > Pteropus medius. Next base: position 1,987,219 of record NW_024356336.1, read on the forward strand.
CTGTTGATGGACATTTGGGTTGTTTCCATTTGGGGGCTATTACGAATAGTGCTGCTGTGCACATTCAAGTACACATTTTTATATGGACATAGTTTTCATTTCTTTGAGAATAGATCTAGGAATGGAATTGCAGCCACACCATTTTATATTCCCACTGGCAACATAACGAGGGTTCCAGTTTCTCTATCCTTGCCAACACTTTGCTGTCTGTCATTTTTATAGCCATCCTAGTGGGTGTAAAGTGGTACCTAATATGGTTTTGACTTGTGTTTTCCTAATGATTCATAATGAGTAGTTCTCATGTGCATATTGGCCATTTGCATATCTTCTTTGGAGAAATGACTGGGTTAGGTCGAGCTAGATTGATTTACACTTCAGGTCCCATTTCTTAGCTCCATTTGGTTGTTAAGGTCTGCAGGGCGTCCGGCATGGAGATGTATCATTATTTATTCAGCTGTCCCTTCTGGTTCAGCCTTTTCCCATGAGGCTGATGTCCACCTTTCCTTCCTCTGACAGATCCTGGACTCAGAGCTCTTTGAGCTGATGCATCAGAATGGGGACTACACTCACTTCTACTTCTGCTACCGCTGGTTTCTGCTGGATTTCAAGCGAGGTACAGATTTCAAATTGGGGCCTTGTACCCGGTCTCTTTGTAGCCAAATCTCAGAGGTAAAGATACCATGGAGCAAAACCAATGGAAAAGAGTAGCTAGCACCCATTTACTGAGTTCTGTCGGTTTACCCACGTTATTCTTGCAATGCCACTAAGCAGTAGGTATCGTTACAGTCCCTGTTTTACAATGTGGAAACTAAGGCTGAGAAGAATTAAATTCACAGCTAGGTAGACTAAAGCCAGGATCTGAGCCCCCCTCTCTCTACCCTCTAAGGCCAGTTCCCTTCTATTCTGTTATGCTGCCTGTCACAGACCAAGAACTTTGAAGCTCATAGAGCACGTTTCACATGTGACTTAGAAATCATGTATAACAAAGTACATTGCAACTGTGCAAATATGGGGTGATGCTAAGAATAATAATATCTAACACCTATGGAGGTGTTCATTAAGTACCAGGTACTAGTGCTGAGCCATTTCTGTGTATTATCTCTTTTGTCTTGTATTACTGTTGGCACCACCCCACTTAGAGATGAGGAAAGAGAGAGGCTCATGGAGGAAAGGAACTGACCCAAGGTCACCTTCCCAGTAAGCGATGAAGCTAGGATTCAGACTGAATCTATTGGACATAGAAAGCCTTGCTCTTAACCATGGCTCTGTTCTATCTCTTCACTAGATGCAGAGGCAGCAGCCAGCTCTGCCTGTGTGCAGGGGGAAGGGGAGATACACCCCATGGGTGCTAAAAGAGATGGAGGATGCAGGGAAAGAGGGGGCACTGGTCAAGGGGCAGAGCAGGGACAGGTCAGTGTCAATCAAACGTACGCATGCTCACTTCCTCTACCTGTAGAATGTCAGAGCTGGAAACTTACAACCCACCTGGTTTGTATAGCCTGTTTTACAGACAGGTAAAACCGAGGCTTCTGATGGTCAAATGGCAGAGTCAAGGGCAGGCAACACCGTGAGCTCTGTGGCTGACTCTCTCCCCATACGTGTGTGTGTTGATGTCTTGGCAGAACTCATCTACGATGATGTCTTCTCTGTCTGGGAGACCATCTGGGCAGCCAAACATGTCTCTTCTGCCCACTACGTCCTGTTCATTGCACTGGCTCTGGTGGAGGTCTACCGGGACATCATCTTAGAGAACAACATGGATTTCACAGACATCATCAAATTCTTTAATGGTACCCACATGACCAGGGTCTCCTCTGAGGGCCGTGGGCTTCTGGAGGGATGGAAATTCACTGAGACTGACACACAGTGAAGGGGCTGAAGCGGGGTTCTTCTCACTTTTTTTGCCTATTTCCAAATGGGTGAGTTAAGATCTTGTAATGCTGAGGGGTCATTTTTCTTGGATCTGGCAGCAGGAGCATATGTGGTGAAATCAGGCTTGAGGGAAAACCCTGGCTCTGCCACTAACAGCTGTGCCCATGGACAAGTCACTTATCCTCTCTAAACATTCACTTCCTCATACGTGAAATGGGGTAACGGTGTCTGCTTCCAGGGGTCGATGTGCGTAGGAAAAGCAGGCACAGGAAGGCAGGTGAAGTGACATGAAAAAGGCATGACCTTTTAAGTCAGGCAGATGTGGATTTTGATCCCAGCTCTGCCAAAATGGTGCTAACAACACCACCCTCACAGAGATGTCAGAACAATTAAATGAGATGTAAATAAAGCCTGTCACATGATACCTGGCCCATATGAGGGGGCCCATAGCTGGAAGCTATTGCTACCATTATTACTATTTAACTTTTTTTTTTTAAGTAAAGAAGGTTTTGGAAAAAACAAAACTGATTCTAGTATATTGTCACAACAAAGAAATTGACATTGGAATGTTACTGTTAACTAAATTACAGACTTTATTTGATTTCATCTAGTTTTTAATTCATGTCCTTTTTCTGCTCCAGGATCCAATCCAGAAAACCACATTGTGTTTAGTGGGTTCATTAAAAAAAGTTTTTTCTAGCCAGTCTTTTCCACAGTCGTACATATTTTTATGATATTAACCATTACAGAATCCAGTTGTATCATTTTTTTCTGCTCAATTTTTATTTATTGATTTATGTATTTATTTATTTATTTGTTTGTTTTTAGGTGAGGCAACCCTCGGTTGACCTCACAGATTGCAAGGACCCTGTCATCTTACAATCCCTTATTTTTTATTTTTTACACCTACAGCACCTGGTCTTCCTAGGTGGTCTCCCATCCAAGTACTAACCAGACCCGACCCTGCTTACTGCTCAATTTTTTAAAACTGCCTTCCATATAATCACTTTTTAAGACTGCAGAATATTCTTCAAGCAACTATCCAAAACTTACTGAATCATCTCCTGTTATTGAGCATCGAGGCTATCTTCAGTTTGAGTGTGTGATTGAGAACCCAAAGCAGTTCCTAGCTTAGTCTAGAGGTTCCCAAACTTTCTCAGTTCATGGCAAGCCAGGTCAAAAATTCCTCTTAGCAAATAGATGAGTCTGAACCAATTAATATGCATTTATACACTAACAACTTAGCAGACATTTGAAAGATAATACACTTAAGTCAAAAGAAATTATTTTATTACATTCTTAAATATAACTACAATTACTAAAGGGATGTATGCACCCTCTGGGCTTCGTGCAGCTTCTCAAACCTACAGTCAGGTTGAAAACCACCCCTTTCATTTCCTGTTCCAGTGATTTGTGGTATACTTTTTATCACAGCAACCACTTACCAAAAACCTAGCTTTGCGAAGCTAAAAAGTCATCGATTGGGATGTAGTGCAGTTTGTGAACTCATTCATATTAGCAGTTTATGTAGTGTTTCAAGAGATATGAAGTATCATTGTGTTTCCTTCAAATTTTTTGTGAGTTCACAGAGGCACCCTGGGGTACCTTGGCACCCAGTTTGGGAACCATGATCTTACTGCCTTTTTTTTTTTTCCTACTAAATGATTTCTTATGACATTCTGTTTTAAAGATCTGATCATTTTGTGTGGCTCTTGATAAAATTATTATTTTTGCTTTCTTTCCTCCCCTCTCCTGTTGCTTTCTTCCTTTCATACTTTTAAGCTTCTGCTGTGTGCCAGGATGGCTTTCTTATAAAGTTCCCAGTCGTTGTATTTGTGGGAAGGGGGTGGGAAGATACAACATTTTTTAGCACACACTGAACGAACGTCATCCCATCTGATCTCACAGTAACCTCGTGAAGTAGGTGCTGTTACAGTCCCCATTTTATAGACAAGGAAATGGGGGAAGGGGGATCCAGAGATGCCGGCCCTCCCCAAGATCTCTGTTTCCAGAGCCACTTGGGGGATGATGCCAGATAATGATGATGGGGACACCCCAAAGGCCCCTCTAGGGGCTGGAAGTGTGTCCTAAGGATGGACACAGAAGGAGACTCATGAGATATTGTTGCCTTCTGCTTTTTCAGAAATGGCCGAGCGACACAACACCAAGCAGGTCCTGAAGCTGGCCCGCGGCCTCGTGTACAAGGTGCAGACTCTGATCGAGAACAAGTGACGGCCGCTTTACTCAGGCGGTGTCAGTGGAGCTGTCACCTGCCTGTTCTGCCCGTTTCCCTCCCGGCCGCCCTGGGAGTGAGTGAGGTCCTGGTATCTGTTCATGAGTATGGACTTCTGTGCAAAGAGACACTGACCTACAATGGCTGCCAGGCAGCGAGGTCGAGGGGTTGCCCCTTGAGTTCAGCCTTATGTTTTCCTGTTTGACCAAAGATTGCCCACGTCTGGGATTCCTCCCTTGTGGGAGTCGTTGATGGATGGAGCGAGCATCTCCAGAATTATCTCCTCTCTCTCTTCTTCTCTCCCACATCCCTCCAAACTGTCTTGTCAGGTGAAACATGGGGAGGGAAGTTTTGAAAATTGGTGTAGGAGAGGTCTATGGGACTACCTCTATGTTTCGAAAGGGGCCTTTGGAGATGTTCCGGAACATGGCTGGAACGTTGGCGTGGAGCAGGGTTTCTACACCTCAGCGCTATTGACATTTAGGCTGGGTCGTTCTGTTTTGAGAGATGCTGTCCTGTGCACTGTAGGACGTTGAGCAGCATGCCTGGCCTCTACTTGCTATATGCCAGTAGCATCCTCTTCCCCACCCCAGTTGTGACAACCTAGAATGTCCCCAGATATGCCACATGTCCCCATTTGAGACCCATTGGCTAAGAGGGGCTACCAGTGAATCTCCCAACCCACTCTCTTTCTACCTAAGCCACCCGTGTCCTGAGGCTTTCTCCCATTTAGAAACAGCACACACGAGCCCTACACTTGTCTCCCCTTGAGGTTTGGGGACCCATTTGTTGTTTTCTCTCATTTTTTTCCTCTGCCTGACCCCAGGAGAGACTTCTTTTCTTCTTTTTAAGAAAGGGGTCTTCCTGCAAGGATGGTGGAATCCCTCCCAGAGGTGTCTGTAGGCTTGTGATGTCTGACACTCTCCTGGGTCCGCCCCTCTGGCAGGGTGGAGTCTGCATCTCCTTCCTCTCCCTCCAGGGCAGACCTCGCCACAATCCGTCTGGTGCTCCAGAAGCTTGGAAGCTGTGTGTTGGAGGTCAGGGATGCTGCCTTTTCCCCAAGTGCCCTTGCTCACTCAGGACAAAGGAGAAAAAGGAGGACAGGTTGGCCAGGGTAGATGTGTGTGTGTGTTTTCCTCGGGTAATGTCTGCTGGTGAATTAGCGCCCAGATCACAGCTAGGTCTGGAAACAGTCCCCTCCATGTCTTTACACAAAGGGTCACCAAGCTACAGACAGATCCTGAGTTAGCTAGTTCACTCTGCCCACCTGTCCTTTCAGAAGAGCAGTCCTGCCAATTCCTTTTTTCTGAGAATGCAGAATCAGGAGAAACAGTGAGTCAAGGTGGAATACTCTTCCCAAGAATGGCAGGTAGGATTTTGCAGAGGGGAGCAGACATGTAAAGCACACTGAAGTATTGGCAGAGGAGGTGCATCAGTCCTCCCTCCCTGATCAAATCAGGACTGGAGAAATCCTTTCTCTGCATACCTGTGAAGGCTCTTTCCTGGGTAACAGCGCCTTCAACTGTACCTGAAGCCTGGTGGGGCCTCTTAGGCAGGACAGACAAGGCCCAGATAGCCCTTGATTCTGAAGAGTGTACATCTTCTCGCCCTGGTCCCCCACCTTCCCAAGATGGGAAAAAGTGTGTGAAAGGCCCCTCCAGAGAAACGTGTCTTTTGTCCCTCAGCTAATCACTACAGAGGACGTTATGTTAGCAAGACCCAGGTCTTAGACCTTCTGATTCTTATTTATTTTTATTGACAGACTAGTCACAAACTATAGCACACGATCTCTTCTCTGCCTTCTCTCGTGGTGTTCCAGAGGAATGTCTGTGGTTGTGGTTTGGATTAACTCACATTTATTCAGCTTACTGTGCTTATTCAGGTCTCTGTATGTCGTGTGTGTCCTCATGTCCTGGAATCGAATGCGTGGGGTCACTCTATCTATTGAGTGCCCTTTTCTCAGTGTTGCCAACATATCTTGTAACTGTTTACTGGTGAATTGTGTCTATATAGAGAAAATATATATATAAATAGAGAAATGTGTGAATCTGGGTTGTTTTTGTTTCTATGTCTTGGGGAATTTTTTTAATATGTAAGAAAGAAATGTTTGCTTCTGAAGACTAGCCTCCCATCCCCACCTCAGTGACCCATACCCAGATGGGATCAGATTCTCATGAGAGCTGCCTGGTCTCTCCCTAGAAAGTTCAAAGCAGGTTAACCTCTTCTCACTCCTTGTATCAGTTAGCTGTTACCACAAGTAAAGCTGTGTAACAAACTACTCCAAATCTTTATGGCTTAAAACACATTTATTTAGCTCGTGAGTTTATGGTGAACAATATGGACTAGGTTCAGCCGTTAGGTTCTTCTGGCCTCAGCTGGACTTCTCCATGTGTTTGTGGTCAACTGATGGCCAGCTGGGCGACTTGGCTTCTGATACTGGGCTGGCTGTTGGCTAGGGCAATGAGAGAGACTGGGCCATGTATCTCTCAGCTTCTAGCAGGCTGGCTCAGGCTTATTTACATGGTCATGATGGCACTTTCCAAGAGAGCAAACAGAAATGTGCAAGGCCTCTTGAGGCCTAAGCCTGGAAACGGCATAGTCATTTCTGCCACATTCTCTTGGTCAGAGTAAGTCACGTGTCTGAGCTCAGATTCAGAGGGTGGGGAATAGACTCCACCACTGGAGGGGCAGCTTTGAACACTGTTATTGAAAAGGGGTGTGGATACAGGCAGGGAAATCATCGAGGCCATTTTGTAAACAGTGTACCATGTATCCCAAGGTCCATACACAAGAGGGGTCCTCACATAGGGATGCTTTCCTCACTGCACCTCAGTTTCCCTGAGCTCCCATCATTCACCTTGCTCAGGTTCTCAGGTGAGTCTCTGAAACCTAAGAGAATATGGCTTCTGGAGAACTTGGGAAGGTACGAGCTCTGGGCCTTCTTGGGCTGTGACAGAGGAACAGTGCAGTTAGGTGTGTGAGGCCATCAGTTCTTAGCAGGAGCAACACCCATGCTGACTCTGCAGTTCACATCTGACTCTACTGAGTCAGGAAAGATCTCACGGGTTTCCTTGTTTCTGGCGTTGAAGCCACTGTGCACATTGAGAGCTTGAGTCCAGGACAGGTACAGACTCTAGAGGAACACAATTTGATCCTTTTTGAAGTACCAGTTTGCCACTTCATCGCTAAGTCAAGCCCTGGCAGAATTCAGAAGACCCATAGGACCGTGCAGTTCTCCGGGAACTTGCCAATCCCTTAAGATGTTATGCAGGAATCTTCCACTATCTTTATTCTTTATTCAAATTTGTGGGCACAGTGATTTCTTTATTCAAATTTGTGGGCACAGTGATTTCTAGGCTTTGAAGGTGCAGGGCTCCTTGCAAACAGTGTACACTTTTTGTTTTGAAAATAAAACAGATTCTGCTGTCTTTTGTCAAATGAAGACAGAGTCTTTCTGTAAATGGTTCTGCTTTATGGGCTAGAGAATTGCTCCCTTTGGCATTGCTGAAACAGTTCAAAGGGAGGATTAAGGAACTTGGGGGTCACTGTGAGGTTATTACAGAGAGGAGATGGCACCCCCCAAGTGCACATGGGTGATGTGGGCTGAGTTTAGGCTTCTACTTGATGGCATCCACTTGCTGCTTTTTGCACTGGGGTGCTGCTTGGGGCTCGAGGAACCTTGAGAACTCAGGAAGGGGCGGGCTCTGAGCCCTCTTGGGACAGAGGAATCTTCCCAAGGAGACTTACTTGCATCAAGATGCTTCTGCAGAAGCTGGAAACATGTCTCTGATCTCTAAGTTCATTTGAATACCTTGTGGTGGCTTCCTCAGTTTTCTATTACTTTATTTCATTATTTTATTACTTTTTTTTTTTTTAAAGCTGTTACGTTGTCCTATTGTTCTGTCCAAAAGATGAATTCAAGCTACATTCTCTGCGGTCTGTGTGTTTTCAAAGTAATAGAATCACTCCTGGGGGGTTGTTTATGGATATTCTTGGGTGAACATTTAAAGCCAGAAGAGTTTGATCAAGATGAGCTGGGTGGAAGCAGAGGAAGCAAATCCAGGTGTGATTTTGCATCTTCCATAGAATCTGACAAACCTGGGTTCAAATCCCAGCCCTACTGCTGATTAACTATGTGGCTTTGGGCAAGTGACTTTACCTCCTTGAACCTCAGTTTTCACTTCTGTGAAATGGGGATAATAAAGCCTCCCTTAAAGAGAGATTTGGGCCTTGAATGTTTTTGCCTGCCTAGCCTCCTTCCACTGTTCTAGTACCAGCACCTTCTCCCATCTTCAGGAGAACTATCTCTTTCACTATAACCATGGCCTTCTGGTGAAATGGCTGACTTGCCCCTCCCCCAAGAGGTAGGCACATGACCTAGTTCTGTCTAATCAGATACCTTCCCTGAGATTTATATATACCAAGAAAGGAGGAAGCTTACTCTTTCTTCTGCTGCAGCCAAGCTGGGGGATGCCAGCCTAGAGCTGCCTGTGACTGTGTCTCCTGCAGGTAGGAGAGCAGGCATGGTTAGATCCAGGTGTTCAGAGGAAGTCCTTAGCACTCCACCTCTGTCCATCTCATGGTGTCACTCTCCTCCCTGCTGGCTTATACACATCCATCCCCATCTCAACCAATCATTCCAACCAGGCTTGATTGGCTAGAAGGGTTCCTATGTCCATCTTTAAGCCTGGGGCAGTCAGAGAGTTGTCGAGGTCATGAGTTGCCAAAGGAATTTTAGGGGCTGCTCCTGAAGAAGTGCAATGGGATTGTGATAGGCAAAAGCAGCAGATTTGATTCCAGCATCCTTGGCAGACATAGCAGTGCATGCAAAGTGGTAGAGGTGTGAAGAGGCCTTCTTTGGGCTCGGAATTCAGTGGGGCTGGAGGGAGAGGTGCAGGGGTTGGGCCTCAGTGACAAGAAAGAGGCTTGAAAGAAGCAGTCAGAATGGGATCATGAAGTACCCCAAATAACAGTGAAGTTTCCATATCAGTGGGATTTTTTTTTGGAAGGGTGAGATAGGTTCCTAACTCCCGTCTCCCCATTCCTACCCCAACTCGGGACAAACTTGTATATAAGGGACACCTACTAGATATTTGATGGGAAAATGAATCATTCTCAAGTTCTCCAAGAGAGGAACAGTTATAAAAGGGAAGGAAGAAAGAGAGAATATCACATGCCCATTAAAAGATGTAGTATTTGAGTGACAACCATGGACTCAGAATTACCCTAGGCACTTTTCATGAAAAGATTTAATTCTCACCACAATCCTATCAGGTCAAGATTATAATAATAGTAGCTAAAGTCTATTGAATACTGTGTGCCTAATGTGCTGAGTGTTTTATTTACATACATCATCTCATAACAATCGTATGAGAGAGTCAATAATATTTTACCCGTCCCCCCATCACTTTATGGAAGAGTACACTGAGGTCCAGACAGGTGAAGTGACTTGCCTGAGATCACATAGCAAGGAAGTAGCAGAGCTGGGTACGCGGTAATTTCATATAGCTGTACCATGGGCTCTTTTTGCTCCTTCTGAGAAATTTTTATTTGCTTATTTCTGGCACTAGGATGATTTTCTCAGTGTCATTGGAGAAGAGGATGGTCCTCCCCTGAACTTTGGTCATGCGGGAACAGCTGATCACAGGCAGGAGGCTGGCCAGGACTGCATTGAGGATGGCGGTCCCATAGCCCCAGGCCAGTTTGCAGTGTCCACTGTAGTACACAGAAGAGGCACCGCAGGCTTCCTTGGCAAATGGGGAGGCCAGGCTGGTGGGGAAAACCAGCAGGCCCACAATGGTGGTGGTGGCTTGAGAAAGCAGGAAGGAAAACCAGCGTGTCGGTCAGGGGCTGTGGACTAACCTTCCATCCTGGGACTCACTTATCCACCTTCCTGTTCACCTACCCATCTATCCACCCACCCCTCCATCTAGCCATTTATCCATCCATTCATTTGCTTATTTATCAGCTCATCTATCCTTTCAAAAAATTTTTATTAAAGTATAGTTGATAAACAATATTGTCTTAGTTTCAGGTATACAACATAGTGATTTGACAGTTATATACCTTACAGTGTGATCACAATAAGTCTAGTAACCATCTGTCACCATGCAAAGTTATGTATCATAATAACTCATCTATCTACCCATCACTCAATTACCTTTCCACCCATTTGTCCATCTAGTCATCTATCCATTCAACCATATTTCAATCCACTCATTCTCTCCACCCCTATATCCACCTATTCATTCACTCATCTGCCCATCTATCCACCTGCCCACTTAGCCACCTGCCCCCAACCCATTTCTCCAGCCAGCCAGGCAGCCAGCCAGCCATCCCATCCTCCATTCATCCATCCATATTCTAATCTACCCATTTTCCTTATCTATCCATCCACCCATCCATCCATCCACTAATATATCCATTATTCATCCATCAGTTCATCCACCCACTTACCCACCCATTCATTCATTTATTCACCAACCAACCCATCCATCCATGCATTTGTTCACCAAAACTGTTAGAGGTGCTGTGGTGGGCACTGTTGAGACTAAAGAAATGGACCGTTCGCCTCCTCACCTTAGGCACTCCTCGTGGAGGAGAATCAGATGAACCCTCAGCCTCCCTTGCTGCCCTAAAGCCACACTGGTCCACTCGCAGTTCCCTGCACTTGCTCTCTTGTTTCCATGACTTTGCCCCTAATGTTCCCATTACCTGAAATACCCTCCTACATTTGGCTAACTCCCACTTGTCCTCCCAGCCTCAGCTTAAGTGATGCCTCCTCCAGGAAGCCTTCCTTAACACTCTATCCACCTAGAATTTTTTCTTGCATCTTGTGCTCATCCTTATTGTGTCAAACATCCATTGAGTTGTAAATGCCTGACATACCCCACCCCCAAGAGATACTGTGCAAACCTAGGACAAGGACTGTATCTCCATCCATTGAAGCAACAAATATTCAGTGAGCATCTGTTATGTGCAGAGCGCTGTAGTAGGTACTGATGATATCAAGGCAGACATATCCTAGCCCTCTAGTGGAGAGAGATGGACAATAATCAGGAAAGCAGATAAGAGATTTCAGGTAAAAATATCAAGCGAGGTAGGACAGAGGAGAGAGGGATGGAAGGGCTGGGAGAATGGGGTGAAGGGTTAAAGAAGAACAAATTAATAGTTGATAGATAGATGGTCATGGGGATGGGGATGGGGAGCACAGCATAGGAATGGTTAGCATTATATGTTGGCTAGGTGGAGGCTGGGTGGAGGGCCAGGGGAGGGAGGGAGCAATTGGGGGGATTGTTTTATGAACTATATAGATGTCTAACCAGTGTACTACATACTTGAAACTAATTAAATAAATTTTAAAAATATATATAAAACAAGGTAAAAGGAAAGAGAATCTAAGGAGAGGAAAGCTCCCTTACCTTGAGGCCATAGAGGACCTGACTGAGGCAGTGATATTTAAGCAGAGCCTTTAAGGCAGTGGGGAAACAAGATATGTGAAGATCTGAGAAAAGAGTTCCAGGTAGAGGGAACAAGCTTGGTGTACACGAGCAATAGAAAGTATGCCAGGTGGCTGGAGGTTGTGGAGCCTGGCACAAGGATAAGGTAGGTGAGGGAGTGGGGGCTTGACCAGGATAAGCCTCATTGGATTTTACTCTGTATGTCACAGGAAGTCACTGGCGGGGTAGATAAGCCAGTCTGAGTAGCATGATTTCAGTTTTAACAGGACCCATTGGATCAGTGTGTGGCAGAGTCTAAGGGGCAAAGGTGGCAGCAAGGAGACCCGTGAGGTGGTTATTGCTCTCATCCAGGTAATAGATGGTGGAGAATTAATTGGATGATGATTGTCATCAAGGACTGGCTAAACCATCCAGAGACTATGTGCGAATTGGAGAAAAGCAGTCCTTTTGGGCAGATGCAACCCTGCAATTTCACAGCTTAATAAATAGAGCATAGGCTAGATTTTAGCATCTCTCAGCCCTCAGCTGGGTACCCTTGTGCAGTGCACAAGCTGCCCAACTGTGTATGGTGGTCCAGACAAAGATGATGCAAAGTGGATGGATAAGACAGAAATAAAGGGGGACAGACTATTAGCTAAGGGCAGGGAGAATGATAATGCGGCCACCCAGCCCCCATTTCGAACCTGCTAAGGAACAAAGAATAATCTATAATCCTAAGGTTTATCTCTGAGATTTGACCCAGGAGGCCAGTCCCTGCTCACAAGTTTGCTTGTTCATTCATTCACTCATTCCACAGACAGATCTGGAATGCTTCTTGCGTGACAGTGGATTTACCTGCAGCTGCCTGAACCACCGGAATTTTGCCACTGCCCCTCCTGGGGCACAGCTCTTTGGGGGCCAGGGCCCAGGAGAGGAGAAGAACCGCATTAAAGGCCAACAGGAGCCAGCCTCCGAGGAGAAGCGCAGCCGAGACCTGCCAGGAGACAGAGGAGGGAGGGTGCTGACCAGGGTGGAGGTGGGAGGATGCTCCTTCTGCTAATTGGCCAGCTATTGAGTCCTGGAAACCCCAGGAAGGTCTGCGCTATTATTATCCCCATTTTACATATAAGCAAACTGAGGTCCAAAGAGGCAGAGTCATTTGTCTCAGGGCGCACAGCTAATTAAGTAGTAGATCCAGAATTAAGATCTAGATCTACAACCACCATACCCTACCTGTTTTGAATACCTGCTATATGGCAGGATAACCAGGAAAGGGACCTTTGGAATGATCAGTTTTGAAGGCTGCATAATCTTCCTTAGAGGATTGGGAGTCCTGACCCATTGTCCCCATGTTGAATTTGGTAATATCTATCATAACAGAGACTTCTAGCACCTTAGCTGTGATTTTCAAGCCTAGCAGTGCTTAGAGAGTGGCCGGGTAGGCTTGTGCAGGTTATACACTGCACAACTCTAAGAGATGCATATTGATTATAGTAACTTTCCAACAGATGGCAGTATAGTATCCTGGAGAAGGGGCTGCTTTTTGTAATTTGCACAAAGGCACTATATGTGCTGACAGCTGCCTTCAGAATCATCCTGGGTGTTTGCTACAATGCAGATAGCCAGACTCCACCCTATACCTACAGAGTCAGAGGCTCAGGCTGGTTGTGGGTGCAGAACTTGGCTTTTATTTTATTTTTTTTTTGCTCTCGGGATTGAGAGTGCCCCTGAGGCCCCAGTGAACTGTTGAGCCCAGGTCTCACCTTCCAGGCAAAGTCAGGAATATCATCCAGGGATCTGAAGGTCCCACAGCTCTGGTTCCAGCTGCCACTCTGAGGCCAGGAGCAGTAGGTGAAGACACCAAAGGAGAAGGTAGGGCTCTGGAACCAGGCAGGGGAGATGAGACTGAGGGCTGAGATGCAGCTAAGGGAGAGTTCCAGAGCTGTCCACACGCTGCCCGCCATCGTGGAGTGTCAGTGACCTGGGGGTCAACAGGCAAGATTAGTGGTGGGGACTGCCAGGGCAAGGGTTGAAACAGGCTGCGAAGGTGCTGCCCAGCCAGGGTTCTTTCTGGTCCTGCGTTCGGACCCCAGGTCATCAGCCTCCCTTCAACCGAGTGATGCAATGAGAGATGCTAACAACTGGGGTGGGAGGTAGGAGGGCTTTGTCCTAACAAGTTCTAAAAGTAGAAATCCTAAATCCTAGAATAAATGTTAGTGTTTAAACAGATCTTTGAGTACTCCCACTCTGCATAGCACATCATCATCACTGCTCCATGCAAGGCCCCTCTCATATTTTCATTCATTCCCTCTCCCTTCCTTCCTTTCCATCTGCCTATCAATTCTTGCTCTAACAGGGCGTTTCTACCTAGGGGGCGGGCACCTTTTTCTAAATCACACATAGACGGTGTGTTTCTAGCAACCATCTTTCCTATTAACTAACTCTCCTCAATCAGTGACCATTTTAATTATTTAATGTGTATCTTTTTGTTTGGAGGTATTTTTGCAAAATTGATGTTATTCAGTACGTATGTATTTTTCATTTTATGTTGATGGCATCTTCTATGTTGCATTCTGCCACCTACTACTATTTTGAGGATTAAGCACAATATTTTTAGATCCATCCGTGTGGCCTATTCCACTTGTCTTGTTTTGAGTTCTCTAGAAGCAGATCCTGAGGCAAAGGTTTGGGTGCAAGGAGTTTACTTGGGAAGAGGAAGCGAGATGGGAAAAGGAGGCAGTCAGTTATGAGTGGGTTATGAAGCCAGCTGTTTCCAGGGCAGATGGAGCTTTAAGAGATGGGATGCAAGCACATCCCAGAGTTATCCCTCTCGAGAGCTGAAGGAGCCGTGGTTTTCACACACTAATTCCTGCTGGCCATTGGTTGAGGGATGTCCCCAGCAGTGGGTGACAGCAATGTATGGGAGGGGGCACAATAGGCTCCAGCAGGAATAGAAAATCCACAGGCAATAAAACGCAGTGCCAGGAGATAGAAGTTCACTGACGTGCAGTGACATGATAAGGACGAGGGATCATGAGCAGGACACTGAGTGAATCTGCCACACTGTCAGTCCCAACTGCTGTGTGGTATTCCATGACACGCACACTCCTCATTTCACCTCTTTAACTCAGGGGGCCTCCTGTTCCCTCTACCACAGGCAGCTCTGCCGTGAACATCTGTGTGTGTGGACTTATGCAAGAATTCACTTGGGGTGTACACTTTGGAATGCACTTGCCGTCTCAGGTTGCATGTCTCTGTCTACTCTCGGTGAGAAATCCCAGCTCTCTTTCTGGGATGGCTGCACCGTTCCACATTCTCTCCCTCGGTGCTAGAAGGTTCCTCTGGACCCACGTGCCCAAACATTAGCCTCAATCTCAACCTCCTCCTGCTTTTCAGATGGGGAGGTTGAGGCCCAGACAGAGTATCAGACTGCCCCAGGCTGACCCAGGAAGCCAATGTGGGTGAGTGTGTGGGTGGTTTTTACAAATAACGGCCACTACCATCCACACACCATCGTATGCCAGGTAATTAACATACATCACACGCAGCTCATAGGCTTCATGTCTGTCCTGCTGCAAGCCCAGAGGGCTGCCGTGAGCTCACCTTCGTTGGCTGGAGGAGAGCCCACTCATGCCTGTGTGTCTGCCGGGCCGCATAACCACACAGGAATGGGGTGGCTGTGACCTTTTGTTTTATGAAGGAGGGCACTGAGGCTCAGAGAGGTATGGACAACTTGGCTCAAGGACACAGTTAGAAGGGGTGGGCTGGACATTCATACCCAGGCCTGACGGGTATGAGAGTCTCAAGGTCATGGTCCTAATAGTTACCATGCATCATCCACCTGCTGTGGGCCAGGTGCTGTCCTAGGTAATTTCTTGGAGAAGCAAAGGGACTTTCCCAGGGGTTACAGCTAAGATGTGGGACACCAGTACCTGAACCCAGATCTGTCTATGCTTAAACCCTTGTTTTTAGCTATGTTACTTTCCCATCTCTTTCCTCGGTTTTATTTTACCCCAATCTCCAGTCTTCCCACTATCTTCCTCTCCCAGCTCTTGGCTTTCTTCTGAGGCAGAGCTGTGCATATGTCCCTCCCTGCTCAGGAGAAGCTGCCTTCTCTTCGCCCCCATGAGGCCAAGCAGGCTCCTCTGGCCTAACGATGTCATCTCCCTCAAACCTTATTCCAAATAATTTCATTTCTCTTGCCCAGAGACCATCCCAGGTACAAAACAATGTCCCAACCTTTTACACCCCAGTCGAAAATTCTCACTTTGGAGAGATATACAGGCTTCGAAACCAGAGAAATTCACTTTCTGGATCTCATATTTATTGGCCGTGTGACCTTGGGCAAGTCACTTACCCTCAGATCCTTAGTTCTTTCATCTGTTAAAAAAAAAAAAAAAAAGCCTTGTGCTAGTACCCGTCTCATGGATTGTTGGGAGGATTAAGTGAGGAAATGTGTACAAGGTGCTTTGTGGAGTGCCCTGCACATAGTAGGTCCTCAATAAATGATGATGACAGTGGTGACGATGGTGGTGGTGATTATTCGTAGTAGTGTTATACACACCATTATTATCTTGCTTCCTCATACCACTTGGGATTAGCAGATAATCCAAACACATGAAAACCAAATGGAAACCCAGAGAGATTATGTGACTTGCCCAGGATCACCTGCCAAATTAGGGGAAAACTGGAATAGAAGCCAAGACTCCTGCCCTGCCAACTGATAGAAAGAAACACTCCTTCTTCTGCTGGCCACATCCCTACAACCCTTCTTCCCCAAGTTTCTTTCCCCTTGGCTTGCTCCTAGAGAGGGAGAGGGAGCAGACGGATGGGAAAGAAAGTAGATAAGGAAAGGAAGGACTCCAGCAATGGATGGAAAGATGAGAATGAACCAAAAGGACAGACCGAGTGAGATGTGGAGTGCAAACCACTCCAGAGGGAGGGTGAGACCCTGCTTCAACCACTAACTAGCAAACACCCGTTACTACATGCTCAGAGTCCTCTCCACCCCTCTCCGAATGGGTGGACATGATACCCTTCCCTCCACACACACACACTCACACCAGGCCCCTTCCAACACACACATCAATACAAAGAGAGCTTATGACATAACCTAGCACTGCGAGGGCCTCTGCAGAATAACCACTCTAGAGTTTTCAAAATGGATGCTGTAGTGCCTCAAATGATCCTTGGGGGAGATATTCGGGTGTCACCTGGACCCAGCCTTAAATGTCAGGAAATCATAAAATGCCAGAGTTAGTTTTCAGTCCTTCTCTTTACATCAAAGAGAAAGTCTCTGTGGGAGCTAATAGGTCTTAAACACTTCTGAAGCATTTGTCATTCTCTCCCTTTAAAAAAGACAGGGAGCCTTGAGTCAGCAACAGTCAAGTGAGAATTTGAGGATGCAGTTGGATTTTCCTTGCATTCGTTGTGGTGGTTTTGTTCTTTTTTCTTTTTTCTTTTTTTTCTTTTTTCTTTCTTTTTTTTTTTTGACATGATACTGGTTATCCATTTACAATTAAAATTTATTTTAATGAAAAAGTGAGTCAATCTAAAGTCAAGTCTTAACCTACTTACAACAGAGGAGGCAAGAAGGTGGTGTGCTAATAGCCAACGCTGTCACTGATGGCCAGAAGTGAGCCCAGAGGGTTGAGCCTACCTAAGAGCACCCAAAGTCAAAAGCAGCTGAGCTGCCAGCCAAGCCAAGGGCACCTACGCAGGCTTCCCAGGCCTGGTGCTTTTCATCCTTGGTTTCACTTTGGGATGCTAAGCCTGGCCAGCACTTACAGCATGGCAGGAATCCTGGGCTTGGAGGCCAGCCTGTGTTGCTATCATTTCCCAGCTGTGTGACCTGGAACAAGTCACCCCATTCCTCTAGGCCTCAGTTTCTCCATCTGTGAATGCAGATTAGAAATCTGAGGGGGCAGGCAGCGTTGGGTTCAATCACTGAGCCGGGTGATATGGTAGAAAGAAGCAGACAGCCTACATCCTTTCCGTCCCAGGGCTGACCTTGGCGAGGTTCAAGGGGATAAAATCATGTGTGTGTTGCAGCGGGAGGGAGAGAGAAACATGGGCAGGTCAGGGTTACACTGCATAGACTTTTTATTCCCAGGATCAGAAAAATCTCATGGCTGCTAGCCAGCAAATGAGATGCAGCCCCTCGAGTGAAGGAAAATCGACGTTTTTCTCCTGCACCCAAATTGGCCTCTCCTTGGAAGTTGGCAGGATCCCAAGGGATGTAATTCCAGGCAGGAAGCTGGGGAGCCCAGAGCCGCCACAGGCCCGTGATTTTGCCTCTCTCAGGCTGCCCCACTGGCTATCTAGGCGTTTCTGACCTTGAAAGGAGTTTTGTTCTCCAGATAATGTGCTCAATGTCACCTGGGAAAATCACGCTGACTGTCCAGGTGCCCAGAAAGTTAAATGAGTCATTATAACCCGAAACCACATCCGGCCAGGCTCCAATTAGCTAGAATCCAGCTAAGAGAAGCTTGCGAGGGACTGAGTATTTTCTCCTCCAGCTCTGTATGAACTGCTAATAGCAGTCCACAGTTCTTGAGCAACTCAAGCCCTATGCTAAACACTTGCAGTTTCTCATTTCATTTAAGCCTCACAGCTACTGAATAGTAAGTACTGTTATCATAGTTCCCATTTTACAGATGACAAAGTGAAAGCTAATTTTACACCTGCCAAAGTGAACGATGGACCAAGGACTTAAACCCAGGAAATTCGGTTCCCAACTCTGGGACCTAAGTCCGAAGTGATATTAAGGGGTTAGTTTAAAAGTCAAATACCCCAGTTTAAAAGTCAACCCTCCTTCCACTTGCTCCATCCAGAGAGCGTGGATGGGCCTGAGGTAGCCATAGTCAGCCATGTCAGGAGGAGCACTGGGGTCTGGGAGTTTAGCAGCGGCTGCTAGTGCCTTGGTATGTCCCCACAGCCAAGTCCCTTTCTTATTTTGGCTTCCATGTCCTCATCAATCACCTGAAGGGGCTGATCGTTCATGAACTTTTACATGCCCAGCTGATGTGCCCCTCACGGATACAGTGGTAAACAGAACACAGTCCCTGCTCTCAAAGAGTTTAGAGTGTGGTGGGCAAGACAGACAAACAGGATGGAACAATATGGTCCATCCGTCTGTCCGTCCATCCATCCATCCATTCAACAAATATTTATTGGATATCTACTATGTTCCAAGAACTGTTTGAGATACTGGAGATTTGGCAGTGAATAAAACAGACAAAAGTGCTGTTTTTCTGGAGCTTACACTGTAGTGGGGGAGAAAGACAGTAAGGAAATAAACCAGTCAATATATAAGATGGCAGATGCCAGAGAGAAAAATAAAGCAGGGAAGGAGGATGGTGAGTGATTGAGGAATGGTCATGGAAAGCCTCAAAGAAGATGACTTTTGAGCAAGAGCTGAGTAAGGCAGCCATGTGGATTTGTGGGGGAGGAATATTCTGGGCAGAGAGAGGAGCAGGTGCAAAGGTCCTGAGGTGAGCACGTGTTTGGCATGTTTGAGGAAGCCCAGGAAGGCCCAGGTGACTGGGAGGAATTAGGAGGAGGTGCGTGGTGGGCCCTGTAGGCAATGAATATCTCTGGCTTTTGCCTTCTGAGTGAGATGGGGAATCTGTGGATGGTCTTGAATAGGGGTGTGACGTGACCTGTCTTACGATTTAAAAAGATCCCCCTGGCTGCTGGGCAGAGAACAGCAAGGAGGGGAAGGGAGAAGCAGTCAAGAGGCAACTTCAGTCAGTCAAGTGAAAAATAATGCTGGATGGGATGGAGGGACAAAGACGGAGGGCAGGGGCAAGGAGTGAACGGATTCTGGATCTATGTCGAAGGTCAAAGTTCAAGCCAATCAGATTTGTTGACAGAGTGGCCTTGGAGTGTGAGAGACCATGAGGAGGCAACGATACTTCCAGGGCTTTTGACCTAGGCACCTGGGATGGGGAGGCTGCCATTACTGAGATGGGGAAGCCGTGGGGGAGCAGGTCTGCTAGGAGAGGGTCAGGTATCTGAGTGTGACATAACCTAAGTGCAGTTTGACATGTATATTTCACCAACCCATCGATTATTGGATGCGTAAAGGCACAGCTCTACACCAAGAGAAAGCCCAGGGCGATGTTCATGGCAAGCACAGAGAAGGGGCCTCTGATCCAGCCTGGGGGCCAGGTGATGTCCAGGCTGAGATCTGAAGATGGGCAAGTCAGGTCTGCGGAGGACTATGACTTGCATCCCTTGTCTCATTCTCCCAGTGGCACAGCCAGGTAAGCTGAATTTCTGGTTCTATTCCAGGCTCTGTTGTAAGTTGACTGTGTGAGCTGCATCAAATTATGTAATGTAACAGCTCTGAGCTTCAGTTTCTCCATTGCAATGGAATGAAAGTTTCTCTTCTCCCAAATTCATATGTTGAAATCCTAACACCCCAGGTGATGGTATTAGGAAGTGGGGCCTTTGGAAGGTGATTAGATCATGAGGGTGGAGCCCTCATGGATGGTGTCAGGGCCCTTATATAAGAGACCCCAGATATCTCCCTTGCTCTTTCTGTTGTATGAAGACACAGTGAGAAAATGGCCATCTATGAACCAGGAAGTGGGGTCTCGCCAAACACCAAATCTGCCTACATCTTGACTTCCCAGCCTCCAAAGCTGTGAGAAATAAATTTCTGTTGTTTATAAGCCACTCCATCTATAGTACTTTGTTAATAGCAGCCTGAACAGACTAAGACACCCATCTACAAAAGGGTGGCAAGTCCTACACGAGTGGGACTGTTTGGAGGTGATGGATTCCTTTGACAATATGATTTAAAACTATGGATGCATTTCCCCATGCAGGCTCATGTACACACACACAGACACACACAGACACACACACACACACACACATGC
The DNA here is from genome assembly GCF_902729225.1 of Pteropus medius. Lineage (NCBI taxonomy): Eukaryota > Metazoa > Chordata > Mammalia > Chiroptera > Pteropodidae > Pteropus > Pteropus medius. Next base: position 2,007,651 of record NW_024356336.1, read on the forward strand.
ACACACACAGTAGTGTATGTAATTTCAGGGGCTCATGGACCCCTGAAACCCAGTATGGTCCTGGTTACTACTTTCAGATCTCCCCCCTCCTGACCTCTTCCTTCCAGACTCACCGCTCTTCAGGTCAAGACTCGCTAACGTGGACTCTTCTGCTCAGGCTCCGGTGTTAGTCTTAAATCTGTGACCCTGTAAGATGCCTCCTTCCCTTCAAAGGAAACATTCAAGTTTGCAAACAAAGTCTAGGTGTGTGATAAGCTGGATTGAGGTCCGCGTGTGTGTGAGCGCGTATGTGTTAAGTCAACAGCCTTTCACTCCAGGCTGCTGGGTGGGTTGGGCAAAGAGGGAAAAGCCAGCCCCAAATCAAGATGGGCTGCGAGTGTGTTGTTTCCTAGGTAGGAGAAGGCATAAATAGGAATTAACCGATCTACAATGAAACACCAGGTGTCGAAATTCTTGCCACTGTGTTCTCTACCTTTCTGTTTTGGTAATTCTAGTCCTGGGAACAGATTTACATATTTCTCTGGAACCTGAGGATCTTCCCAGAAGCCTGTGAACTTCCAGAAAGTTATGGGCACTGGATCTGAAATGAATCTTTATTCCCAGCATCTAGCATAAAACTTGGCACAGAGTAGGTGCTTGTCTTGTCTTTTGCTGTACATGATGGAAATGCAACTCCAACTGGCTCAAGTAGAAATGAAAAATGTATTGGCTTACATAACTGAAAATTCTGTGTTGCAGCTTTAGGCACAGCAGGATCCAAGTGAACAAGCCGTGTCTTCAGGGCCTCTGTCTCTCAGCTGTTTTCTGCTGGGTTGGCTTCACTCTCAGGAACATTCTCTCTCTCACAGTGTTGGCTTCTCATGGCCCCAGGTTGACCTTCTGAAGTTTAGCAACCCCAGAAGGAAGAAGAAAAAAGCTCCCCTTTACTCATTGTTGCCGCAAATGTGTGGTGAACTCTCACTGGACAAACGTGGGTCACGTGCCCACCCATGAGCCAATCATTGTGGCCAGGGGAAAGTGGAATGTTCTGATTGGCCAGACCTAGGTCTTGCGCCCTAGGATTAGGCACTAAGTTTTGGAGATTGGGGATAGAGTAGAGATGTCATGAGGCTCATCTCACTAGAAATACGTAGAGTGAGGGTGGGGGATTGGGGTGGTTTCTAGGAAGAAAACTGAAGTGCTGTTTCAGAGGATGGGGGGATGGATGCTGGGCAGGTGAGAAAAAGAGGTGTCACTATGATGTTATATATGCTGGCATGAGAAATAAGCACACAGCAGTTGGTGCTGTTAGATTCAGGAGGGTCCAGTAATGACTGAATCGAAGGCTCAAGTCCCAGCTCTGTCACCTACACACTCAATGTGACTTTGGTGAGAGCATCTCTGCTTCTCTGGGCCTCAGTTTCTCCACCTGTGAAATGAGGGCGTCTGGAAAAGATGATTGTCAGAGTTTTTTCCCCATTTGATAATTCGTTCTTTTTTTTTTTTTTTCCTTTCAATCAGTATTTTTTGAGGGGCTTTTGAGTTAGTCTGAACTGGATCTGAATCCCAATTCTGATGTTTATTTGCTTTATCAACTCTGATTGGTACACCTTCTCAGGTGAGCTTAGCTTTGTCCTTCCCGGCCATCCAGCAAGCACTGGATGTGATCCAGCCTCCACTCGTCTTCCCCTTCAGGCAGCCTGGGTCAGTTGCTGCAGACGCTTGGTCAGCTCAGCCTGCAGTGACATGGCCTGTGTTGTGGCCCAGTCTCTCAACATCCCCAGCTTTCATCCAAGCCAACCTGACCTGACCCTTGGCAGGCACAGGGTGGGGAGGGGGCTCTGATGCCTCCTCTCCCAGACTCAGGTGAGGCTCTGTGTGTGGAACTGCCTTCTTTCATGGCTGCCTGGAGCTGAAGGTAACACCATCTCAGAAGTGAGGAACGATTGGCCCCAAAATATGACGAATAGTGGACAGGAGATGGGATGTGCCAGCTGATGAAATACTTGCCCTTCACTCCTGGAATACTTCTCGTGGCTTCTCGGAGACGCCCTGAATGATGGAACTCCTAGCTGTGTGTTTTGTGAGACGCTGTGGCCAACCCAAAAAGGCATATCTTGTATTTGCTCTGCCTCATTGTTCCTTTCTTTCACTTTTGTTGGGCCTGATTACATAGCAGATAACGTATTAACATGAAAGTTTTGCCTCAGGCTCTGTTTTCTAGGGAACCGAGACTGAGATACTAGCTGTGTGACTGTGAAAATTTTACTTACCTCTCTGAGCTTCAGATCCCTCATATGTAAAAAGAAGATAATAATAGAGCATCTCTGTGGCATTTAATGAGACAGCACAGGCAAAGTATTTGGCTCAATAAATGATAGCTTTCATTAGTATCATTATTGTGAGCCAGGCACTGGATCATATCATATGGTAACATTTATTCAACTTTGAATTACACAAATATTTATTGAGTGTCAACTCTGTTTCAGGTTCTCTGCTAGTCTCTGCTCCCAACTTGCTCACAGTCTAGAAGGTAAGGCAGAGAAGTAATTGGGAAATTATATTACAATGTTATCAGTGCTTTGCAGGCAAGTAGAAGATTCAGAGCCTGCAGCATAGTAGTCAGGGATGGCTTCTCAGAGGAGTTGACGTTAAAGCTAAGATCTGAAGAATATGTAGTTGTTACAGATGATGGGCAGGTGAAGTGTTCCAGACAGAGGGCACGGCATGGGCAAAGACTTGGTACTGAAAACATTTCAAAGATCACATTGGCTCTCACCATCAAGAAGCAGATAAATTATAGAGAAAAAAATGAATAAAGATGCACTGACCAAAATGCACAAATATGGTTTTTGCCAAGGAGTATGTGGGTTCTTAAGCTATACTGTTCAATATGGCAGCTGTAGCCACATATGGCTATTTAGATTTAAATTAATTAAAATTAAATGAAATTTAAAATTCAGTTTCTCAGTCACACTGGCTGCATTTCAAATACTCCATAGTCATCTGTGGTTACTGTTACAGTGCAAGTATAAAACAGCTCCATCATTGTAGAAAGTTCTACTGGACAGAGAGCTGCCAGAGAATCTGAAAACAGGCAGCCAAATCGGGGCTCACTTCCTGAAAGAAGTGGCAGGAGAGGGCAGAGAGGGGCTTCTGGGAAAGTCCCTGGGTGCACTGTCCTCTATCCTTAGGAAAAGCCAGGGCTGGGAGTGGGGATGGGGAATTGGCTCCGGAAACAGTATACAACTTGACACCTCTTTGCTCAGGGTATAATCTCCGGGTATGTGCCGGCTGGCAGCCTCTCACCTGAGAGGGACTGAACAGGAATGCAAGGAGGATCAGATAAGGTGGGGCTGAACTGGGAAGTCCCACCTCTTCTGGGTCCAGGAGGACTCTGGGAGTTGTAGTTTGGCACCCCTCAAAGCTTGCTGAGGGTAGAAGAGTTGACACTGGGCCTAAGCTGGGCATCTTTTGAGCATAGAGTTGTGGGAGTGGGGAGCTGGGGACATATCTGGGTTTAGGGTTTTTGCAGGGAATGGCAGGACGGGGGCTATCTTCTCTCCCATCTTTAAATTCTGGGATAGAGAGGTGATGCCAAGGCGAAGGACTAAGTTGAACGCAGAATTGAGAAACGTGAAACATTGAGTTAAACAGAACCCTCAGCCCACACATTCTGGTTGATTGAGATTTGCCCAGGAGAGACAGGAAGTTCCCATAGGTTAGGGAGGAAAGGTAGCAGATGATACTCCATAAGCTCTTGGTCATTCATGCATTTAACACAAACATTTTTTTAGCTCAATATTTACCGAGTGTTTACTATGTGCCAAGCCCTGCTCTAGGCACTGGGAATCCAGGAGCTCTAGAGAGGACAGCAGACAATAAACAATGACTTGCCTTTGCTTGATAACTTACTCAAGTCGTGTATGAGCCTGGCTTAAAGGTGGATTTTAAGGGATTCTAACTTTCAGTCCCGCCATTCTCTGTCTCCTTTCACACAGACTTCCCCTTGGGAGTGAAGTCTTATTTGAAAGCCACTGATTTGGGTCCTATTGATGACTGCTCAAGACATCAAGATGATATCCTAAGACGTAAGAATATCCTAAAACGTAAATCCTCATGGGACCTCAGGCTCACCATTTTCTTGGTTCTGTCACTGCGGGCAAGTCTTTTCCCCACCTCTCTAACTTTATTGCGATCTAACGACTTAACAATAAATACACATATGATTTTAGGTCCTCCAGTTATTCATGCTCTCTACATTTCCTTAGGAGCACGTGTAACAAATGCAATTCAATTTTACTTGTGCAATTGGTTACAATATCTGTAACCTCCACGAGAGTCTAGATCTTGCCAGCTGCTTCACCACTGTGTCCCAGGCACCCAGCATACCGTAGGTGTTTAATAAAGAGGTATGAAATGAAAGAGTAAAAGATAGCAAAAACAGGCATTTTCCCGTTCAGGAACAACTCCTACGATTCTTTCAACTTGTCCAAGTCTCTGTAAACGCCGCACCCCTCAGCCCACACGTCAACGCAATGGCAGTAGGCGTGGCATACAGTGGTGGCCCCAGCCGGGTGAACAGGATCCTGCCGGGGTCCTCGGCCCTACACTTCTGGGTGCAGTCTCCCTGCTCGCCGCGAGGTGGGGCGAGCGCCTCGCGCAGGCCCCGCTCGCTCCCGGGCTGGCGCCTGCAGCCCAAGCCATTAAATGGGCAAGCCTTTCCCCAGCGCCTCCTAAGGTCCTGGGATGCTCAGGTTCCCGGGGCGCAAACCCGGCGGCGGAAAGGTGTCCTTTGAGGAGGATCCCGGCCAGGGTCTAGGAGTCGCCCGGGGAACGCGGACCGAGACCATGAACAACTTTCCGAGTGGGACGCCGCGAGATCGGGGCCCTGGGGCTGTAGGAGTGTCCCGTGAGAAGTATCTTAGGTGGACTCGCGACCTCTGACCTACCAGACCCTCCCCTGGACCCAGCGCCTGCAGGCCAGCGCAGGTCGGACCCTCAGCGCTCCGCCCCGGGGCCCTCCGCGCAGGCGCCTCTGGCCGCAGTTTCCATGGCGACAGGGCGCTTCCCCACCCGAGGCCCCGCCCCCAGCAGGGTAGGCTGCGCGGGGCCGCGGGCGGCAAGGGCAGGTGCCGCGGGCTGCGGGCAGGTGGCGGCGCGGCGCGGGCTGGCGGCGGCGGCGGCTCCTGGGTAGGTTGCGCGGCGGCCGCGGGGGGTGAGGGCTGGCCATTTGTCCCCCGTCCTCGGCCCGTGAGGGGGCTGGGGAAGCGGCGGCCGACGATGGCCGCCAAGTTTCTGCTGGGCTGAGGCCCCGGGAGAAAAGTTGGCAAAGTTGGTCGGGGAAGACGCGGGAACCTAATGGATCTCCCTGGGCTCCGAGTCTGCGGGGAAGGGGAATCCTGATTTGGGAGCCGAGAGATCTGTCTCCCGAGACTTGGGAGTGGATCCCGCGGGAAGATCCCGCACAGGGCAGCCAATGGATCCCGCGCCACCCGGCTTAAGACTTGGGAGTGGATCTCAGGAGGGGATCGTGCGCCGGCGGCCTGGGGTCCCATTCGGTCCTCTGCCTGGGGGTGATGGTGGACGGTAATTGGAGGCTGAGAGCTAGTTGATCCCTTTCCCCTCCACTCTGGTCCGAGCTCTGGGAGTGGATTCCAAGAGATCTGGTGGCCGGGAGCTGGGCGATCGCTGGAGATCCGGGGTACTCAGCCTGGAGCTGCTAGGATCTGGACGTCCGTGCGAGTTGGAGGCCCAGAGGTGGATCCTAGGGAGCGGGGGTGCCAAGCGAGGCGGACCCCGTGGCGAAGGGATCCTGCGGGTCTCGGGTGCGGTGGAGAGAGCACCTTGCCGGGCCCCAGGGCTCTGGAGCTCGAGACGCGCGCCCTCCCCGCCCGGCCTGCGCTCCCCTCCGCACGCCTTCCCAGGTCAGAGGAGCCCTGATGGGATTTGGGCTCAGTCTCCCTTTCTCCCAGGAGGGCGCAGTTGGTCCCCACCCCGCTGGTGGTGCTGACAGGGGCTACATGCGGGGCACTTGGCAAGGAAAGCGGCTCATTGACCCCCACCCGAGCCTGACATTTCCACACCCTCCTAGCACATACTCGCCTCGAAGCCGCGGCGCCGCGCCCTGAAACCCTGCTTTGAGTCCCGTAGCGGAGCGTGTGAGCCCTGCGCGCCGCCCAGGTGGCCAGGGCTTCCTGCAGCAGGATTGAACTTTCTCTAGCCGGGAGCAGCCATTACCTTTTGGAAGGGAAAGGGCTCTCTACCTGTTGCACAAAGAAAGAGTGTTTTTTTTTCTGCAGCTTCTTTGTCACCTTGGGCAAAGTACTTAACCTCTCTGAGCTCAGGTCTCACCCCTGGGTGAAATGGGGGGAGGGTAGAGATCACAGCCCTCCCTCTTCTTTGGCTGCCAGGATTAGTGGGTATAAGAGGCATGAAACAGTTAGGGGCTCTGTAAATACTAGTGGGCCCGCATTTGTGGCCTCTCCTTTCCCACATCACATCCCCTGCTCTCCCCTCCAGTATCTGAGGGAAGGCTCCAGAAACCCAGCTTGCTGTCTTTTTAAACTGCAGGATTAGGGAGATGTTTAACTTGGTCTTTCTTCCAAAGGGGTTAATTGCCCCTCTGATCCTCCTTGCAGAGAGAACCTCTAGGGTTTGGCTAATCAGTAACCAGGGCGTTTGGACAAGGCTTCTCCCTTGGCCCGGCTTTCCTTTTGCCAATCTACCAAGGCCCTTGGACTGACATGCAGTCACCCCCAGACACTGGCGTCTCAGCTCTGGGGCAGTTCCGGAGGGAGCTGTGCAGGCAGTAGCCCTGATCTTGGTGGTTTTAGGGGGAATCTTTTTAAAAAGATTTGCATACTTGACAAGGGTACAATTACCAGAGAAAAGTGCCCGGTTTCAGTACGATGTCTGGCACATGTTTCAGATGGGCACATAAACAGGCTTATTCAGTCACCACTTAAATGTGTATGTTGAACACCTACTATGTGGCAGACACTACAGAAATTGGTGTGGCTCAGGGCGATATAGGACCTGTCCTGGCATTACATTCTAGCTATGGAGCAATTAGCCTACCCTTCAGTCCAGTGAGGCAGCTGTGCTATTCTTGATGTTGAGGGTGCAGCCCTCACTCCAGATTCTGACACTGGAGGGGCCTCACTCTCCTTTGAGATTCTAGAGATTGGCTTTTATTCAGGGCTGACTTTGGCAGGAGAATGGAGCAGCCTACTATCTGGCCCTGGGCATTTCTCCCCTCTCAGCATCACCAGAATACATCTCGACCAACTCAGAAAGAGAGCGCCAGAGGAATATTTTAAATGTGAATTCATTTATTCATTCATTCAACAAGTATATCAAGACAATATCAAAGAGGAGGCTAGCAGTCGCACACATAGAGGAAGGGTAGAGTCTTTGTGAAAAAAGGCAGTTGTCTAGGAGGGGAGAGCTATGATAATGGGAGGAGGGGCTGATGCTTTCTGGCATGGGGAGGCATGGGGCTCAGGGGGTTTAGTTTCCTGGAGAACTTGCAGTGGGAAGAGGTTGGTGCTATGGGCCGCAAATAGGGAACAGAACAGCCTGGTTGTAGGAGGGAGCATGGAGTGTTGGCAGGAGATGCTGATGGTGGCCAGGTCAACCATTCTCAGGAGTTTGGACTTTGTTCCAGGGCACTGGGGTGGGTGTTGTGGAAGTTGCTATCTGGGAGGGGGATGGGGTCAGATGTGTCTTTTGGGAGGCTTGCCCTGCTCTTGTAGGGAGACTGGATGGGAGAGAGTACTCAAGGAGGCTGAGAGGCCAGTGAGGAGAGACTGCTGGAGAAATCCAGGTGAGAGGTGATGATGGTGAATCGGACTTGGATAGAGAGATGTTAGTCAGTGTTATGTGTAGAGACCCACTTAGTTGAACACCTCTTAGAGGTATAACCTTCAGTCTGGAGAAGGAAACCCCCCAGGGGAAGTGGCCTGAATATGTGTCAGTATTTCATTAGATTCAGCAGATCTTCCTGAGCACCCATTGTCTGCCTTCCCTAGGATTGTCATAAACATCCAGGTCCTCAGGGACTTCACACTTGAACCTTCACCACCTTCCTGTGTGAGTAGTAGTCATTCCCATTCCACAGATATAGGACTTAGTGGTGCGGTGAGGTCTTTATCAGTCAGCAGTGGCAGAGCAAGAATTTGAACTCACTTCTAACTTGCAGCTTGCAAATGTTTGGAGTCAGTGAGGTTGAGTAGAGAAGCCACAAAAGGTGAGGTTGAGTTGGGGAGTAGCAGGGGAACACCCAGGGAGGCTTCCAGGAGGAGGCAGGGATGGAAAAGAGAGAGCCAGCCTGGGAGACTTGAGGGCAAACCCGGGCCCTGTCCCTTTCTGGCTGTGGCATCGGGCATGGTGCTCATTTTTAGACTCGGCTTCCTCATCTGTAAAATGGGCTCGTGATAGGATACTCCTCTCCCTCAAAGGTTCGTTATGTGATTTCAATGAAGCAGTGCATGGAAAGCGCCAGGCACAGTGTCTGTGCTCATTAGTGGCGGGTATGATTATTACCTTTATAGTCCGTCATCAGGTAGTGTTTCAGAGAGGTGGTGCCTCTCCCAACCTGGTGTGTGTGTGTGGTATTCAGGGGGGAGATGACCACAGGTGACACTTGAGCCGAGTCTTAAATAAGGTGGCACGAAGAGGAGACATTCCAGGCAGAAGAAGCAGCACAGGCAGAGGCATTTCTCATTTGGAGAGTTGTGTGCTAATTGGTATACTAAGAATGCAGGGTACGTTGAATGAATAAAAGTTAGGCCCTCTGCAACAAAAATTCTCTTTCCGCCTCCCTGCTCTTCCCTAAATACATGAACAGGAAGGCCTTGGCAGATTTGGGATAGAGGAGAGGACAGGAGGATTTATGTCTAGGAGATCACATTCTTTCTTACTCTCGCCGATTCAGATTATACGAGTGTGACCCCCGACAAGCCATTTCCCTCTTGGAACCTCAGTTTCTTCGTCTGGGAAATAGGAGGATTGGAGAGAATGTGGGTAAAGTGAGTAACATTTCAGAACAGCCACTTTTCACTAAACCCTTTCTATGTGCCAGGCTCTGGGCTAAGTTCTTTTTATATTTATTTATTATCTATTTTTTTTTTCTTTTCAATTCTGCACAATGAACCCAGGCGATGCCTGCTTTTGGGACCCTTGAATTTGCAACTTATGGAACTGAGGCTCGGAGCCATCCTCCTGCCCACTCCCACTACCCACACTCCTCTCATTTAAAAGGAAGCCAACAAACTTTGAATTAAGGGGTACACGTGCCCATATTCTCTCCTTCCTTCAGTGCGATGAATGTTTTACTGAGCTCTTACCTGGGCAATTCAAAAGGGCCCCTGGACTCTGGAATTCACTCCTCAGGAAACAGGTCAATTGGGTGGGAGGAAGGGGGAAGGCGAAGTGAGACAAGCATGCAAATGATTATGGATTGACTTCTGGGAAGTAGTTATTGTGGCTACCTTTGTTAATTGCTCAGTTAAGCGACCTTTGAAGTGTTCTATGGCCTTGTCGCCATTAAGAATATGAAATACATCCCCAAAGCGTGATCTTTGGATGTTTACATGACTAAGTCAGAAGTGACACACACACACACACACATGCCACACACACACACATACATCGACGACGACCCATCATTGTGAAAATAATATGTAATATGTCCCCAAAGCATCTAAACTGTTTTTGTGTCCACCCTGGAGCCAGATGGAAGAAATTGAATCTTGGTTCTTCCTCTTATCAGCTGCGTGACTTTCTGCAGGAGGCTTCCCCTCTCTGAGCTCCAGTGTCCTCGTTCGTAAATGGGCATAAAAAGTGTCCTACCGCCGAGGGTTACTTTGAGGAGTAAATGAGAAGGGCCTGGCACAGTCCTCAGTATGTGTAGTCAGTGCTCAGTATGTGTGGATCGATGGTGTGAATATCATTCTTGTTGACTGTGGTGGTCCTAGTGGGGTTGCTATTGTTGCCTCCTTCCCCTCTAGACTCTACGCTCCAAGAAAGCAGAAACCGTGTCTGTCTTCGCCACCGCTATTTCCTCAGTCAATAGGCGTGGAATAAACAAATGAATCAACATATGCAGACAGTCTTTTAACAACAGTCATAAAACAGAGTATTTTGCGCATAAGTTAAAAATAAATTTGGACACTTTCCCACTTCAGAATGTGTTGACTTACCCCACTTATTAAAAAAGCTGAACAATACTCCAAAGCATGAAGGTGCAATTAGTCATTGAACAGATCCCCTGTGACAGGCACTGAGTTATTTTTTCTTTTGCTATGACATGCCATACCACAATAAACATCCAGGTTCATGCATCTTCGTACACTCTTTGCGGTCAATTGGAGGGTAGATTTCAGGATGCGGAACTTTATCCCAGGTTGGGATAAAGGCTGCTTAGAATGTTGATCTAGCCTGCCCAGTTTCCCTCTAGAGCTGTTGTATCTTTCATACTCCCACCAAGGCTGTGTGACAGAGAGCCTGTTTGTATATTTCAGAGAGAGGGAACAGTGGATGGCTCTGTCTTATCAGTGGCCATGGGATATAGCCTTTGGCGTGACAGTAGGGAAGGTGATAGTTCTTGCAGGCAGCACATTTTGTGGCCCTAGGTTTTTAATCCAATCTGCCAGAGACTATGTCTTAGAAGATACATGCCCATGTACCCACAAGTCCACCTGCTTCCTTCTGGAAATACGTGGTCCTTGCATTAGGTTTTTCTATGATGACACTGTGTAACAAACATGTCCTGAATCACAGTGGCCTTTAACAGCAAACGTTGATTTCATGCTTGTGGGTCTGCAGATGGCTCAGCTGATCTTGGCTGGGCTTAGCTGTGGGCTGGACTCCAGGCTTTGGGTTGGGTTCATGTCTGCCCTGTGTATCTTCATCTTGATACCCAGGCTGACAGGCAGCAGTTGGCCAGGGCATGCTCTTCTGTGGTGGACAGCAGGTAGGAGCCCGCAGTGCCTTTGAACACCTCCACTTGGAACTAGGAAGTGTCACTTCTGCCCTCATTCTTTCAACCAAAGCAAGTCACATAGCCAAGCCCGACATCAATGAGGCAGAGAGGGAGCACGTATGTATTTTCTGAGCAGTAGTACAACCTGACACATTCATGTTTTTCATGAGGCAGGACAGGTCCTTGCAGAGATGGAGGGTCTGCCCAGAGGTGGCAGTGAGAGTCGTGGCTCATGATTGTGTGGGACACTTCAGGGCAGGCTGTGGGTAAGGAGATCTGATTTAAGTTTATAACCTGGAACAGGCGGTTTGCCTCTCTGAGCCTCAGTTTCCTCATCTGGAAAATGGGAATAATACATCCTTTCTGGAAGAGTTGCTGTTAAGCTTGAACACGGTATTGGATAAGGAGGTGCTTTGTGCCTGTGATGTGAGGTGTGATGGAGAGGGACGATTGTTTTGATGAAGATTTTTGCTCTGACATGGTTTACAGTTCTTTAAACGGCGATACCTACCTGTAGCCAATGGAGTGGGAGAACATGGTGAGGCCAAGGGGAGGCTGTAGAGGAGATAGATCTTGGTTCAAATCCCAGCTCTTCCCCTTGTGGGTCACGTGACCTTTTGCCAGTCTCATAGCTTCTCTCAGTCTCAGTTTGTCCATTTGTAAAATAGACACAGAGTGTTTGTGACCATTAGCTAAAAGGACTTGGCACACTTGGAACACTTGCACAAAGTAGATGATAAATAAATGATGCCTGTGACTGTGGAGCTGAGGGAGTCCTGATTAAGGCAGAATGAGGAATTCTTCAAAATCTGATATTGGTTCTACAGAATTGGTTGCAGAATTAGATATACCCAAGATCCCTTGGGAATATTACAGGGAATCTGGATCCAGACTCCCTGGGTTCAGATTTGAGCTCTACCACTTTCCAGCTGTGTGACCTTGGGCCAAGCAGTTAACCTCTCTGTGCCTTAGTTTCCTCATCTATAAAAAGGGAGTAATAATAGTTTCTGCACATTAAATAAGTTAATACATAGTTCCCGCTAATGAATGGACATGTATTAGCTATTAGTGTCATTAGTATTGCTATTATTATTAGTTTGTAAAGGTCCACAGAAGTTGCTTCTGGTTCTGGGAGCCACCAAGGCCTTGGGGAAAGGAACGGTGAGGCAGATAGTTTAAGAGCAGGTGCTTTTCCCCTTCTGCCATAGCTGAAGGGCCTCGGTTAATGGGTCACTGTTTCCCTGCTCCTCTCCCCAGGGAGGGACAAAGGGCCTCATCCCACCACTCAGCACTCTTGAACGTGAAGCAGCCCCAGTTTAGCCAAGGAAAAGTCCCAGAAGCTCAACATTTAAGGAATGTTCACACTGCCCCAGCAGGGTTCAGGGAACCCCTGCTTATAAGCTCCGCTAGAAACCACCTGGGCAAGGTGCAGGGTTAAAGGTCACTCAGTCATTCCTTCTTTCATTCATTTGAGAAAATTTAACTTGCATCAGTCACATGGCAAATCCTGTACTTGTTATGGGGAAAATGGGATTCTGCTGGAAGTTAGGGGGTGGGTTTCAAAAGGAAGCTGGCCGGGAAGGTCAAGAGTCTAGGGTGGCACAGGCATGGGATTCCTGTGTGAGCTTGGGCATGTTGCCTCACCTCTCTGAGCATATCCTCATCTGTGAAGTGAGTCTCGGGTGGGCCAAGGTATCCTTGGAGGTGAGAGAGGATAGCCCTTGACCTGTGCAGGGCTGGTGATTCCTGCCCTGGTCCCCTGTGCCTTCAGAAGTTCGAGGGAGATGACCGAGGCTGCCTTTCCTCCATCTGCTGAGAACACGAAATATTCTTTATAATAAAATAAAAATAATAAGTAGAGAGTATTCATTATGTTCTAGGTATTGAGCTCGTCATCATTTTACTTGGTTCTCATGTCCCCATTTTACAGATGAGAAAACCAAGGCCCAGGAGGGAGTCACGTGCCCAGGGCCACTACAGGGAAGAGGGAATGTGGATCCGTGCAGCCTGACTGTAGCCTATGTGCCCTCGTGGTAAAACGGGGCAGAGCTGGACAACCCTAGTGTTCCATCCCCTCGCCACCATGTCATTGCTATGTGACTTTGGGCCAGTGACTTTGCCTTTCTGAGCCTCAGTCCTCATCTGTGGAAGGAAAATGCTGATTTTCCCTATGGGGTTGTTGTGGGATTAGCTGAGATAACTGCATGGAGAGCCCCCTGTATATAGTAGGCAGTTTAAAAATGGGAGCCCTTTCTTGTATAAAGATCAACTTAGGATATAAAAAAAATATATATGTGTAAGTTATGCCAAGGAATTGCTTTATAAATCACAATATAAATCTTTCTTGTTTGTAGTACTAGCAGAAATAGTGGCAGTGATAAAAAAAATTAGCATTGATGAACTGCTTTTTATATTCTAGTTCCTCTGACAAGTGGGTTTGCGCATTATTTTGTCAAATCCTTTATTCATTTTATAAAGAAAGGTAGTAGTGTTGTTCCCACTTGCCAGATGAGGAAACTCTTGGAGAGCTGAAATGCCTTGCTCAGCTTACCGGCTAGTGGCGGGCAGGGAGCCCTGGAACTCATTTGCATGAGTCCTACCTGTCTGAGACACAGCTGTATTTTCAGAGGCCCCAGATGAGGACTGCAGCTCCCAGCTGACTTCGTGTTCATATTTCTTTTTGTTTTGCTTCCTCAGTGACGAAAGCCCTTTCTGGGGACTGTCCTGTTTACTGGTGGTATGGTGAGGCCCTGCCAGGGGAAGGAAATGTGGGGTGTATGGAGCCTCCTGGCAGAAGAGGAGGCCAGCGGGTCCGTTGGGTACACTGAGGTCACTCTGCGAACTCACCCTGCCTCGCATGCCGGGACATGAAGCCTGCACCCTGGTGGGCACTCTGCCTGCCGAGCCCTGCCCAGTGCCCTGGGCCGGGCTAGGGAGTGACTTGGCTGGGGAACGCCCAGGCCTGGAGTGCTAGCCAAGTTTATCTCTCCCTTTCATTTTAGGCCCTAGCACTGGAAACGTCATGTTTTTGTTTCTAGAATTGATTACCTACATGTCAGGGACTGTGATTGGGACATGAAGGGGTCCTAGGCCACGGGAGAGAATGTAGAGTATGTCAGAATGAGTTCTGGGCCAGAAGTCATGACTCCTGAGTTAGTACCTGCTTCTCTGCTGTGTGTCCTTGGGTAAGCCCCTTCCCCTTTCTGGACTCTTTTCACAGGGAGAGGAAGAAAATGAGTAGATCCCGGAGCCTCTTATTCTTGCTACACCTTCTGGGAAGAATCAAAATCAGCCCTTTCAATGACAGGGTCTAGAAAACCACCATTTGCCAAGGGCCTACTGTGCGCCAAGTCCTTTGAGGTACTGCATATACATCTTCTCATCAATCCTCAGAATTACTCAGACAGTTGGTATTACTAAGCCCCTTTACAGACAAGCAAACTGAGGTAGAGCCAGAAAGCCCTCGTGTCACTCAGCGTGATGTAAGAAATGGCAGAGGCTGGATTTGAATTCAGGTCTGCCTCCTGCAAACCTGGACCTCCCTACAATAGCTCGATGCAGTCGGTTCCCTTCTCGCCAACTCACTCTGAAATTCTCTCTCTCTTCTTGGATCTCCCAGTGCAGTGTGTCCTTTTCTCTCCAGTTAGTTGATCATTTTCATTTTTGTTATTTATTAAGCACCTACTGTGTACCAAGGTCTAAGCCGAACCCTCAGTCTCAAAGCTGCCTGGGCCACAGCTCCTGCCCTCAGGAGAGAGAGGAGGGGTAAGAGCAGCGTGCCAGGGCTGTGATGGTAGGGGACACCGGGGTGGGGCCCATGTTCTCCTGGTCCCGCCTTCTGTCAGCCTGGAAGCAGACCGTTTCCCTGACTCACTCAGAACTTGCATGGGACAGAACCTTTCACAAACAGCAGACCCCCTTCTTCTTGGGGAGGTGCGATTACTGTCGGATTTAACTCCAGAAAGGACGAGATAATGCTTCCAAATGCGGGCTCTATCCGGACGCCCAGTCACAGCCCCCTGCCTTGCCTTCTTTTAGTTCATTAAAAGGACGCTGGGGTTTGGAGGCAGCAAAAAGCTTTGGAGGAATTTCTGGAATGCCCAGCATGCTGGCTGACCCAGCAGAGCAAGTGTGAGCCATCTGCCCTGGCTTTAGTTGGGGTCAGCTGTGTGTCCTCAGGGGCTCTCTGGGTGTCACCTAGTTCCTGTTCTGAGTTCTGAGTCATGCCCCGGGAAGGTGGCTCTTCCATGGACCGCAGTAGCTTCCTGACATTGTTGACACATCCTGGACTTGGAGCTGCGCAGCCCTCCAAGGCAGTCGTGTCCTGCCTCTGTTTTCTCACCACCCGTGGGAGTGGCTTTTCCTTCCCTTCGCGTCCACACCTGTGGCGTCAGGTTGCCGATGCCTGCCTCTCCACCTGGCCTGGAGTCCTTGGCGAAGTCACATGGATGAATGTTGGGGTGAATGGCGAGTAGACGTCCCTGTTGTCCTGTTGGGGTGGGTGGTGATGTTGGGTAAAGCCCCCACTGTGTGCATGCATCTCTCTGGAGTACCGCAAGGGTCTCATACCTTATTGTTTACACTTGGCAGGCCCTTCTGCCTTGTTCCACTGTCGCCTCCTCACCCGGTGCATGGTGGCATGAGATAACTATTTGTTAAGTGAATTAATGGATGGCTCGTTGAATTTTCCTAATGAATCGTTTTTATTCTCTTTTTATTCTTATTGCAATACATTTACATTATACTACATTTTTATTGTTGAACATTTAGAAATACAGGTAAACAGCAAAGAGGAGATAAAACTTATGTTCTCACCTTCTAAAGATAACCAGGGCTAATATTTCGGGGTATGACATTTAGACCTGTCAATCACATCATGCATATGTTTGAGAGATGTTAGTAGTGCATCTAGGGGATTAGAATGTGAGCTTTATTCTCTGGTTGCTTAGATTCAGATCCTGGCTCTGTAACCTTCTAGATGTGTGACCTTGGGCAGGTCACTTCCCCTCTCTGAGCCTCAGTTTCTCCTCTGTAAAATGAAGTTGCTGTGCAAGTTAAATGAGTTAACATCTGGGAAGTGCTGAGAGGTGCCTAGCACACAGCAGATGCTTAATTCTAACTAGCGTTTTTTATGTATGTGTATTTCTTGTTTTGAGTGATGAGCCCCTTTCTAGGAATGACATAATCTACAACCGGTGGATTTGGACATTAGGTCTGGAGGGCTCCCAGACCACCTCCTCCCGGCAGAGGTGGGGGCTGCTCAGGTTGGCCTTGGTCAGGTAGTTCAGCCACCACCAAGCACCCTGGGTGCTCACAAGCCAGTTCTGATCTTTATCGTTCAGGGATGCTTCCTGTTCCCGCTGAGGCCTGGGCATTGTCCAAGTTAAAGCCGCTGGACCGTCCCAGTGGGCTGGAGATGGCTCCTCTAAGATGAGCTCGCTGGGAACCCTTCTTCTTCCTCCCCTGGCTATAGCAGTGGCTTCAGGAGGATGGGCTCAGTCACACCTGAGAAGAGGGATGGGGTCAGCCGGCCAACTCTAAGAAGATCTGTAAACTAGAAAGTTGCCTGGACACCAGCGGGGACCCAGAGGGCCAGAGAGAGGAAGAGGTTAATAGAGCTTGGTTTTCAAAGTGAGTTTGAGGTTGGCGACATCCATGGGAGGAAGTGATGCTGCCCTTTACTAGCTCTGTGACCATGGATAAGTTACATAACCTCATCCACCCTCAGTTTTCTTGTCTATAAAATGGAGCTAATAACAGGTTTCACCTTATAAGGTTGTGCCGCAATACAAAAGGGCTCCCAGCCCAACCAGACAGTTAGTGCTTCCTCCTCCTCCATCCCATAACAGTAACACTCACTGAGCGGACCTTATGCCAAGTACTTGCTGTGCATCCTCTCACTAAACCCTCGTAATAAATTGTGATTGCTATTACTAATGATCCTGTGTTGCTTTCTGATTCCGCATTGCTACTATGTTTAACCATGACATCACACTTGAGTGTGTGATGAAACAGCCAGCACACAGTAGGAGATCAGGGAAAGGCAGCCGTAGTAGTTACTAGTGTTATTTTTGCTGGTGATGCACAGAGCCGTTTGTGTGAGAAGCAGCTCTCTCGCCAGTCCAACGCCTGTTAATTGGAGTGTTTGCTCCTGTGAGTCTTCTTTTGGAGTTGACCTTGAAAAGCACTGCTTGTCCGTGATGTCTCAATGCAATGCCAGGTTGCCCCCCATTTGGGGTCCGCCAGGCCTATTCATCCATTTCAGTTGCTCTGAAGGATGCCCACCAAATCTTGGGGTTACCCCTAGGGTCCTCCAGATTGAATGTTGTATCCACAGCACGGTACATCCCAGATGTCTCTCCCAAATTTGGGGGCAACCAATCTGGCCGATGTAGGGTGTTGTACCCAGAAACTGTATTTTGGGGGCATAGATCATGGAGGAAGGAGTTTGGCTTGTAGGCAGAGATTTAGGAGAGTGACTGGGCTTCTTGTGTGCTGCTGGCTTGGACTCTGGCCTGGGGACCTCCTTGACCAGGCTGGACTCTTCACAGGCTACTGTTTCTTGAGGGGTTTCTTTAATAGTTTTTCCAAAGGGAGAATGATCCTGGGGGATCTCAACTTTCAGAGTGTGTCTAGAATGGGGTGGGGAGTAGGGTAGGTGGCTGGAACAGGCCACACCCCAGCTGATCACTGGGTTCTCCTATTTGAAATCCATGATCATTCTAGAGAGAGAGAGGTGCCAAGTTCAAAGGCCCTGAGGCAGGAGCAAGCTGGGAGGGCTGGAAGGATGGAAGGGGCTGAGGGAAGGAGAGGAAGGTGCAGGACTGTTTTGGGTGTCATGGACAACGTGGAGTTTCTGGTCACTGTGGTGGCCCTTTGCGACAGGATCTGATTTGAGTTTTAAAAAAATCCTTCTGGCTGCTGAGCAGAGTTTGGAGTTGAGGTCGGGCAGGAGTAGAAGCCTGGAAAGCAGTGAGGAGCCTGCAATCATGAAGGCGGAGAGGATGGTGGCAGGGGATGAGGACTTTCCCCTGTCCCACTCCTGGCCCTTAGTACATACCCCAAATCATAATCATATGATTATTTATTTCTCTAATATTTCTCTCTTATGAGCTCCAGGAGGGCAGGGACTTTGTCCTGTTCACTGCTGTGTCCCCAGTACAGTGCCTGGCATATCGTAGGCACACTCAATAAATAATTGTCCAATCAATGGCCAGTGAGTCCCGAAGACAATCTGGGTGAAAATGATGAGAGTGAATAGTAGTGAAGACCCATAGTCATAGCAGCAAGCCTGTGTCGAATGTGCTGTGCTAACTCCTGCTTGACCCTCCAGCCCACCCCCTGCCCACCTGCACCTCCTTTGCCCGGCCGTATTGTGAGTGTTTGTCACCTGGCAGGTCCTCAGCAAATCCCTGGCTAGTTTTTACGTTGCACTCACTTTCAGCAAAGGACTTATCAGCTGGACTTGGGTCTGGGTAGGGCAGGTCTGGGTGAGGCCTCTCCACCTGTAGGAGGTGGGACTTCTGTGCAGTTGAAGACCGAGGTTCAGATTTCAAGCCCCGCTTTTCTCAGCCTGTGACCTTGGGCAAGTCCCATCCCCTCCATGAGCCTCAGTTTGTGTGCAAAGTGATAATGTTGACAAGTAAAAATGTTACCGTTATCTGCCTTTTAGGATGTGCCAGATACTGTGCTAACTCATTGTGTGACTTCTCGAGGCAGGAACTCTTCTTGTTCCCATTTTCCAGACGAGGAACCTGAGGTCCAGAGAGGTGAAGTCAGTAACTCATGGTCACTTAGGAGGCGGGATCTTAATCCACTTAGAGCCTGTGCTCTAACACCACATCAATCTGGTGTTTCCCTGACTCCGGTCATTCTTGTATCATCTTGAAAATTTTTCATATTTATGTACCACCAGGACTGTTAATTTAGTTAACCTTTTTTCTTGAACTCAATTCACTTTTTTTAAAACAATAGCTTTATTGAGATATAATTTATATACCATACACGTTCTCCATTTAAAGTGTATAATTCAAACTACAGTTAAAAATAGAACTACCATATGATCCATACCATATGGGTATTTACTCAAAGAAAATGAAAACACTAATTTGGAAAGGTATATGCACCCCTGTGTTCATTGCAGCATTGTTTAAAATAGCCAAAATATGGAAACAACCTAACCGTCCATTGATAGATGAATGGAATATTATTCAGCCATAAAAAAATGAAATATGCCATTCATGACAACGTGGATGGATCTTGAGGCATTTGATATGATATGATAAATGAAATAAGTCAGAGAAAGACAAATACCATGTGATCTCACTTATATTTAGAATCTTAAAAACAAAAAACTGAAAAACCAACAAAAAGCCAAGCTCATAGATACAGAGAATGGGTTGGTGGTTGCAAGAAGTGGGGAGTAGGAGGTGAGATAAATGGGTGAAGGGGGTCAAAAGATACAAATTTCCAGTTATAAAATCATTAGGTCTTGGGTAGTAATGTATACAGCATAGTGACAATAGTTGATAATACTCTGATATATTTGAAAGTAGCTAAGACAGTAAACCTTAAGAGTTCTTACTGCAAGAAAAAATTTTTTTTGTAACTTTAAGGTGACGAATATTAACTAGGCTTATTGTGGTGATCATTTTGCAACATACACAAATATTGAATCATTATGTTGAACACAGGAAACTAATATGTTACACGTCTGTTACACTTCACTAAAAAAATAATTTTTTTAAAGTGTGTAATTCGTCGTTTTTTAGTATATTCTCAGAGTTCCACAATCTACACCGCGATCAGTTGTAGAACATTTTTTATGACCACAAAAAGAAATTCTGTACCGTCAGCAGTCATTCCCTGTTTCCCTGCAATTACGCCAGCCCTAGGAAACTACTAATTTACTTTCTGTCTCTATGGATTTGGCTCTTCTGAGCATTTCATGTAAATGGAATCATACAATATGTGGTCTTTTGTGACTCACTCCTTTTACTTAGCATAATGTTTTCAAGGTTCACCCATGTTGAATGTGTATCAGGACTTCGTTCCTGTTTATGGCTGAATAATATTCCATTATACGGATAGACTACATTTTGACTCAGTTTTAAAAATTTAACATCTTACAAGATGTTCGATGGGCGAGTTTTATATTTGATCAAATACACAGGAAATACATCACTTAAAATACAGCATATTTATCTGCCTATTACCATGGTCCATACACCCCCCCGTGCTCTGATGTACTGGGAACCTTACTTTATAAACTAACGGATCCCTCACAGGTGAGCCGTTGTTGTATGGTTGTTATATTCGGAGGTGTGTGCCACAAGATATTTTACGTTTTGTGCCGGGAATGAGAAACACATTCCTCTGCTGGCGCAGAGGAGAGATTTCTCGGTTCAGCTCCCGCTGCCTTTACAGAGCATTCATTTTGCCGCAGCATTCAGCTGTGACCAGCCTTGATTGGCCTCATGCTGGGTGCCACCCTACCCATCCTCCTGTTGGGTTGAGACATATGACAGTGCTGTCTTTGTAGATCAGCAGTGGTGGAATATCGTAAATTCATCCGGTACAACCATGGGATGAACCTACTGGGTAGGCAGCATTGATCCCTTTTTCCAGATGAGAAAACTGAGCCTCAGAAAGGGAGGTGAATCAGGAAACGCAGCCAGGGCAGGCTGATCTGGGATCCGAAGTCCTCACCCATTTCATCGGGCCTCCCTTGACGCTTGGCTTGACGATGGCACTGCACTCACCTACAGAGGTTGGGAGCTCTGTCTGGATCATTTGTCAGCAGCGAGGATGGTTTTCACTGCACCATCCACACTCCCCTGGCATCACAGTGGGCTCTCTGCGTGGCCTGCATTGGTGAGAGAGCTGGCTGGAGCTTTGAGCAAGTTCACTAATCCCTGGTCTCTAGGGCCCTCAACAGCCTGGTCCTCTCTCTCACCGACCTAAGACAGCGACTCGATGCTCTTGGCCCTGCTGCAGTTGCAGACACTGTGCCAGGTGCATGCCCCTGGGGAGGATTGCTTCACATTCTGCAGCTCCCGGTCTGTGGAGCAGGACTACAGAATCCCTAGGGGGCGGGCATTGGATCGCAGCCCTAACAAGACTGTCTGGATTTTTGTGCCTTTCCTTTGGAATCTTTCCTTTCCAAGGAAGGGAACAAAAGGCTTGAAGGGGATGAGTGTTTCATTCAAGGTCACGCAGCCAGTGGGCGCCGAGCAGACACAAGATGTCCGGATTCCCGCTTCCCAATTCCAGCTCCTTCTCACGTGACACCTCTTTGTGCCCTGTTGTTGGAGGGACCTGTCTTTGCTGCGCCCCACCCCCCAGCAAATGTGAGCTGGCTCAGGGGCGCTGTCTAGGTGGAGCTTGCACACCCTCTGGCCACTGCCAGGCTTGGGCACTCCCAGGGGTGACACAGAGAGCCCAAAGGGCAGGTCGTGACATGAAGATGCTCCAGCACTCTGCGCCCCAGCAGGTGGAGGAACAGGTTTGGGCTCTTTCCCTGCCTGGTCCCAAATGTTGGGGCCCACTCCCTGCTCAGCCCATGGGCCACCTGCCTGAGTCTGCTGGGCTTTGTAGGAGAAATGCCACCTTGGCCTTCCCTGCCCCGGGTGGACAAATCCTTATGGGGATCCTGCCAGCGAGAGGTGAGGAAGGCAGAAACAGGACAACTGGACTCTCTTGAGTCACAGCCCAGTGAGGATGACCAGGGCCTCACAAAGAGACAGACCTGAGTTCTGATCTTGCCTCTGGACAGGTCATGTCACCTCCCTACTTCAGCTTCCTTATCTGCAAAATGGCTGTCATAATGGACTGTTTAAGATTAGGCACGGAGTACGTGCTCCATAAATGGCCATGTTATGGGGGGAGGTTATAGCTGAGCAGGGCAGCTCTTATGTCCAATAAGCCGGGGTTCAAATTGTTGGCTTTGCTACTTGCTGCTTGTGTGATGCTGGGCAAGTTCAGTCCTCAGCCTCAGTTTCCCTGTCTGTGCAATGGAAATGATAGTAGAACCACCACATAGCTGGCTGCTGTGAGGACTAACTGGAATGCTGAAGTTCTTATTAGCTCGGTGCTAGGCATGTCTGTGGCAGCTGTTCTTATGATTACTATTAATGTAATAATAATATTTCCATGGTGTCAGCATCAGATGCTTCCATGTGTGTTTATTGGGTAACCTTGCAACACTGGGGGTGGTTTTCTTTCAAAAATGGGAAACTGACAGGGCAATGGAGATGAACAATGTGACCCCTTTGGGGCCTTCCTGTCCAGGGATTTTGGATAAAATGTTTGGTCCAAGGCCAGGAACTCTGTGTTCTGCCACTCTGGGCACTTAATAAATGGGACTGGTGGCCTGGGTAAGGCTAGTGAACAGACGGTAGGTGGGTTCCACCCCCATCTTCCTCCTGAGGAGCAGTTCCCAGGTTCTGGCCTTATGGAACCTGGGATCAGGAGCAGAAAGGCCTGAATGTGCCTGAGACCCTTTGATCCTGTGGCCACCTGGGGCCATCTGCTTTCTGTCACCCCACCCCTGGAATTCCGGTGGGGCCCAGGGGTCTTGATGTACTGATAGTTGAGGCCATGTACTGGCTTCTCATCCCTCGATTTATTGGGTGAGGGGGAGAAGCAGGGGTTGCTGAAGCCCAGAGAGGGCAGGGTCTTGGCCTGCATCAACCAGCAAGCCAAGGGCAGAGGCTCCTGGCCCTGGCCCTGGGCAGGGACATCTAATTTATCGCCGAATTGGCCTCTGTCCTCACTGAGTTTAATTTCTCCACTGCTCTCCATGCTGGGAAGCCTTTATTCCTTACTCATAAGTGGCACCTGGTATTGAATAAACCACAGGGCCAAAACCCATCCCGGCAGGCCCACATATTCTTTATGTGGGTGTCCTCTAAAACCTCAGCACTCCAGCAGGCATTGACTCCAGTAATGTCACCGTTGCCATCTCGAACACAAGTAAACTGGGCGCTCTGCTAAGCACTTAACTACATCCTTTAAACTCACTGCATCCTCTCAGTGGCCTCAAGAGGCGGGTGTTATTAATTTTATACCCGTTTTGCAGATGAGGAAACTGAGGTACAGAGAAACAAAGTAACTTGCCCAAGGCCACCAAGCTACCACATGGTAGAACATGGGCCGGATCCAAGCCCATGCCCTCGCACTGGCTTTAAACTAAAAATTATTTATTTTTAAATTGTGAAATATGCATTACATACTTTGCCATCTTAACTATGTTTAAGTGGCATTTAAAAGTGGCATCAAGTACGTTCACATTGTTGGGCTACCATCACCACCATCCCTCTCCAGAAATTTTTCATCTTGCAAAGCTAAAACTCTGTACCCGTTAAACACTAGCTCCCTGTTCTCCCTCCCCCAGCCCCTGACAACTCCCATTCTACTTTCTGTCTCTATGAATCTGCTTTATGGACCTCATATAAGTGGACTCATACAGTATTTGTTTTTTTGTGATTGGCTTATTTCACTTAGCATGTCCTCAGAGTTCACCCATGTTGTAGCATGTGTCATAATTTTCTTGCTTTGTAAGGCTCAGTAATATTACGCTGTATGTATATGGCACATTTTATTTATTTGCCTTTCAGTGGACACTTGGATTGCTCTCACGTTTTTAGCTATTGTAATGCTGCTATGAACATGGGTGTATAACTATCTCTTCGATACCCTCCTTTCAGTTCTTTTGGGTATATATACCCCAAACTAGAATTGCTGGATGATATGATAATCCTATTTTTAATTATTTGGGGAACTGCTGTACTGTTTTCCACATCAGCCGCCCCTTTTTCCATTCTCATTAGCAATGCACAAGGCCTCCAGTTTCTCCACGTCCCCACCAACACTTGTTATTATCTGTTTTTTCATACCAGCCATCCTAATAGGTGTGGCTGGCGCCTAATCTTTGTGGGAGATTCTTGGGATCTGTATTTGTTGGGCCTCGTTTCCTTTTAGAACATCTGTTGCATCATGATCTATTTTCTGGAACAATTTTGGCCTCTCCCACCCAACCATGAACTTTCTTGGGATGTACCCTAGGGCGCCACAGAGGGCTGGCCTGGGTTAGATGCTGAGGAAATACTGAAGAACCACTTCTCACTGACCCAGGGCACACCCTGGCACATGTCTTTTTTGGGAGCAACACTGAAGCCTGATGTGATTCTTCCAGGATGCTCTCTAACTGCCCAGTCACTGGGGAAGAAACAGCAGCTCGGTACCCGGACACTGGCTACTCAGACGGGACCCCCTGGGAGCTTTAAAATAATGCAGGTGCTGGGACCACCATCAGGAGGCTCAGATTCAGTGGGTCTGGGGTAGGGCCTGAGCATCTGTATTAAAAAAGAAATCTCCCCAGGTGATTCTGTCCATGTAACATATTACTCAATTCAGGCTAAAGCTGAGGAATTTATGACAGAACTACCCAAGGGATATGGTGTATGTCTGCCTCTGCTAGAGTGAGTGAATGAATGAATGAGTGGGTGAGTGAATGAATGAATGAATTCACAGTTCCCCAAGCACTGCCATTCACACATCAACTTCCTGATTTTTGCCATGTCTGTATACCTCCAATATTATTACCTAATATTTTAATACAAATCTATGTATCATTACTATACGTTTAAAAAAAAAAAAACAAAGCAAACCAGCATCTCTGGCCATAAACAGAAGTTTCCTTTAAAAATACAAACCAGGAAAGCGAAACAGTATTATCAGGTTCCAACTAAATGAATGCTACCATCTCTTCAGGCTTTGAGCCTGAGGCCTTGTTCTCACTTTGTTAAAAAGGGGTGATTATCAAGTGTTGCGGACAGGCTGGCACCCAGTGGACACTTTCTCCTTGTCTTCCATCAGCCAGTGCTATTTAATGTCCAGTGCCTTCATAAATGCTTCAAAATTGCAATTAGGTAATGAGGGTATGTGAGGGAGGAGCCAGAGGTAGGGGTGGGGGTGGGGGCGAGAGGAAGAGTGGGTCCCACGGGTGAGGTGCACTTTCTCGCGTGACCACGGCTGGAACTACTGCTCTGTGGGTGTCAAGGTAACCCGAGTCCAGGGCATCCCTTGCCCCATGGCAGTCCCAGAACCTCAGAGGTTATCTACGGCTTCATTGAGCTGAGATGAGTCTCTGCCAAGGTCAAGCTCTTGGTCAGGTTCAGAGCCTAGAGGGCACGGGTGTGCCAGCTGGGAGTCAGGAGGGAGAAGGAGGCTCCCTTGCAGGGCGCGAGTGCTTGCAGGGTGGGCATCAGCATCTTGGCTCCCCACATCACCCATGAGGAGGCCAGTAGTTCAGGGGCTGGACCCTGCCTCTTCCTGGTGTGTGACCTTGGGTGAGTCCCTTGACCTCTCCGAGCTTCCCTTGGTGCGTCTGTCAAATAGATTCATTTAGCAAATAATATTTGATGCCTGCCGTGGGCCAGGCTCTGAGCCAATTGCTGCAGGGAGCCTGGTAGGCAAGACCCCCTCTCTAGGAGTTTATGGGCCAGAGAGGAGGAAGAAATTGCAATGAAGGGAAGAGGAGCAAGATGCTTCGAAGAAAGTATGGGAGACATACTTTAACTGAGGGGTCGACTCAGGCTTTTCTGAGTTTCCATCTTCTTCTCTTAGGGCTCACTCTAATCCAGTATGACCTTATTGAGACATCTTGAAAGACCAAATGAGGTCACGTTCTGAGATTCTAGATGGACATGAATTTTGAGGGAACACCGTTTGACCCACTATACTGAGGAAGGGCCGTTAAAACTGATACCTAAAGGATGTGTGTTTGTTGAGGGGGTGGGAAAGTGAGGGGAAGGGCGTTCCAGGCAGAAGGAACAGCATGTGCAAAGGCTTCCCTGTGGGAGTACAGCTGAGGCCAGTGGAGGCCGGTGGAGGCTGAGGGCGGGGGAGACTGGGGGCTAGGGCACAGAGCCATGGAAAGGGGATGGATTTAATTCTAAGCGCCTCTGGGGGATTTAAGCAGGGGCATGCTGTGATTGGAGTCTCTTTTGGGAAAAAGTCATTCTAACTACAGACTGGGCAGGCTAATGGCAGTGACTAGCTGTGCACATGCTGTAAAGTTCAACACTAAACACATTTACTTCCCTCAGGGGTATTAATCTTCAAAGCCATGGCAGGTAGGTAGGGCAGTGCTAATAGCCCCTGACGAAATGGAGGCCCCGAGAAGGTAAGCAGTTTTCCCAGGATCACACAGCTCGGATGAAGAGCACTCAGGGTCAATGCCTTGTCATGTGAACACTCAGTGTCCCTGGAAGTGAAGGTCCTTGAGATCTTGAAGGTTCATCTTTAAAGACAGCTGAACAGGGAGCATTGACTTTACACCTGCCTGTGCTGAGTTATTTGCCCAGCCCTGGAAAGGTTTAGCTATGGGACGGGCATAAGGTAGCTCCAGCAACTTAGTGAGCGTGGCATTAATTGTCTCCTCTCTGTGAGCTGCTATGATCCTGCCCACCCAGCACAGAGCTCCAGAGGAGAAAGAGCAGGCAAAGAACAGTAAGCACTGTCCCGTCTGCGCAGGGACATTTTGGAAGATTGTGATAAAATCTTGGGTGGAGACCCAGAGGAAACGGCAAGTTCCAGACCCTTTAAGTTGATGTATATCCACATCGAAAAGAACTTTCTTCTTCTTGGGAAATAAAAATACCTATCGATTTAGGTGAAACGTTCCAAAGGATGAACATGACAATTTTTTAAATTCTTCCCCCTGGGACTTAAATTAGATTCTGTCTCCCAGGTACTGAGGATGGTAATATCCTCCTAAGAGACCAGCTTATTTGCTGGATCTGAAATTCCCAGTGTAGTGTAAGGTCCTTGTTTCCTGCTAAGTCTCTTGTTCCCTTAGTTCCCTCTTTGTCTTGGTGTTGAGAGAGGGAGGGGGAGAAAGGGGAAGAATGAGAGGGAGAGGGAGAGATTGCTCTGGAATACTGCCTTTCTGTTGAGGATTTTTCTGTGCTTTGCAAGAGTTGTGGGTGTTCCCTCTGGAGAAAGCGAGTCAGTAACGGCCGACGGCCTCCCACCCTGTGCTGGGCAGGACACCCCACCCATTGAGGTGGAGCGGGGTGCGTGCGTGTGCGTGTGTGTGTGTGTGTGTGTGTGTGTGTGTGTGTGTGTTTTGGCAGAGGGTGCGTGGAGGAGAGGAGTTAAATTTGGTTCCCGATCCCAGGGCTCGTTTCCTTCCTCTTCTGAAAGGCCTTGTAGAATGAATCATGTCCTCTCTATAGAGTTCTGGGCTCCCGGAATAAATGTCAAGGCCAGGCTGGTGCCGTTGGAGAGACACCCGCCCGCCTGGGAGATGTCGGACCCTGACTCTGAAGAGCACTCTAGAGGGATTCTGAAGGATGATTCCTGTAGCTTCCCTTTGAGATGTAGCTATGCATTCATTCATTCATTCATTCATTCATTCATGCAAGTATACATGCACCCACGGCAAGCCTAGGTGATGCTCGGTCCCCTTCTAGGGCTGGGTCCTTGTGTTAATCATCACCCTTTGTTGTTTTGAACACTTGCCTTGGGCCTGGCTCTTTGCAGGCCCTAGGGCAGGGGGTCAGCTATAAAGGACCAGATAGTAAATATTTTTGACTTTTCTGAATATATGACTCCTGTCACAACTGCTGACCTCCTTTTTCTTACTGCACAAACAGCCAGAGATAATATATAACCGAGTGGACACGGCTGTGCTACCATCAGATTTTATTTTTGAACACTGAAATTTGATTTTCATGCAATTTTCTTATATCATGAAATATTACTTTTTCAATTTTTCTCCCCAATGATTTAAAAATGCAAAAGCCATCCCTAGCTCACAGACCATATAAAACCAGGCCGTGGGCCAGATTTGGCCCAGGGCCCAAAGTTTGCCAGCCTTTGTTCCAGGCAGATAATAAAGTAAACCAATAAAGAAGATCATTTCAGTCTGTGAAAAGGATCGAGCAGAAAATAAAGCAGCGCGGTGAGACAGGGGTGCTCCTGTTTGGTGTTCAGAGAAAGTCCCTTTGAAGAAATGACATCTCAGCAGAGAAATGAAGGTGGAAGAGGCAGTAGCTCCTCTGTCCAGGCGGTGGGAACAGCATCGGCAAAGGTCCTGAGGTAGGGAGTTGCTGGTGGTGGGGGAAGGGTGGCAGCAACTACAAGGAGCAGAAAAGTTTGTGTGGCCGAAGCATAATGAGTGAAGAGGAGCGAGGTGGGTAGTGAGGTCACAGAGATGAGAACACGAACTATTTTAGATTCGTATGAAGACTTGCCCTCTCTCAGCCTCAATTTCCCTATCTATAAAAGAGGTTGATCATAGCACCTTCCTGCATTAATGAGAGAACAATATAATACACAGAAGTGTTTAAGAAAGCGCCTGACACGTGGTAGGGGTGGCAGTGGTGGTGACAAATAGTGCGGATGATCATGTTGAGATCTTTCGTGTCGAAAGGCCTCTCCTCCCTTTGTGCCTTCTACGTGGACCATGTCACCTGTTTGGGTGTGGGCTCCCGAGCAGACTCAGAGGCAGTGTTTTGAGTGTAAGTAGTTTATATGGGAGGTGGTCCCAGGAAAGACTGCTCAGGGAGTGGGCCAGTGGGACAGGGGCGGGAAGGAAGCTATTAGTGAGTGTTCATAAACAGGCTACCTCTGTGGGCAGCAGGGGCCCAGTCGCACTGGGGACCTCTGGGGATGGTGTAGAACATGCACCTGAGTTACCTCCTTGATGGGTGGAGGAGCTGGGGGATTTGGGAGACTGTCGGAGTGTACACAGTAGTAGGTGGGGCACTGGCGGTGTCCGCTGCACTGGGATTTCTTGCCATCTTCACTTAGCTCAGATGGCTCCCCTGCAGGAAGCCTTCCCCATGTCCCCTCAGCAGCTCCTGGCCCTCCTTTCTCCAGTGTCCCACAGCCCCCAGGCCGACCCCCATCCTAGTGCTTCAGGGCTTGATGGTGTAATTCCTCCTGGGTCTGGGTGGGGACCGTGCCTCATTCACATCTGTATCCTCGGAGCTTGGCACATAGTGGATGCTGGGACAAAACCCGGTGACTATGAGTTAAGGGCAGTCAGGTTGGACCCCAGCCCTCAAATGCTCGCAGTCCTAGGGGGAGGGGCAGGCAAGTGACAGGTACGATTCAGGGGATGAGAGCTGGGAGGCTGTGTAGAAGCATTCACGGCCTGCAGCTCCCAGACCCATGCTTCTCGCCCCAGGATGATCCCTGGCATCATTCTGGGAGTTCTTAAAAAATACCTGTGTCTGGGCTATACCTGTAGAAATTCTAATTCGGTCCAGCACTGTATCTGGCTATAAATACAGATCTAGTCCTACTTGGAATGGTGAAGGCCTCTGTATTAGTTTCCTGTGGCTGCTGTAACACGTCGTTGTAAACCCGGTGGCTTAAAACAGCACAAGTTTATTCTCTTATAAATCTGGAGGTTCAAAGTCCAAAATCAGTTTCATTGAGCAGAAAACAAAGTGTTGGGTCCCTTCAGAGACTCTAGGGGAGAATCCACTTCCTTGTCTTTTCTAGCTTCTAGAGGCTACTGCATGTGAGTCCCCTTCCTTCATCTTTAGAGCCAACAGCTTAGCATCTTCAAGTATCTCTGCTGAGGTTGCCACATCACCTTTTTTCTTCTGTAGCCACGTCTACCTCTTAAGAGGACACGTGACTGCATTTAGGGCCCACCCAGATCATTGAGGATGATCCCCCCTTCTCAAGATCTTTAAATTAAGCACATCTGCAAAGACCCCTTTTCCACGTAAGATAACAGGGGAATTAGGGACTGGATCTTTTTTGGAGCCATGATTCAACATCATGTGACAACCTCAGCAGAGCCCCCAGCCTGTGCAGGCAATCCCTGATAGCTCATCTTATAGCCTCTTGCAAGGTTAGGCTTGTTTTTTTCTGCTTTCCAAGTGGGGGAATTGAGGCATGGGGAAGGAACGTGACTTTCTGAAGCCAAGGCTGGATCTGAGCCTCGCAGCCCTTGAACCCTGAGTCATGTTTGCCTTCACTCCACACCTCCCAGGGATGGAGGGACGTGCTTCAGCTAGAGGCAGGTGCCCCAGGCTCTCCCTGTCCTCCAAGCTCCACCTGCAGGTCACAGGACTGTAGAGCTTCTTGTCTTGGCTGCCCCAGCCTGGAACTGGGCGTGTGCTTGTTAATTTTAGGGTGTCTCTGTTCCAACTCCCCTCAATGGGAAGGAGTCCCATTTCTGCTTCATATGATCCTCTGGGAAGAAAGCCACTATTTATATTAATTCTTCAAAAATGGGCTTCAGGGTGATTTAACTCATCTGAGAATTGACATTAGGTATCGGACCCAAAGATAGGGAAGAAGGAGAGGGGAGGGGGGCCACCCTCCACCAGTACCTCACTAGGGCTTTCCATGTCCACTTGTGCTTGGCATCATTATCCCCACTTCTTATGCAA
The DNA here is from genome assembly GCF_902729225.1 of Pteropus medius. Classification (NCBI taxonomy): domain Eukaryota; kingdom Metazoa; phylum Chordata; class Mammalia; order Chiroptera; family Pteropodidae; genus Pteropus; species Pteropus medius. The sequence goes on from NW_024356336.1 coordinate 2,038,038, forward strand.
GGAAACTGAGGCTGGGGAGGAGGATCGACTTGTTCAAGGTCATGCGGCTAGTGAGTGGTGGAGCCAGGATTGGAACTCAAGTCTCTCTGACTGCCTGCACTTTGGTGTGGAATTAGCAGGCCCATTGGTGTGGAATTAGCAGGCCCAGCATGCTCACCGCCTTTCCATGGTGGGCGTTTTGAATTGATCATTTTTTGGAGTCTTCTTGGTCCTAATTTCTCCCGGCTTCATTGGGGAAAAGACGGTTCTCACTCTTCCTCTCACCCTCCTACTTAGTCCTTCAGTCAGGCCTGTCATCTATATCTAAAGCCACATTATCTCTCTTTCCATCTCCACTGTCACCTAACTGGTCCAGGCCATCCCTGTCTCCTCCATGGGAGACGGTAGGGGCCTCCTCACTGGCTCTCGGACGCCATTCTTGCTCTCCATAGTTTAATCTCCACTGGGTGCCTGGAGCGAGCTGCCAGACCAGTCACAGCCCTGCTAAAGCCTCCAGTGACCTTCTGTCCTGTGATGGAGCCGACGCACAGTCTTCAGCGGAGGCTCTGCCTGACATAGCTCCCACCTGCCTCTGCAAATGACCTCATCCTTCTCCTTTCTGTTCCCCACCCTGGCCCTGCCTCCCAGGCCTTCGTTTTGTAATACTTTTTCCCCAGCCATTTGCGTGGCAGGCTGCTTTTCTTCATTCAGGTCTCAGCTCAGATGTCACCTCCTCCGAGCGTTCTCCCCATCCTTTCAGTCCTGACTTTATCACATAACCCTGCTTTATTGCCTTCATAGTCCTGGTCCGCTCAGAAACAAGTTTGTCCTTATGTTTACTGAAAGCTCTACCTTTCAGAGCAGAGACCCTGTAGGTTTGCTTTGTAGCTGTATCTCCAATGCTTAGAGCATTGTGCGGCACGTAGTAGGTGCTTAATTTATGCATATTTGTTGAGTGAACGGTCCTGGTGAGGAGGTCCAAGTTCAAGTATGGACCTTGCCCCAGTGACCTGCACATCCCTGGGCAACTCATGTGCCCTCTCTGGGCTCAGTCTCCTTGCTAGTGTAACCAGGTAGCTTGGGCTGCGTTGTCTTTAAGATGGAAGATTTCGGGCTTCTAGGCCCCAGGAATTCAGGGCTGGTCAGTACTCTGGGGGCATGCTGTGGCCCAAGGCAAGAGTGTGGGAGGAGGGCTGACCCCGAGCCACAGGAAAGGGAGGGTCCCTGGGTGGGGAGGAAACTATTTGGGACGAGATCCTGAGGCTTAGCAAGAGCTCCAGAGCCCCGCCTCCCCGCAGCCCCCCGGGGAAAATAGCTCTGTTGTCTTAGCTGCAGTGTTGGTGCCGGTAGGGTGTGTGGGGTGAATGTCCTGCATCGGGGCCTCTACCAAATGGGCTTTTGTTTATTTGAGATTTGGACAACAACAAAAAAGCCTCCAGAAAACTCACTGGGGTGTGGGGATCTGGACAGACGATGGCAGGGAGCTTTTCTCATTCTTTATTAAACATTAAAAACAAATCTTGGTAGAACATTATAAATGCCAAAGAACAGGAAGAAGAATTACCATCCAGAAGCCCAGCTCCATCGGACAAGCTCTGTGAAACACTGGCAGGGGGAATTTTGTATGTAGAGGGAGGCATTTGTTTTTCATGGCGATGGATTATGCTGATCACATTTTTCTTTTCTGTGTGGGGCAAAACCCAAGATGTACGCAGCTTTCCAGTTTCCTTTTTTCACTTAACATCATGTCATTAACGGTTTCTCCCATTACTGGTGTTTTTAAACGTCATTTGGGACAAGCGCATGCAATTGCCAAGGAGTAGAATACCGCCGTCTGTCGAACCAATCCCGTCATTGGACATTTAGATGGGTTCACATTTCTGGGCCCATTTCTCCAGCTTTGTGGCCCTGGCGTCCTTTGCCCCTGGGGTGCTGTGCACTTTTAGTTCCCCCCGAGGGCCTCCTGCCTCAGGGCCTTTGCATAGGCCGTTCCCTCTGCATGTCCCTCTGTTGTACCTTCTTGATATGTCCCCTGAACAGTCATCACAGTTTGTTTTGAAACAATTCTTGGGCTTCTCTTTGAGTTCTGCCTCACCTCCCCTTACTCCGGCTGTGAGCACCTTGAGGACAGGGGTGTTACCTGCTTGCCATTTGTTACTGTAACCCAAGGTCCAGCATGAGGTGTCCGGAGGGGTCAGGGGACTGCTAAGTTTCATGCCTCATAGATGTTCAGTCTTGAGTTGTGGATGTGGGGCCCTGGCTTCCTCTGTGTTCTGACTGGCTGAGTGGGGAGTGAATACATTTTATGATGGGATGGGAAATACATTTTTATTTTAGTCCCCACCGCATGAGGGAAAGATAAGAATGACCCCCACAGACACGTGACACTACAACCAGTTCCTCCACTGACATACCACACACACATGGGCCCACATAATGATGGCGATTACCATGGAGATACACAGATGATATTGTCACCATGATACTATTAAGAGCTGCTCTTTATTAAGCACTTAGTATAGACCGGGCACTGTGCTAGTGCTTTTCATGCATTTACTCATTTAATGCTCACAGCCAGCCCCTTGAGAGGTGCTAATATTATCTCCATTTTACAGATGAGGAAACTGAGGCTCAGAGAGAATGCACACAAACTGTAAGTAGCGGAGCCAGGACGTAAACCCAGGCAAAATGGTTTCAGAGTCCCAGCTCTTAACTACAGTGCTGCCCATCCACACACACACACAAACACACACACACACACATGCACACACACACAATATCGCACACCCTTTCTGTGCACAATGAACAACCCCCCTCGACTCACAGCCACACACCTGCTGGACAAGCCTCAGTACACACTGCCCCCATTTACCTATCATCACTCCTGTCCTCACGGTTACATGGGCCAGCCTCCATCCACTCCTTCACAACCACCACAGGGACGCCCAGGCTCATTGGTGCCACCTCAAGGGAAGCTACTCCCCAGCTTCCCAGGTATGCCTAGTGAACATTTATAGCAGTCACTGCTTATCCCCAGGGATCCCCCACACACCACTGGCACCCCCCAGATATTCAAATATATCCCGTACCCACCCAGCCACCTGGAAACCTTTTCCGTGGTCCCGAATTTGCGCACGCCCGCACACACGCCTGCATGCCAGCTGTGTACGCACACCAGCAGCAGCCCTGGGTTTGGGCTGCAGGACCGCCACCTCTAACCCAGCCGCAGTGTGAACAGGCCACCTCTGGGTGTCAACAGGCGTGGCACAGCAGGCGCTGGCTGGCTCCCTAGCCTTGTTCTTCCTTGAGGGCTGGAGTCACGGGGCCCGATGGTCCCCGGCCTTGCGGTGTGCAGCTTCAGGAATGCTGGCCTCAGACTCCAGCCGTAGCTGGGATGCCCGGTCTTCCCACCTCCTCTGTGGGAAGGTCTTGGGGTTGGTGGGTGTGCCAGGCACTATAATAAGCCCTTTTTGCCCAACTGAGGAAACAGGCTCAGAACCTACAGCGTAAGTCACAAACTAGGGCTACAGGTCTCCCCTCCCTCTGTCTAACATACCACCTTGCAGCAGGACTGGCCCAAGCAGCACCTATCACTCAGGCCTGCTTTGGGGACTCACATCTCCTTATATTTAGGATTGTCCCTTCTCTTCATTCCTGCCAGTCCAGCAGAGTGGTTCAGCCTTTTGACTTCTGGAATTTGACAAGTGTCATTGGACAAAGCAGTTAATCTCCTTAAGCCTAAGTTTCTTCCTTTTTCAAGTGGGAAAAATGACAATATCTGTAGTGACAGGGTAAATGTGAAGAATCAAAGAGCTAATCTCAATCCAGAGTTTATTTTAGAGCTGGTGACATCAGTAGAAAGCTTTATGTTTGGGGTTGTTGTTTCTGCCAGTATGGGAAGTCAGGACCTGGGTTTTCCCTGTCCACTCTCGTCCACTCCCATCTATGCCTGTCCCCTCCTTGGCATAGCACCTCCCATCGGCATTTTCAGATGTAGTTCTGGTGGACCCTTCCCTATCCTCTAAAGAGTGGGTAGGACATGATTCATACCTGTATGCTGGTGGACACCGCCTGGGGCATAAATGATCATACCAGCAGCTGATCTCCCTAGGGGCTGTCTCGGGTTTAGGGATGTTGCCTGTGTGGGAAGGCATCTCACATGTCAGCAGGGGTAGCGGCGGGGGGCTTGGACCCTGCTGGAGCTGAGAGTTGGCCTCTAAAGAGCTGGATTCTTTAAGGACGCCTGTGCTTCGGTCTCTGCCAGGAGACAAGAGTTTTTGAATCTACAGGATTCTTAACAGCATGTTGTGGCTATAGACCCTGGATTTTTGGTGGGGGACAGGGTCTCAGATCGAAAGAACATACCTACTATGTGCTCATAAAACCTTGTCTTTGTGATTACTGACTCATGTAAGTATCGTATGCCTCCCCTGCTCCACTCAGCGATGGCCCTGTTTTGTTCACAGCTGTATCCTGGCTCCCAGTACAGTGCTTGGCACATAGTAGAAGACCAGTAAAAATCCAATCAATAAACAGTGCTAAGTGGTTTTACATGTACTGTATGTTTTTAGCAAATCTCTTGGCTGCTTTTTGGGAGTAAATAGGAATATTAACCCATTTAACAGGTGAGAAAATGGAGGCTAAGGATGATTAAGGAATTAGCCTAAACTCACCACGGCAGAATTTGAATTTGAGTCTGAGCACTGTGAACTGCTACCCAAAGCTCTCTTCCAACTCAGATGCCCACTTGCCAGGTGTGATCTCAAAGCAGCAGCTTTCTCTGCCTCTCCCTCTACCTTGAAGCCAGCAGTTCTCACCTGGACCAGGATGGAGAGTGCTGACATGTGAGATGCCCTCCTCTGGGACTGGGGGTACTCGTCGAGGCTCCTGGCAGGCAGGCAGTAACTCCACCCTCTCTCACTCAGGTAAGCAGATCAGAATGCAAGGGAGGCAGGGAGAGAAAGGTGGTTCTGGGAGAGCCCCAGGTGCACCCTCGTAGGTGGCCTCAGAGCAAGATCTGCCCCTTGCCCCCTCTGCAGACTCAGCCTGTGCCACTTTCCTGCAATCCAGTCCAGCCAGCCTAGCAGAAATTTCTGGTCCTTCAGTGCCCTCAGCTTTTTTTCTAACTCCAGACCTCATGGTCTTCCCTTGGCTGGCTCCCTTTGGTCCTCTAGGTTATGCGGCTGCAGTTCACCTCCTTCAGGAAGCCTTCTTTGGTCACTCAGTCCATGGGGCCCAACTGTGATTCACATCACAGACCGGTTCTCTTCACCTGCCTTGTCACAGGCTGCCATCTTTGTTTTGGCATGTTACCTTATCCACTCTGTCTTTTTTAACTCCCCGACTCTAAACCCTATGTAAATAGGGACCTTGACTTTTGAAGTTATCAGTCTCTCCCCATCACCAAACACAGGGCTGACACATAGTGGGTCAATAAATCTTTTGAATAAATTGGTGAAAGAGAATCTCTAAAAAATTCAGCCCGTGCAAACATACATTGGAACCCCACATAGACTTGGTGTTCAGTGTGTTGAGAACCATTTCACAGTGACCTATGTGTCACCACTGTGTCACAACACCCTAGGGGAGAATGAGTGTTCTGAGCAAGTGGGTGATTCTAGGAAAGAGGGGTGTCTTAGGTTGGGCTCCCCCAGAAGCACAGCCTGAATCCAGGGTGCCAGGGCAGGTGGTTTATTTGGGTGATGGTATACCATTAGGGTTCCCTCCGGGGGTACTCGGGTTGTAAGTGTGCTGCAAACCTTGGGGAGACTGTAGAACGCACCTCTTAATTGTCTTACCAGCAGTAGAAAGTTGTCCACCTGTGCCAAGAGGGTTTGGGTGGGGCTCTGACAGTGTTTGCTAAGGGGCAGGCTCTTCCTCTAGTGGCTAACGAGTGGCAAGCTCTGGGGAGGACCTGCTGCCTCCAACAGGCGGAGGATGACTGTGGCTCAGGTGAAACAGAGCTCAGAGGCTATAACCAGGAGAGGTCACCTGTTCCTGCCTTTGCCTGAGATCTGGGGCTGTTTGCACAAAACTGACGCATTGGGCATGAAAGGATCTTTGAACCCAGAGAGGTCGTTTTCTTGGGTTCACTCTCTGAGGAGGAATTTTATAATAAAGCACAGCTCCTGTGTACTGAGTGCCTGCTGTATACACTTTCCAGGCCTCTTTGGTTCCTTGTGTTGTTTGGGATTCCAGATGTAGCCTATCTCTCCTCCAGTTTCATTCCTTTTACCTGCTCATGTGCAGAAGCTGCTGACCAGTCTAACTCCACAGGCTCCCACCTCATCCCAGTCCCCTAAATGACTGATAGTACTACCGTTGATGGGAACAGTAATTGATGCACGTGGCAAACACAGGCATTGTCCTAAGCACTTCGCATATGTAACCTTTATTCCTCACAATAGTATGTGACTACACACCCTTATAAATGAAGAAGCTGAGGCTCAGAGAGAGAGGTGGAGTGACGTGCCTAAGGTCACACAGCTGGTAGAGGTCTAGATGGGATTGGACACCCAGCTGGTAGACTCTGGAAGTCCATGCTCTACACGGTCCTACAGCGGAACACAGACAGGGCAAGGGGACCAGGGGCTCCTGACCAGCAGTCCTGCATGCTATCACCCCAAACACTGCATCCTCTGCACTCTTAATAACTGGTGATTATGCTGGGCAAAATTAGGGTCTGGGAGAACTGAGAACATGTGGTGTTTATCTGAATTTAGGAGATTGTATAGTGTTTTCTGTAACCTGGCTGGGTAAGTTGCCTTCAGGGGAGGGGTTCGCAATGACTCATGGAGAACTGACCCCTGTCTGCCTTGGCGGCTATTCTGAGAACTAATGATGGGGCAGGTGTCTCCGTGGAGGGCCCTCTCTGGACTCAGAGGGATGTTTTAGAGCCTCAGTGCTGGTGACTGAAAAGCAAGGATGTTTCAGTGGGGTCTTTCTGCATATCTTTTAGAAATAAAAGTGAAAGGATTTGGGAGCAAAGCGTAGACCCTTCTCCAGCGTGCACACATACCTTATAGACAATGTCTTCTCGTAGGGCTGGGCTCCTGGCATGTCCTGAGTTCATCACCATGATTGTCATTCATTGTAGACTTACGTTCTGGAGGCAGTGCATTCGCCTGGTGTCCAGGTGAATAGTTGATAGCCTTGGGTTCTGTCTCAGGTAGTGTTCCCAAGAAACAGACCTCAAGATGGGCATGCCGTGGAAGTGATTGATTAGGGCGCACTCTCAGGACGGGGGAGTGAGGGAAGCGGGAGGGGAAGGGGAGGGGGCGTGGTCTCAGCTGAGTCTAGCTTCAGCTTGACCCCATGGGGCAGGTGGTGGGTTGGTGGGCAGCCACAGAGTAAATTCTGCCTTGAGTCAAGGGTAATCAGTCTTTTGTGTCCCATGTCAGTTATGGGTGCCCTGGTTTGTGGGAGGTGGTTCTACAGGGAGGGGTGGGGGTCTTTTGCCAGCCTGTTGGAGGACAGCTCTCCTGGAAAAGTTTGTACCTGTGAACTGTTAGCAGACAAACCTCATAGCAGCTGGGGGAAGGGTGCAGCACCAGGAATGGGTATCTGTGGGCGCAGAGTACAACAGCGACTTCTAGAGGTGTTATGCTACGTTTGTCCCGAACTGACTATGTGACCTTATGCAAGTCTCTTACCCTCTTTGGGCCTCAATTTCACCTTCTGTACACAGAGGGGGTTTGCACAGAATCACTACCGTTTCCATCCTATTCTTATCCTCCATCACGTGCCTCGTTTTCTCATCTACGCATTCATTTCAACAAATGTTTACTGTGTACACACTATATGCCAGGCACCTTGCTAGGCGCTAGTGATAAAATGAGTAACAGGACAGAGAGGGTCTCAGCCCTCACAGGGGCAAGGCAGACAAGTAAACAGGCTTAAAACAGAGTTGTATGAACCAGATCCTGCTTGCGGTGGGGCTCTGAGAAGCCCTCCTGGAGGAAGAGGCATCTAGTCAGGATGCTGTTGCTGCAATAGCGCACATGGCCACTGACATCATTCAGTAAAGAGAGAAGGTGACTGGCAATTCCCTGTAGGTCTCTTTCCCAGCTGAGGGCGAGGTATGTGGCTTTATTTCATAAGCGCCTGGAGGCCACTGAAAATTTTAGGTTTCTGTTTTCTTAGACATAACTTACACATAGTTAAGTACGTGAACCTTGAGTGTAAACTAGATCCATGTTTGCATAGGTTCATAGTGTGTGACCACACCCACATCAGGATATAGAACATCCATAGGCCCCCGGAAAGCTACCTCTCCCAGTCAACAATCCCCAAATTGACCTATTCTAACTTCTGTCACCACAGAGTAGTGTCGCCTATTTCCTGAACTTCATATAAGTACAATTTTACAGTGCATACATTTATAGATCCTCCTTGTTCTGCTCACTATAATGTCTGTGTAAGCCATGTTTTTGCTTACATGTCATAGCAGTTCGGTTATTTTCATTGCTAACTTATATTCCATCATGTGAAGATGCCACATTTATCCAATCTGCTGTTAATGGATGGTTAGGTGGTTCCCAGGTCTTGGCTATTTTGAATGAAGCTGCGATGAATAATTGTATACACACCTTTTGTGGACCCAACTACTCATTTCTGTTGGGTCCACATTTGAATATGTCACATTTATCCGATCTGCTGTTAATGGATGGTTAGGTGGTTCCCACGTCTTGGCTATTTTGAATGAAGCTGCGATGAATAATCGTATACACACCTTTTGTGGACCCAACTACTCATTTCTGTTGGGTAATTCCTCAGCCGTGGAATTGATGGGGGGTCATGAGTTAGGTGTAGATCAGCATTAGAAGGGTTTGCCACACAGTTTTCCAGAGTGTTTGTGCCAGTTTAAAACCAGTCCCACTTCCACATCCTTGTCAGCACCTGCTAATATCAGTCGCTATAATTTTGGCCATTATAGTAGATGTGGAGAAGTATCTCCCTGTGAATTTAACTTGTGTTTTCCTGATGACCAGTGGAGTCGAGCATCTTTTCATGTTCTTATTTGATCATTTGGAGATTTTTTTTCTCTGTATGTATAAAGTGTCCATTAAAGTCTTTTGTCTTAAAAAAAAAAAAGACCTAAAACAAAATATATTGTCTCTTTCTTGTTGGTTTAGATTTCTTTGTATATTCTGGATAGAGTCCTTTGTAAAATATGTGTGTGTTGTGTGTGTGCTTACACATGTGTACATATATGTGTATATGTGATAATATTTTATGTAATGTTATAAATTATATTCATAAATATAATATAGATGAGATATATATTATATAATTTATACATATATAACATTTTTATCCCAGTCCATGTCTTGCCTTTACATTCTCTCAATGGTGTCTCTTGATGAGCAGTTTTTCTTCATTTTATTTAAGATGAGTTTATGCCATGTTTTCCCATAGAAGCTTTATTGTTTTACCTCACTGAAAGGTTTTTGTGTAGAGAATGAAATGTTTAGATAAGCCTTTTGGAAAGGTCATGCCCGCTGCAGTGTGGGGGAGGCCAGGAAGGAGGCTGGTGGGGTCCTCCAGACAAGAGAGGGTGGTGGTCTATACTGGGGTGGGGGACGGGCCCCAGGGAGTCGATGGAGAGAGATGTGAGAGGCAGATTGAACAGGACTGGATGTAGAGTATGATCTCGCAGAATCATTTAGGGCACTTTCTATTTTAAAAAGTGCTAACCTATGAGTCCCTGTACTGGCCCGTCTTGCCAGGCTCATGTGGCCTTTCTCCAGAGCTAGGCAGGCACAAATGGCTGATAGTTTTCAGACGATGCCTGCTATGTGGTTGTGTTGGCAGCTAACAGGGTTCCTGTAGTTGGGAGAGCCTGCATTTATAGAACCCTTGGGCAAAAGCAGTCTTTATTTAATAGAAATAAGTGTATACTGTATTTATATCATAAATAAGTATATATTATGAATGTCTACAATAAGTATTATATGTTTAAATTATATAATAAATATAAAATATATAATATATAATACATGTAAATGCATACAACTATATAGTAATATGTATATATGTTATATATAAATTGCATCATGAACGAAGCTACCCAAGTTCTTGTAATTCTCACTGGCTTGTGTCCCGCCTCTGGGTTAGGAAACACATTCTCCTCTCTGACACACGTACACCTGGGATCTCCTCTTTCCCAGTGTCCAGTCCAAAAATCCAGGTAGGCTCATCTCATTTCTGGACTCAGCATTTGTCATGGAGGCGCCTTTGTTAATGATCGAGACGAAAATCACTTTGGAGTTTTTTTTTTTTTTTCCCCAACACCTAAGGAGAGTGCTTGACCATTTGGCTCTCACTGTGACCTGAAGGAGATGGGGGCGCTGCTCCTGGTTAACACTGGTGACAGACGACAGGGCAGAGGTAGAGATGCTGAACACCCTCAGGTGCTTCCAGTCAGCTCCCCCAGCCGTGGGCCCTGAGGCAAGGAGGTGAGCACCAGTGCTTTGGGGAGGTGGCCCCGGGAAGTACTGTTGGGTGAATGTGGAGGTGAGACAGGATGGCAAGGAGCTAATACGGAGTGTTATCAAGACAATGCACAATGCCAGCCTCAGAGTTTTCCCCCGGAGGGGGTGGGGGCTGGAATATTGACACACCCATTCCCGGCAGCCTTTGATAGAAGGCCACTCTCCACCCGCTGGCTTCTCTGGCCTGTGCTGCATGCTGGCCCAGTGAGCTCCCCACCCATCCCCTGCCAGAAACCAAGCCTTTAGCCAGAGAATCACAGACATCCTCAGTAGGCAGCTTTCTGCATCTCGGGGGGAGTGCTGAGGGTATAGGGCAGGGCACCAATGGTGGCTGTTGCACCCTCCATAAGAAAAGCTTGGATGCTATGACTTTCATATTATATTCAGAAATTCAGTCTGTTTCACCCTGTGCTTTCACTTAGTTAATGTTTTTAAACTTTTATTTATTTCAATCACATTCATTTTATCAGAAGGCAGCACAGCAAAGGAATCAAGAGGGTGGGCTTCAGGATCTTGGTGTCTCTGAGCCTCAGTTTCCTCATCTGTAAAATGGGGGTAAAATACTTCCTGCCCTAGAGGTTGCTGGCAGAAATGATCTTTTGCCGGTGTAATGTTTCGTACAAAACAAAGCTATACGTTCAATAAATAGAATCTACTTTTTTATTATTATTGTATAAAATTTATAAATTATAACTAAGCAAAAAGATTAAAATCACCTGAAGTCTCATTATCCCACACCTAAGAGTTAACAACGTCTGTGAACATTTCCTGTATATTCTTCTACTACTTTCTCTAAGTATCTATATATTAATATTTATATATCCATTCGCGTACATCTATATAAAATAAGAAATGAGATCTTATTGGTTTATATTATACCAAAATGTTTTAAATTTTAGTTCTTATTTATTTGGGTGGCTAATAAAATACGTTCACAAGATTCCGAATGGAAAGTTAACAAAGTATAAACAGTGAGAAATCTCCATCCTGTCTCTTTCCCCCGTCCACCTCTTTCCCTGCCCCTAAGGGAATTAATTTAAAACTTATTTTTAACTGTATTTCCCCTCCCCGAAACTCTTTGTAACTGCTTTTATCTAAAAGATTTGATAATACTCATTATAACTCATATATCACTCAGCAAATCCTGAGAGAATTCCTTGCAACTGGCAAAGGTTACCTTAGAAATTTTTTAAAAATATTTTTTATTTCTCAATTACAGTTGACATACAATATTATATTAATTTCATGTGTACGACATAGTGATCAGACGTTTATATAACGAACTGATCACCCCGCTAATTCTAGTCCCCATTCCGTACCATACATAGTTATTAGAATATTACTGCTATATTCCCTATGCTGTACTTTACATTGCCCATGACTATTTTGTAATTACCAATTCGTACTTCTTAATCCTTTTCCCTTTTTTACCCAACCCTCCGCCCCAGTCTGGCAACCATCATTTTGTTCTCCGTATCTATGAGTCTGTTTCGTTTCATTTTGTTTTTTAAATTCCACATATAAATGAAATCACATGATATTTGTCTTTCTCTGTCTGACATTTCAGTTAGCATAATTCTCCCTCTAGGTCCTTATTGTCCTAATGCATTTATCATAGAATTCTAGCCCTGTGGATAGAGATTTTGTCAGTGCCCTGTATTCCAGTAAATAATGATGGGTAGACTTGGGGGCCAAGGGGACAAGAGTTGATCACTCGGACATGTGGCACTCTTCAGGGTCTAAACCACAAATTCCCTGTGCTCTGAATGAGTGGCTTTATTTCCTGGAGCCCTCATCAAGCAGAACCTTTCATTAACTGAAGCCTGTCCTCTCCCCACCTGCGTTTAAGGCAGAGGAACAAGATCAAAATAAACAGTTCTCAGTGATGCTAGAGGTCATAACTTTTTACAACAGTTTAGTAATTTGTGATTCAGTTAAATCAGGTTGGGCCTGGGGTCAGGGCAGCCAGCCCTGTGGTCTATGCCTTCCCGTGTTAAAAAAGCTGAGAATCAAGTTAGAATATCTGGGAGTTGCCCCATCTCACCCATGTGGCTGTGTCTCTCTGAGCCTCAGTTTACACGTTTGTATATTCAGACTGTACAGCACTGTCCAGTAGAACTTTCTGGGCTGTCGGGTAAGGTACCTAACCTCATGAGCCTGTTGATCCCTTAACACAGGGCTAGTTCAACTGAGACACCGAATTTAAATTTTTATTTAACTTTAATTCATTGACTTTTAAATTTTAGTAGCTACGTGGAAAAATGTGGTACCAGGACCTATCTTTCATGACTTGATGCTATGAAAGGCCTTAAAGAGTGGGATCGGAGGATGGGGGATTAAGGCTTTTGGTGGCCCTCGAGGGCCAACCCAAAGAACTTCATAGAGGCCTGAGCTTTGTTATTCAGACAGCCATTCAGCACCTTGCCGCCTCCTTCAGGAAGCCCTCCCCTTCCTTTCTCCTCAGCCAAGGTGAACTCTGTATGAATTTCCTATTGCTGCTGTGACACATTACCACAGTTCAGTGGTTCAATAATACAGGTTTATTCCCTTACAGTTCTGGAGGTCAGACGTCTATTATGGTTGTCAGGGTATACATTCCTTCCAGAGACTCTCGAGGAGAATCCATTTCTTTGCCTTTTCCAGCTTCTGGAGGCTGGTGCATCCCTTGGCTGTGGCCCCGCATCACTCTGGTCTCCGTTGCCTTCGTCACAGTTTCTCTCTCTGACTCTGACCCTCTTGCCTCCCTCACATAGGACCCTCGTGATGACCTTGGGCCCACACGGATAATATAGGATAATCTTATCTCAAGGGCCTTCACTCAATTACATATGTAAAGGCCTTTTGCCGGTAAGGTCACTGCCACAGGTTTTGGGGTTAGGACCTGGACATCTTTGGAGGGCATGATTCTGTCAACCGTAAGTCTCTCCTCCCAGGGGCCTCAGTCTCACCTCACTGTGTGGTCACTATCTGTGGCCGTGTCTGCTTCCCCCAGTAGACTGTGCTTCAAGAACAAGTACATTCTGCCCCCAAACTCACCTGAAAACCTGCTCTGAACTGGGCTGGCCCTGTGCAAGGTGGTGAGGGTGAATGACAAAATGGCAAAGCCCATGTAGTCGGGAGATAGCCTGCGTGGAATCCCAGGTCTGCTAACTTCCTAAGCAACTGACCTCAGCAAATCTCTGCCTTTTGTGCCCTCAGTTTACCTACCTGTAAAATGGGGATAATAATAGTCCCAACCCCAGGAGGTCATTTATTGAATGGATTAAAAGAAATTAATTTTTAATTTCTTTAAAACAAATTAATCCCTTCAATGAATTAAATTAAAAGGATTTAATTAAATTAATCGCATGTAGAGCCCGTGGCACAGTGCCCAGCACATGGGTAATAACTGATAGCACAGCCGGCTGTGGATGCTGAGAGGAACAGGGTGAGGAGTGAGGCTGCTTGAGTTCAAGTCCTGACTCCACCTCTTGAGCAAATTGCTAAACCTCTCCAGGCCTTGCCTTCATCAAATGGGTCTAATCCTACAACCCGCCTCAGAGGGAAATCCATTTAATGTGCCATTTCGCACAAAATCGGCATTCAGTGATCTGATGAGGGTTATTATTAATACCAGCCTTTCCCAGGGCCCAGCACTTAATAGGTCAGAGGACAAAGCAATTGACTAAACTGACAACTTGGAACAGCTCACTGGAGTCTCCTTTTGGTAGCTGGGCCAGGTATATTTCTTCAGCAGAAGCCTGGGTTCTGTGCCAGAAGCAGGGCCTGGCTGTCAGGCCCCGAGGCTGACAGTGCCAGGCCCTGACAGGTTTACGGGGGTGCTAGGAAGCTGGTCCAGGAGGAACTGGTTGCCTGAAGGGTGTGGGAGGCACAGTTATCCTCCTGGGAAAACCAGGAGAGGACATGTCAGCTGTCACTGCCGGGTTATTGCCACAGACGGGGTGCCAGTGGGAATGGCTGGTGGCGGGTAGGGTGGGTGCCGTGTAGCGGCCAGAGATAGACCTGAGATTGTTGACATCTCTGAGACACGGGTTCAGTTTCGACCATCCTCTAGGCTTTGCTCGCACCCTGGTGTGGGGGATGCTGTTTGGTGTTTACATTCATTGGCAATTGCCCCCAGTTTTCATCAAGGCTTATGTAGATGACAGGCGGTATTGGATCTTAGGCTAGCCTTTTGAACAGTATCCACTTAGCCAGTTACCTTTCCTTTCCCTTTCTCCAGCTATGAAATTGGGGTACAGTTTGAGAGTAGGTAAGGATAGACTCCCCTGAATCACTGTCTCTCCCAAATTTCTTCATCAGAGAGCTATTCCTTTAGGTTCCCCCTATCCCTTGAAAAATATCTCACCAACCCACGAATCCCTCCATTAGGTTGCATGTTCTGTTTATTTCCTTGCTTATTTATTTATCTGCACTTGCAGAAACCTACTATGTGCCAAGTCCACTGATAGGTATTTTACATACACCATCTTCTTTAATCCTCAGAATCCTTTGAGGTAGGTATTGCTGAACTTAATTTACCCATGAAGAAACCAAGCTTTCAAAGGCACTTAGTTTACTTAGAAGACATTTGTCCACTTAACCTATCTGCCCCAAACTCCCTGCCTGTGTCCAAGAGGAATACTTTTGCCTTCATGTAACGGAAATCTTATCTAACAGTGGCTTAAACAGTAGAATATTAATTTTTCCCTCGCAACAACAACAACAACAATCCAGAGGAGAACAGTTTACAGTTAGTGTAATGGCTCAGCTATGTCATCGAGGTCTTTTTCATGCCACTATCCTTAAAGTATCTCTTGTCATCTCGTGGTCCCAAGATGGTTGCCTTGGCTCCAGGCATCACATCTTTGTTCCAGGAAGGAAAAAAGGAAGGAGCATCACAAGCTGCATCTGCCTATTTCATCAGTAAAGAAAAAGCCTCCCTAGAAGTCTTCCTTATGTCTGTTTCTCCTGATGTCTCTTTGGTCAGAGCTAGATTACACGGCTCATCCTAGCTGCAAAGGAGGCTTAGCCTTAAGAAAGGAAGCTGCCAGAAAGCCTACATCTGTATTTTTTTACTTCAATACCATGTTCTTTCAACTATCCTGGTGATTTCCAAGCTTATGGTCAAATCCACATAACCTCTGTACCATTATTTTATTTTTAAACTATGTACAACTTCAAAAGTTAAATAAAAATTTTAAATAACTTTTATGAAAATCTCTATTGTAAATAGTAAGCCAGTGTCACATGTCTTAAATAAAAAAATAACAGGAGAATTAAATGTAATGATAACAAAAACATATTTTAAGATTTACTGCTGCAGCTGATGGTCTGAGCTTGGAATTGTTTCCTTGTTATTAAATTGGGAGATTAGCAGATAACGGAGATGTAGGTGTTAAAGTCATAGTGGCACCAAGCAGAGCCAGTTTCAGCGTCTTGATGAGAAAGTTCCCATGAGAATCAGGAAGGAAGCAGCTTTTACAGAATGTCATCCACAGAAGCTTAATGCTCTGCCTGAACGTCAAAGCATCCTAAGTGTGACATAAAATTATCTCGTGTCCCACATGGGTTGCCTCCCCTCTCTGGGTAATCCAGCACTTTCCCATTCTGCCTTCCCTGTGCCAGGTATCAAGTAGGTTCTAGGAAGAGGAACCCAGATCAGAGGGGTCTGTTCCCTGGGTAGGCTGGGGAGGAGGGCTGTAAGTCTTACAAGGGGGAGAACCTGAGGCTAATCTCGGATACAAGGCATTATGATCTGGTAAATTGCCAAGAAAGGTTGGAAGTCACTTTGGCTTAAGAAATCAGCATAGGCTTCCTGGAAGAGGTGTTCCTTAAAGTGCTCTAAAATGATGGGTGGGATTTGGGCAAATGGAAATTGTGCTATGGGTAAAGAGGCTCTCCATGGAGACAGAATAAGTGAAAAAGACATTCAAGTCATGGGACCCATTTGGGAATCTGGGATTGTAGGCAGGGCCTTGCAGTGTAGACCAGGTTAGTGAGATTTTGGGGGGAACTTTACCTTGCCCCAGGCAATGGATGCTGGAAGCAACATGATCAGACTTCCCCAAGGTTTTTGCTTTGCATGTAAGGCAGCTCTTGGGCCAAAACAAGTGAATTCCTTCAGAAATCTATTTGTACTTGGAGGGAATGTTTTTTTTTCTCTTTTTCTGAAATGCAATATGCACTTCTCAGCCTCCTTAAAGAGAGTGTGTTGTGCTCCTGTTTTTTTCTGAGTCCAGCATTGTGCTGTGTGCTGAGCTGAACTGAGCTTTGAGGTTGAGTTTCCTCTGCTGTGAACATCGGTTCCGGGGCCAGGTCTTCCTTCCTGCCCCTTCGTCCAACATCAGACCGGACATGGCCTCTGGGCTCAACCCAGACTCGGCCCAGACTCGTCTCTATTTGCCAGCCGTGCTAATTGCCCTTTGCAAACCTTACAGTCAAGTTTGTGATGATTCTGCCATAAATGAGAACCAGTAAAGCTCCCAGTGAGGGCATGGCCAGCCAGGGGCCCTGGTTTATGGCTCATTAGACATCTTTATTGGGTGTGCCCTGGGGGAGAGGTTGAGAACCCTGACTCTGAAGCTTTGAATTAAGTCATCAATTAAGGGGCTATATTTCCTTTAGGTGTGAAGGTCTATTCTGCATATATCAAAAGCTCTAAAAAAAAAAAAATGTATTTTCTTTGACCCAGGCAGCCCACTTCTAGACAGAATTTATCCTGGGAAAGTAATTGTATGTGGGTGTTCATTGCAGGTTTTAATAGTCAGTGGTTGGAGACAACCTAACATTCCGGTAGTGGGGGATGGATTATCCAATGATGAGATATCCATGTAACAGAATACTACAGAAGTATTAAAAATGGCTGTAGAGGTTGTGCAGCTGTGGATGTGAAAGGTGTTCATGACATATTTTGAAATTAAATAACAAAAAGAAAAAAACGCCAAGTTCCTAAATAGCATGCATGGTCTGATTCCATTTTCATTTTGATAGAAAGTTCCCATTTACATTGGAAATGCGTAGGTTGATATGATGAACGTTAGAATGTTAATAATAGTGGCTGTTGGCTCTGAGTGGTAGGATTTCGGTTTATTAAAAACATTTTTGCTCATCCGTTTTTGAATTTTTCCTTAGTTATCATGCGGAACACCTGAAGAGATCTAGTGGCAGCGTGGGTTGCAGCCAGAACAGTGTAAGAGCTTTGGTTATTTTAAAGTAGGGAATATCACATCCTTGGTAGAGTCCAGTTTTTCAGGGGACTGAGTTTTACACAGCCCAGAACAGGTGTCCACAAACTCTTTCTGTAGTAGGCTGGATAGTAAATATTTTAGGCTTTCTGGGCTAAACAGCCTCTGTGGCAACTATTCAACTCTGGGCTAAACAGCCTCTGTGGCAACTACTCAACTTCTTAATTGGAAGAAGCCATAGATCATGTATGTAAATAAATGGGCATGACTGTGTTCCAATAAAACTTTATTTACAAAAACAGGCAGTAGGCCGGATGTGGCCTGCAGACTACAGTTTGCCCTTCTCTGATCTAGATTAAGACAAACAAATAGAAAAGCAGCTTGATTAATGGTTTCTCTGAGTGCTTTAGCCAGTTCAGAAATAGCACAAATAGCAGGAAGGAACAGGCCAATGAAAATTGAAAAGGCGGATGTTTAAATAGAGGTGTAAAGATAAGTTGTAACATTCTTTCTCCAGATCAGCAATTGCACCTGGACAAGGGGTGTTGGGGTGAAGCAGTTTGAGTGATGCTGTGGAGTGTCTAAAATGCAAATTAGCACATTAAAGACTCTGAAAAGTCTTACTCTAAGGACATTAGTTTGCCATTGTTGAACCCAGAATTCTCCAAACCCTTTTAATGGGTCACCATGCCATTTCGTGGGTGTGAATGTGTCCTCCTCACATCTGATGGTCCAGGGAAGTTTGGAGAAAGCCCCCTCAAACTGTCCGATGGTTTCAGAGGCTGAGATGTGTCAAATTCAAATTCATTTTAACTCGAAATTTAGACAGAAGTCAAAACTATGCTAATTAAAGCAAATCCTACAGAAATCATGCACCCAATAGGAAACTTAGGGTCCATATTCTGTCCACAGGGGAGTAAGAATTTTATGTAGTCTCTCCACAATTCTTTAGTGAACTCCAGTTGTTTAGAAGGAATCATGGGGGGACCAGGAGACTTAGAACACACATCTCAGGGTCTAGAAAGTGGGGTTCCATGGAGGATGAGCCAAGGGCAGAGAGAAGTAGATAATACAGACCCGATGAGCGTGGGGTTGAGCTGAATTGGAATCATAGAATCTTTAAAAGTATAGGAATTTAGTGACTCCCCCATTCAACCCTGTTTCACCAGTGGAGAAACTGAGGCCCAGAGTAGGAAAGGACTTGTCCAAAGTCTCAGTGCAAGTTAGTAGAGGAACAGAGACCAAAACTAGGGCGAGGGACATCTTGTGTGATTCCATTTTTATGAGATACCCAGACATGGCAAACCCATAGGGACAAAAAGCAGATGAATGTCTGCCCGGGGCTGAGGCAGCCACTGCCTCATGGGTATGGTGTTTCCTTTGGGGTGATGAAAATGATTTGAGACTAGATAATGGTGATGGCTGCACAATATTCCGAATTCACTAAATGCCATTGCGTTGTACACTTTGAAATGGTTGAAATGTTATGGTTTCCGCCACAATTTAAAAAAGAAATAGGATGGCGGAATAATTTATCATCCGAAGCTGGGCACTTTTGAGAGTGGAAGGGTTCTGTCTCAGGGAAACCAGACTGTGTGGTCACCTTGACTAAGACCATGCAGATCTGACTCTCAGCCCAGTGTTTTGTGATCTCCAGTGCAATTCTGATTCAAGTTAACAAAAACATGATTTGTAGAAAGTTGTGCCTCTTGGACTTTTCGTCACGACGGCCTCACATTACCCCAAGGAGGGTAAATGAACAGGCTTACTCTCTGTGACTGTTTCTCCTGTACCTCTGGGCCTTTGCACATACTGTTTCTGCTCTTGGCGCTGACCTCCTCTTCCACTTGGCTGACTTCTATCAGTCTCGGTTGAGATGTCGCCTCTTCCAGGAAGGCATCCCTGACTACCCTTCCTTTGGTCTTTTATAGCCCTGCTTTCTGCCCCCATCAGGGCACCATTCCCCAATTTTTTGGTGTTTAATTTCCTCCACCCCCACTAGACTGTGTCACTCACTGTGATCAGGAATGGGATCTCCTTTGATTCCCACTGCATTCCTAGTGGGGGATGGGGGACATAGCCTAGTGTGGAGCAGGAGGCTTTTCGTGGAGATTTGCCTAAAGGCCACAGGTGTCCATGAGCTGCGTCAAATGCTAATTAGAGCTTAAGTATTAGGTTTCCTTTACATTTGATTTTAGTTTTTTTCTTTTTTTTATTATCGTGGTAAAATATACACAGCATAAAATTTTTCATCTGAACTATTTTTAAATGTACACCATTCAGTGGCATTAATTTATTCACATTGTTACTCAACCATCACCACCATCCGTCTCCAGAAATTTTTCATCGTCTCATTCTAAAACCCTGTACCCATGAAATACTACCTCCCCATTCTTCCGGCCCCTGGCAGCCACCATTTTGCTTTCTGTCTCTACGAATCTGGCTACTCTAAACTAAGTACCCCATGTAAGTATTGTCTCTCTGTGACTGGCTTATTTCACTTAGTATAATGTCCTCAAGTTTCATCGCATGTCACAGCATGGGTCAGAATTTCCTTTCTTTTTAAGACTGAATAATATTTTTCATTGCATGGATGGACCACATTTTGTTTGTCTTTCCATCGATAGATATTTGGGTTGTTTCTACCATTTGGTTATTGTAAATAATGTTGCTTGGAACATGGACATACAGGGATCTGTTCAAGTCCCTGCTTGCACTTCTTTGAGTCTATACGTAGGAGTGGGATTGCTGGGTCATATGGTAAATCTATGTTTAATTTTTTGAGGATCCACCATACTGTTTTCCACAGTAGCCACGGAGCACAAAGGTTTTAATTTCTTCACATGCTCACCTACACTTGTTGTGTTCTGTTTTTTTGATAATAGCCATCCTGATGGTTGCAAAGTGCCCTTCACATTTGAACATTATAAAAAGCAGTTGTTGTAGTTAAGCCCATGTGACGCTTGGAAGAAATTTGACAGGGAGGGGAGGTGGGAACAGCATGACTTCCAGCCACCCACAAGTCAGGTCACTTCATTCCTCCAACTTCAGTTTCCTCATCTGTAATGTGGAGTCATAACAGGACCTGTTTCTCTGGATTGTTTAAGGGGGCAAAAGGAGATAATCCTTGTGAAGCACTTGGCATAATGCTTAATAAATTATTGCTATTTTTATTCTTAGCTTTTCTAAGTTCTCAAAGTGGGCAGGGGAGCCCCTTAGCACCTCTGTGTTTTGAATTACATTTGGATGGAGAGAACACAATGCAGAGGGAAATCTCTGGAATTAAGTCAGAAAAAGGACTCCGTTTACACTAACAACATTAATGGAAATAAAAAGAAATTTTATAGTAAAAAGGCATTTTTAAATGTACCAACTATTTCATCCCAGGTCCCAAACACTTGTTTTTTTTCATTTGTCCCTTTTCTCTTCCAGACCTTGACCATTGCTTAAACAATCTTTGCTATTGTCACAGGCTTGAATACAAAAAGATATCCGGTCTGCCACCCTCCCCCAACAGCATTTCCACTTTACCAGGCAGACCTCCCAACCACTTTAATTGCTGCAGAATAACCCCTTACATGCCACTGAGATACTTTCACCTCTTGTGGAGGGTGTGGATTATTTCTAGGTTTTTCCTTTTACAGCCATGGCAACCATCTTTTCTGATCACAGACTCAGGATGTGTGGCTTGACAGGCTTTTTGTGTCACTCGTAGTATTCTGGGCAGACTGGGAACTGGAGATTTGGTACGTCTGCCAACTTTGCAACTTCTGTGACTTTTCAAATGGCTTAGGAATCTTGATTTTTTTTTTTTTTTTTTTTTTTACAAATAAGGGTATAACCCTAAATCCAGGGTGTATTATTGCTGCATTTGGTGTAGATAACACTGCAGTAGACATCTTTGTGTATATGGCTTTTTAAAGATTCCTTCCATAGGGTAATTTTTTTGAAAAGGGATTACTGAGTCAAAAACAAATGAATGCTTTTGGAATAAGGTGTATTGGGGGAAATTGTAGTCAGAAGTATTCAACCCTAGCTCTGCTTTTCATTAGGATGTGATCTGGCTCATTTTCTGTACTGTGTTTTCCTCATCCGTAGAATGGTGGTAATAATTGGAAAAGCACAGGGTGGCTGAGAGTAGTAAACCAGAGAAGGCAGAAGGTGCGGAGTCACCTAGTATGGTGCCTGACTCTCGATGGAGTCTGAAAAAACATTAGTTGAAAGTGAATATTGCCGAAATGTTTTTATAACTTACATTGCTCCTGGGAACAGATGAGCATATCAGTTTTCCCACATCCATGCCTGCACTGGGTATTATTATTTTCTTCTCTCAGGGATGCTCTCCCTTTGAGTATTTTTTACACACTGACTTTATGTCCAGTATGGTGGTCAGACCCTAGGGATACAGCTGTAAATTGGACCCGGGATCCTCCTGGCCAGGAGCTCCTAGTCTAGTGGAGGGAACAGAGGCAGTTACCACGTGTGAGATCAGTGCTGGACTAAGAAGAAGCGTGAGGAGTTAGATACCAGAGCATGGAGGAGGTACCTGAACCTGCCCCAGGGCGTCAGGGTTGGCTTCCTGGAGGAGGTGACAGCTTGGAGCTGAGACCCAAAGGATGAATAGAGATCCACCAAGTAGTAGGATATGGCAGTGTACAGGCTTGAAGGCAAGGAAAAGCACAGCTTGTCTCTTTCATTGTGCTTAACTAAGTATGTGGGTGCCTGTGAGAGACAGACACAGACGTTGGGGAGGTGTCAGCCATTAGACTAAAGCTAATGAGTTGAAGAGGACCTGGATCCTACTGGGCCTCAGGGAAGGAGTTTGATCTTTATCTGAAGGGCAGTGGGGAGACAGGCATGGGCTTTGAGCAGGTTCTGGTGGCCCTTGTATATCAGAGAATTAATTTGGCTGCTGTTAAGAGAATAGACTGGAGGAGGCTCCAGCAGAGACAAGAACATCAGCCATGAGGTGGATTTTAAATGTCCCTTCTCAGTGACAGTTTCTCTGGCCACTCCTTTTATTATCACTTATCTAACTTTCTGTATATCTTGCTTATTTATGTTGTTTATTGTCTCTTCCCTTCTTCTTTGATAGTCTGCTCCATGGGAACAGAGCTTTCTAGATGTTTTGTCCCCAGCACCTGGCCAAGAGAGTACATAGTGGGTACTCAGTAATTGCGTATTGGGATGAATGAAAGAATGAATGAATAAATGAGCTAGGGTTGCAGCCATGGGGGTGGAGAGGAGAAGATGCCTGCATCCCAGTGACATTAGACATTGGGCCCTTTCTGCCTGGGGCCTGCGGGTGAAGGAACCGCACGCATTTCCTGCTCCCTAGCTCTTCTGGGAGGACACAAGCAGGTACTTGGCTCTTTGCACAGTGCACCACACAGATTTGCAGACTTGGGAGCCCAGATGACATTCTGGAAGATGCCGGAAGGTGTCAGGACCAGCTTGTGCCCCTCACCAGATGGTGGCATTCCTAGGAAATGGCACCCAGAGATGGCTGAGGGAATGACTTGTGAGCTCACAGATCGGAATTAAGGGTGTAATTATGAAAGACTGGCAACAACTGTTAGAATGAATCAACGCCCCTGAATCTGAGAGAAAAGCTTCCAAACTGGATTTGAATGGGAGTCCTTCTCTTGCCTTCTCCCTGTGCGCCTCTCGGATTCCCCGGGAGACTGTGAGCTCCATGGCTGCAGCCCCAGCATCGAGCCCAGAGCCTGGTTTGTGGGAGGGAGGTCGGAAGGATGGACGAGTGAATGAATGCTCCTGAATGACGCCTGTCTAATTTCAGCAACTGTTGGTCTTGATGACTCATTTCCCAGGAGAAAACGGTTTTCTCTGCATTAAATTGCAGGAAATGGGAATTTCAAACTTTGCAAATCAATTCAGAGGAACAAGCCGGTGGAGCTGGCATATTTAGCAAGAAGAGAGACTACCCATTTACATCCCCACTGTTTGAGCTCTGTCTCCTGGTGCACTTCAACTTCCTGATGTTCCAGGTCAGCCTTGTTCCCCGTCTGTCTTCCACACCGACCTCACTGATTAATAATAGATAAAACCAGAGGTGGCTCACACTCGGTGTCCCTTCTTTCTTCAGAGAGCTCTCGTTTATCCAGCTTTGGCTATAGTTCTAATAAATTTAAAAAGAGCAAATGAGGCCACCCCAGGAAAGCATAGCATCTGGCCACTGTGTGAGTGGGCTTCCAAAATGTTTTGGAAGAGACTACCATCTCTTAAAGTAAGCATAACATATGTGACGCATTTAAAGTAAGGTTTTAAAGCATATATTTCAGTAGGTTTCTTTGTATTTTATAACAGGTTGAGTGAAAACCTGAGAATCATGGGTTTCTCTAGGTTTGGGAAAGACTTCAAAATATGATTTAGCCATTCACTGCAGTGGTTTAAAAACATTTTTTCCCCTTTGTTCGCTGATTTATTAGTTAGGTCATAAATTTGTTCGTGCAACCATATTTACATACCAGGCATTTTAAATGGAAACTTGAGGGGAAGCCCAAGATGTTAAGATTATAGATGACAGAGACACTGTTCTGGTTCAGAGGGGTGCAGACCAAGAGCCTTTTTTTTCTCTTGTCTTTCCCTTTTTCTTTCTCTGCCACAAGGCTTCTGAGGTGGGTCCAGGGATCCCAAAGCAGGTGCATTTGTGTACCATTGATCCTAATTCAGCAACATTTGCTCTTGGTGACTCCCTTCAGAGAAAAAGCCATACAGAGAAGCATTCATTCCACATTTTGCAGAGGAGCTGGTGACAGTGTGGGGTTAATATGGTCACAGTAGATGTCTGACAGTGGCCTGTATTAGACAGTGGGTCTCCTCCCTGTGGTCCAGTGAAACCGGTAGAGCCTCTTGGTGGGGTGGGCAAGTCGAGCTTCCAGAGAGCTCTTCATAGCTCTTTGATTCTGTCATCCTGTAGTAGTTGACTTATGGCCACTCCAAAACCTACCTGAGCCAGAGAAACTCATCTTATGCCCTAGATTGTTTAGTGTAGTGAAACTCATGGCACCTACACTTATTCAGAATCTTAGAAGAGTGGGGAGTGGGGCCAGAAGAATATTTCTTCATTCATTTACTTATTCACTCAATAATTATGTAGTTGGTGCTATTACATGCCAGGCTTCTGTGCTGACTACTGGGGAATCAGAGTACCTTCTAGGGGCTTACCAGTGGATGGGAAAGACTGATGTGAAGTGAAGGATCATGCACTACACATTACTATGTAGTTATGATGAGTCCCGCTGAGTATCTGTGGGGTATCGATGGGGCTCCGCGGACATGTAGGAGGGAGATTGTGCCAGGTTGGAGTAGGGCAGAGATATCTGAGCTGTGATATTAGGGGTGGGCCTGTCACTGTGTGCGAGCGAGAGGGGTATTCCAGAGAGCAGGCACAGCATGTGCAAAGGCCCTGAGGGGGCATTTGAGGACCTCCAAGAAATGCAGTGTCCCAGTACTACTGAGCAGGAGAACCGGGAGAAACAGCTCCCAAATCTGCCAGCACCCTGAGTGTTCAAAGTCACCTCCTCTAAGCTGCGGGAGTCTCCCAGGACCACCACTCCCAATTCTAGGCAGTTAACCTTCCTATTCCCACGCTCCCGTGGACCTCTTTATAAACCATGATGTTTAATGCCCAGTGTTGTAATTTCTTGCGTATGTGTTTCTCACACAAGATTGTGAGTTCTCTGAATGCAGGGGATATCTCTTATTCATCTCTGTGCTCATAGTAGGTGCTCGATAAGCATGTGTCAGAAGAATGGGGGAGATTTTTATTGAGCACCTACCGTGGACTCCGCACTCTTTATGCACACGTATCTATAAGGCTGCAATATTAAAAAGCCAAAAGGAGCGTGAGTTTGGCAAGCTGGAAGAGATGCCAGCGGATGCTATTAGAGCTCCAGAGCTTTTGCGCCGTCTGTGCACATATTGCTAGAACTCTAGAACCGAGGCTACCGTCCTGTGTCTCTCTAGACCTGCTGAAATTCAGCCTGCAGGGATGGGTCTCCCCTCTCCTGCCAGCTTCTGCCACGGGAGTATGGGGACAGCCCTGTTTGCGATGAGATGTGACACTGTTGGCTTTCTCTAGCAGTCACACATCCCCCACCAGGGCCTGTCAGCTTGGGTAAGTGGGGCTGGAGTGTCAAGGGGGTGGAGGGCACCGTGGGTCCTGCCAGGGAATTTTCTACTGTCCTTTGAGTCCTGTTATTGTCCTGTATCTTGTGTCTAGGCTACGTATGTGTCCCAGAGCAGTTTCGTGGTCACGGGCGGGCTCTAAAGGTGAACAGCCTTGATCGTGGGCAGGGACTCCACGGTGCCTTAGAACTCTGCCCGGAGTCATTGCAGGTGGACCCTTCCAATTCTCAGCTTCCCCAATTCTCCATGTCTGTCCCTCTCTTCTGCCTCTAATGTGTCTAGACAGCGTTCTCCGGTTGGAGGGGAAGGAATCTGTTAGCACCATGGAGTGTGTAAGGAAGAGAAAAATATCAAAATCTGTCTGCCTTTCTTTCCTGCAGGCTGCTGAGTGAGTCAGAGCTGGGGGGCAGCAGCGCTGGGCCCGGGAAAGGAAACAGGAAGCTAGCGCTGAACTGAACTACCTTCTTCTTTTAGTCCATCTAGGTGGGGGCAGGCTGGGAGCATTTTTGTGGGGAAAGAGAACACTGGCATGAAGGTGGGAGCAGCGTGAGGAAAGAATCAAGAACAGTGACTTGTCTGGCACTTTTGAAGACCAGAAGGGAATAAGACGTAATTTTTAAAAAGGCAGAGTAGAATGGATTGAGAACCTGAGGTCAAGTTTCGCAAGTCAGGTGACCTCTCTGGGTCATTTCCCGTCCCCTCTATAACAGAGATACCATCAGGGTTTTTGGAGGATTAATGAGAAAGGAGGGCTCTTGCCTTGAGCGAGCAGGTCTTAGCTGACTGAACAAGGGGCTTACTCCTAAACAAGGGGCTTACTCCTAAACAAGGGGCTTACTCCTGAACAAGGGGCTTACTCCCGAACTGCAAAATAGGGTCTGATGATAATCGTACCCGCCTCATAGGGTTGTAAGGAGGATGTGAGTTATAAAACGTACTTGGCTTACCTTGAGGCCCTCACCATTAGCTGTTACTGTTGTTGAGACAATGAAGGCAACCAACCTAAAATAGGCGGCTACAGAAGAGAAGGCAAATGACAACTGCAGGTGGAGTGAAAACTGAGATGGCTTTTTTTTTTTTTAAGGCATCCAGAAGGGTGTGGGAGGGGAAAGATAAGGGACAGTCTGGTGGGATTGCGGGATGAGGCTTGGGTTCCTGGACCTCGAACCAACTTCGTGACCTCAAGGACGCCGGCTTTGGGTAGCTGTGTGTGCTGGGGCTGCTTGCTTCTCCTCTCTGTCCATGGGCTCAGCACAGGGTTGTGACACGGATCAGCTGGGATGCCTGATAGGGGGCAGGCTCCGAAATGGGAAAATACTTAGGGTGACAGGAGTGAGGGAACTCAAGGATGCTGGGAGCGTGCCCCGTGAGTGGGAAGTTCCACTGGGTTTGAATCCCCACTTTGCCACTTACTGTCTGTGTTATTTCAGGCCGGTCACTTGGCCTCTCCGAGCCAATTTCCTTATCTATACAGCAGAGATCATCACTTTTTACCCTAAAAGTTGGCCTTGAGATTAGCTGGGTCTGGGAACATCCTAGAGAATAATGGTGCCCTCTCTCCACTCTTGGATTTGGAGTGAACACGAGAAACCGCCGTTGAGTTCACTTTCCTTGCCCAGAGAGGTAGAGACCAGCCCAGGCTTGCCCAGTGAAGGCAGTGGGGAGCTGTCACCTAGGACTCGGGGCTCTGGTCTGCTTCGACCCAAACACTGACTGAATTTTAAATTCTCTGTTTTTTTTTTTTTGAGCAGTTACTCCTCCATGTCGGATGTTTTTAATCCCCATGGATTCGCAACCATAACCATGGTGACGCGGGTTGAGGTCAGCTCCATCGCTTCTCTGACAGGCGTGCCTGGCCTCGGTGAGGTCACCAAGGAGGAGACCTTGAAGCGGACCTACTTCTGCCAGGCCGGTGACGCCTCTGGGGCCCCTTCAGTGCGGCTTTTGGAAGGAAAAAGTCCCCTCAGGAGCCCGGCCCGCCTGCTCCCTCTGCCAAGACTCGCCCCTAAGCCCTTCTTCAAGGAGAAGGCCCCAGACATGAAATCTCCTGTTGTGTCCGTGCAGCCCAGCCCAACCAGGCCGTCTCCTTCCTGTGGACCATCCCAGGACGTGGTAGCAAAGGGTCTGGGGGAGAGGACACCCAGCTTGGTGGGGCAGGAGACTGGGAGCGGGGAAGGCCTGAGGAGGAGCTCGTCTCTGTTCAACAAGGCCACGTTTCTGCGGCCCAGCTCCAGCACCATGGTTGTCTTTGAAACCACCAAAGCCGGCCCTGCTCTGGAGAAGGGGGTCAGTGACGGGGCTCAGGAGGCCAACATGAACGTGTCTCAGGAGCCCCCTTTGGTCTCCTGGCCCGAAGTGGCCACCAAGCCCACTCTGTGTGCCCGAAAGCTTGGGGGGACCCTTCCCCAACCGGCCTCCCTGTCGCAGGACGCAAAACCAGCTGCCGCCCAAAAGGAGGCAGCCCCAAATGAGCCTCTCTCAAAAGCCAGCAGCGTGGAGGACACGGGGGACCCCGCTCTGGAGCCCAGGCCTCGCCCAAAGAGGAGGCCCTTGTCAGCCATCTTCATCGAGTCCATTCAGCCCCAGAAGCCTGGCCAAGGCGGAGCGGCGGCGATGGGGAAAGCACCCCCCACCCCTCCTGAGAAGACATGGGTGAGGAGGCCCAGGCCTCTGTCCATGGACCTCACAGCCCGCTTTGAGAGTAGAGAGGCCTTACTGAAGAAGGTGGCTGATGAGACCGCCACAGGTCCCGCCACCCAGCATCGGGGGCCTGAGAGGTCCAACCCGGAGCCCAAAGCGGGTGGGGAGTGTTTGGTCAAAGCAGAAGCTCCCCTTCTCAGCCCAGATTCAGACTTCCTGGAGGTGGCCAGGAAGATCCAAGAACGGAAGGAGAAGGTGCTTTCTAAGCAGGTGGAACAGGGCAGCCTCAGATCTGCTGGTAGCCCAGCCAAGGTCTCCTCCACAGAGGACCAGAACGTTGGGGAGGAGAAAGCCAGGCTGGGTGGGGAGCCAGAGAAGGCACCCAAGTCTCCTTCACCCAGGCTGGGAAAAGGCCAAGAAACCATGGAAGTCAAGAGCAGAGTGTCTGATGGGGACATCCGGACGCGGGCAGAGTGGACATCCAAGGGCAGCGTCAAGAAACGCCTCAGCCTCTTTGGGGAAGAGAGCGCTTTGGCCTTGACAGTGGGGTGTGAACCCCCACTGGCCACGTCTGAGTCCCCATCAGCTGTGCCAGAAAGAGCGGGTGTGAGCGTCCAGGAGCGGATCAAAGGCTGGGCTGTGGAGAACACCGAGGCCAAGCCGCAAGTCAGGAGAAGGGCGTTCCAGGCTCGGCCACTGTCAGCGGATTTGACCAAACTGTAAGTGAGAATGTTCCAGCGGCTTCGTTCGGTCCCCGAGCTGCCTTAAACTACCCAGCAGAGGCCCCTTCAGAAGGGGAACCGCAGGGCGCCAGACTCCGTGCTGGGTACCTTACACGCCTCTCCGGGTTCGCCCACAGCCCCGAGAGGAAGTGGCATTCGCTTCCATTTCTCAGGTGAGGTGTGTGCCAGCAGTGGGGCCCGGAGCTCGGTTTCCTTGTTGCTTCTCGCCAAGGTATCGAGGTATCGTGCCCATTTCACAGATTCGGATAGGAAAGGTGAAGGCCCGTGAGGAAGCCCGGAACCTGATGTCCTTCCAGGGCAGCCTGTCTCCATAGCTAAGCTCTCCTTTCCTAAAGTCTGAGGACACTTAATATATGGCTGAAACTTCCATGAATAGCCTGCAAACTAAAATCAGATGGATCAAGATAACCCGGGCAAGTCGCTACCCCTCTCGGGCCTCAGTTTCTTCATCTCATGATATTAAGACTTTCCTTAATGCATTAAGGGAAAGATAGAGACATAATGCCGAGGATCACTGTGCCCATGGGAAGTCTGAAATTCATAGTAGCTCTAAATGATATTACTAATCCTGTTAATTAATAATGGTTTTCTAAGTTTGCCTGGCCTCTGACATCTGTTGCTCCTTTGTTTTGCCACAAGTGGCTTCTGGGCTACAACAGGGAGATGCCACTGGGTGTGTCTACCAGCTCAGTAATGACATGCATGCCACTGACATACTTTGTTGGGGATGGAGCTTCCTTCCAGGGGGTAGGACCTCTGGGCAGACTGTCCTCCCCACCCTGGGAACTAGGGCAGCCAGCTGGGCCAGGATTAGACCAGTGGCTCTCAGCATTTAGAATCACCTGGAAAAAAACACCAATGCCTGGGTCCCACCTCCAGAGATTCTGATTCAGTTGGGCTGGGGAGGGGCTCCTATCCTGACAGTTTTTAAAAGCTTCCCACATGATTCTCATGTGCAGGCTGAGAATCCCTGAGTTCAGATAGCAGAGGAAGGGGCACCCATGCCAGGGACCACACACTTTCTCTCCCCGCAACCTCACAGTGCCTTGGATTATTCCCATCTGACAGATGGGGAAACTGAGGCTCTCAGTTTAGGAATAACTCATGCCCAGCTTCACGCCTCCCAGGGGGCTGACCCTGGATTGATGAGTATGGGTCAAGGTTAAGTGGTTCGATTTCTTTCCCCTCCCTTTCCTCTGCAGCCTCCAGCCCTGAACTAACCTTTAGGCATGCACTCCAGGGAACTTTTCAGAGATGGAAAAATTCTAGCCCCAGAACTTCCCTTTCTCCCTCTTCCCCTTCACAAGTGGGTAAACAAGCCCAGAGAAGGACAGTGACTTGGCCGAATTCACCTGGAGAGGCAGAGACAGGCCCGTGCCCCTACACATTCCACGACAGCCCACTGCCCCTGAGTCCCTTGACCAGTCTGCTGTGGGGCTGCTGTGGTGCCTGCGGTTGCTAACAACAGCCATTAATTATCGTTCCAGGGGCATCCTCAGTGTTTCCTAAACGCCCTCATGTAGCTATTAGGACCTTGGGTAGCCTCTTATCTGCCCTACAAAAGGCAATGGGGAGGTGTTAATTATCCCTGTTTTATAGATGAAGAGACAGGCTCAGGTGAGGTCACAAGCCTGACCCAAGCTCCCGCAGTGGGGAGGTGGTAGAGCTGTCACTAGCACCCAGGTCTCTTCACCCAAGCCCAGGGCTCCTGCTAGCCTGATGATGCTGTGTTTAAGGTAGGCTTTTCCTACCCAGCCTTTCTCAGTTTGGTGACTGGAAAGGAAATGTCTTTGCTCCAAGCAAATCAGGCAGTGTCGCTTTTGTGAACTCAATACTGATTTCACCCCTGGGTCCCTGAGCCGTTACGGGGTATGAGCTGGAAGGAGTCATGGCTACTGGCCCCATACAAGTAACTTGGATCTCTGTTCCAGGTTTTCAAGTTCGGCTTCAAGCAATGAAGTCAAGTATGAGAAGTATTCGGAGCTGAGTGACGAGCTTGCTAAGGAACCGAGTAAAAAGGTAAGGAGCGGCTGTATTTGGCATATCTTCTTTTCCAGTGGGTGGTTATACTTACTGGAAAAGAGCTTTTATGATTTACGAGACCGAGGCAAGAATCAGAAGCCTCTCATGAACAATAAAACAGTTTTTCCTTTAATACTGGGACTTTGAAAGTCCCTTCTGGCATGATGGATTGTGATTTGCTGTTCTTTGGTGTTAAATGCTGTTTACAAATATAACGGCTGAGCATTTATTTTTTCCATGCAAAGAGGAGGAGGGACATGGCTTTCTTATGTAAGAATGCCTGCTTTATTAACAAATTAAAAAAGGTTGAAAATGTTCACAGAAACCCCCGAAGTTTCCCTAATTATGGTCCCTGCTTCCTTCCCCACTCTGACTCGTCACCTGATAGCAGAAGGAAGGAAATGACCAGCAATTAAATTGCTCCAAAAGTATTTTTATTTAGTTCATTTCATAAGAAAAAGCTTACAAAACAACTCTTAGGTTTCACTGGTTTGTGGTTAATGCTTTCTACAGAGTGTTAATTGTTTAAGAAGCTTTATTGAGGTATAATTGACATACAGCGAACTGCACATATTTAAAGTGTAACAAGTCGATGACTTTGACTTACATATGTGCATACCTGTGAAACTGTCACCACAATCAAGATAACGAACCTCTCCAGCACAGGCAAGCTTCCTCTTTGTAATCACCCCCGTGCCCTCCTCCCCTGAGCAACCACTGAACTATTTTCTGTTACTATAGATTAGTTTGCATTGCCTAGATTTTTCAATAAATGGAAACAGTGCTTTTTTTTAATTTTTTTTTTTTTTTTTGGCCTTCTTTCACTCGGAGTAATTATTTTGAGATCCATCACACTGTAGTATCTATCAGTAGTTCCCTTTTCATTGCTGAGTAGTATTCCATTGTATCGGTAGACCACAGTTTGTTGATCCATTCACCCGTTGATGGACATTTGGGGTGTTTCCAGTTTGGGGGCCATTGCAAGTAAAGCTGCTATGAACATTTGTGCAAGGCTTTGTAGGGATATATATTTTCTTTTCTCTGGGGTTAATACCTAGGAGTGGAATGGCTGGGTTGTATGATAAGCATAGGTTTCATTTTTTAAGAAACTTAAGCTGAGTTTTAAACACCAGAGCTTGGTTCTAAGCCCATTTGTACCTTCCCATCATAAATCCTCAAGAAAGGTGAGCCAGCTCTGAATGTCAGTGCCCACTGCTCTTGGAGTTGGTGATTTGCTCTGCTTTTTTTTTTTTCATCCTTGGATCTTCTGAATTATTTCTTTAAAAATGGTTTGAGAAGGGGTCAATTTTAAGTTAAGCCCCTCATAGTCGCATTAAATACTATAATGGCAACAATAGCAAAAATTGAAAGGGTTGTGTGAAGCAAGTTGGGTGAAATGTTGATTGTTATTGAATTTAGGGCTGGGTTGAGGTGAATTTATTATTTTATTTGTAACTTTGTATATGTTTGAAAACTTTCAAAGAATGAAAAGTTAATAAAGAAACCCTTGTTTTAAATGTAATGAGATTTCAGCTCAATAAACAGACTTTTCTTTTGATGATTTTTTTTATTGTGGTAAAATTCATGAAACAAAATACACCAGTTTAGCTATTTTTTAAGAACAATAAGGGAACATTTGAGATCTTGCTTCCAGGCATGTTGTCAGTTTGGTTCAAATAAACTCATAAAATTTCAAAAAAATCCCCAATAAATGTTTTTAAATTTAAAAAACAAAAACTAAAAAACACACATATATGTATATACATGCACACATGCACACACTGATACAAGGAGAAAGTTCTGGAAAGTTCTTCCAGGATACACTCCTCAGTGATAATGGTCGTTATCTGGGAATGGGGCTGGTATTTGAATATTTGAATGAGGAAACTAAAGGACTTGCACTTTGTCTATATTGTTTAGATTCTTTTACAATGAGAATGGATTTAATAAAATATAAACAAAATTCTTCGGTGGCATTCCATAATCTAGAGAGCTATTAGCCTTACCTTCATTATAACTATTTAAAAGTGAACAGTTCAGTAGCATTAAGTATTCTTAATGTTATGTAACCATCATTACTGCCTAGTTCCAGAATTTTCCATCACCCCGATGGAAACCTCTTATCCAGTCAATCCCCCATCCCGAACCTCTGGCTCCTAGCAGCCATGAGTCTATTTTCTGTCTCTATACACTTGCCTGTTCCGGATATCCTATATAAGTGGGATCGTAGAACATACAGCTTGTTATGACTGGCTTCTTTCACTTTACATAATGTTTCCAAGGTTCGTCCATGCCGAAGCATATGTCAGAAGTTCATTCTTTTTTATGGCTGAATAACATTCCACTGCATGCATATACCACATTTTGTCTATCCATTTCATCTACCGATGGAAGTTTGGGTTGTTTCTACCTTTTGGCTATTGTAAATAGTGCTGCTGTGGCCATTTGTTTGCAAGTTTTTGTCTGAACACCAGTTTTCAATTATTTTGATATGTACCCAGGAATAGAATTGGCGGGTCCTCTGGTTAATTCTTTAACTTGTTGAAATCGCCTTATTTCTATTTCAGAAAATAGAAAAAAAAAAGATTAAAAAAATTACTAAATAATATATGCATATTATAAAAATTAAACAGAACCAAAGTGTATAAGATTAAAATATGTTCTCATCCTAATTCCTTCCTCCTACCTTCATTCCCTTACTCACAGCTTAGTTTATATTTTTTCTTTACTGTTTATCTATACACACACAATTTTTAAAATGGTATTATATTATAATATGCTGTTCTGCAGTCTGCTTTTCTCCCACCAACACACCAACACATGACATTAGGGCCAACCCCCTTCTGTGGATCCAAGTGCCTGCATGGTGTTCCATTGTTCGGATATGTCAAAATTTATTTAGCCAGTACCTTTTACTTGGGTTGTCTGTGATCGTTTGCTCTCACAAGCAGTGCTATATGAATTTTCTTATTCACGTAGACTTGTGCTCATAGACAAAGAAGGAATCCTGAAAGGAAATTGGTCGGATTAAAGGAAATGAGTATTTTAAGGTCATGACAGATAGTCTGAATTGTCCAAAAGTCATAACCATGTAGGTTCTCTCCAACAACATCCGAGACTCTGTTTTGCCCATACTGGATATATTCCGTCTTTAAATTTTTATGGTGTCTCACTGTTGTGATTTTAAAAAGCAGCCGTTTCAATTACTTCACCTCTTACTTTATATTTTGAATCCTTTAACTCATGTTGGATTGTTTCTTCTTTTTTTTATTTTATTTTTTCAGCAAAAGGAAGGGCGTGGTTCGGACGAAGCATCTGCTCCAAGAAGCTGCTGGAAGCCTGGGACATTCCGGGAGAAGTCCAGGCAGACAGAGCGGAAAGACAGTTCTAACCAAGCCCCCGACAGCTGCCGTGGCGAAAGCTCTGTGGGAGCCCTGAGCTCTTCCGATAGCACCCCAGAAGACGATGCAGGCTTCCAGACCGTGAGGGCCACAGTGTTTGAGCATCACGTGGAGAGGCACACTGTGGCTGACCAGTCAGGACGCTGTCGCTCAGCCACATCCCCCACTGATATGACCCACGTCTCAGAGCCCAGACCCAGGCCTGAGAGAGGCTGGTGGCTGGGGAAGGACCCGCCAGAAAAGATGATCTTCAGGAAAGAAACCTCCAGGGGGTCTGAAAACCTTGACACAGAGAAATTGGGGTTGACTCCCTTCTTGAATGTTGACCCCAAACAGTATCACACACCTCTCCTGGAAAAACGCCCTCTAGGTGAAAAACACAGTAATAACCCCTTCCTTAAGTGCTCAGAAAACCCTCCCGGGTCTCAGAGGGTTGAGCCCAAGTATGACATCATGCATGCTGTTGGGGAGCGCGTGCACAGCCAGGCTGTCCCCACAGCGCCGGAGGAAAAAGCTGTGACGCTCCGAAGTGGCAGGTCCCGACTCTCGTTGAAGGGGAGTCAGCTATCCCTTGAGGTCACCTCTGCTGACCTGGAGTGCAGGCCGGATGGTCAGGCTGGGTCCGTTCAAAGGGCCAGTTTGATTTGGGAAGCTCGAGGGACGCAGGAAGTCAGCGGGCCCAATCCTGACTTCCGAGAGCCAAAAGACATTTTTGGGGGCAATTGCCTGTCACCCAGGTGGACAGGTGGGACTACTGGGAACTGGCATAAAGCCACAATGGTGGTCAGTGACGAGAAAGACTCAGAAGTGAGTCCTGAGGTTACCAGCGAGTGGTCAGCCAGGCCCTGCGGCCCCGAGGGCACCTGTGTGAGGACCGTCCAGGCTGCTGCCAGGGAGGCCCAGCACCAGGGCCCTGAAGGCGCCAAAAACAAGCCAGGAGGCTGCACTTCAGCAGGAGAAAGAGGTCCCCCCGGGGGCTGCCCTCTAGACCCTCCTAGGGCTAAGGATGAGCCCTCTGACTGCCGAGCACGGCCACGTGCTGATGGACTTGTGCAGAAAGGGCCCCTGGTTGTGACAGCTGGTGAGGGCGCACCAAGGCCAGCCCAGGCACCGGAGCCTGAAGCTAGGATGCGGAGGGTGAGCCCCACGGACCAGAGATTCGAGAGGTGGAGGCGGCGGACTTTACCCCATGACGTGAAGTTTGATGAGTTCAGGTTCCTGTCTCCAGAACACTCTTCAAAGGTGGAACAGAGGTGCACAGATTTCCTGAGCCCCACCACCGGTGCCTTAAGGAAACCTCTGCTGTCCCACAGTAGGGTGGAGGACCAGGAAGGGAGTCCAGGTGTTTCCCAGGACCCAGCTCTTCCAGCAGCGAAGCAAGGGTCACCCGTGGAACCCAAGGCAACATTTTTTGCAGTGACATATCAGATTCCTGACACTCAAAAAGCAAAGAGCGTTGTTAGGTCAGGGTCCCAAAGCTTGACAGAACATTCTAGAAAAATAACTCCACCTCCATCTCCTCATCTTTTAACATCTACCTTGGTTTCCGTTAACCCTGAAGAGCTACCAGAGACCACAGGCACTAAGAACTGGCCTCAGGGCAGAGAGCGTGACCACACAAGCTTTCCTAAAACTCTGAAGCCAACAGACGTTCCATCGTCTCCTGGGGACAGGACTCTGGATCTTTCTACTGAAAGAATCATCGATGCCGACACTGTGCGGATTCATCAACGACCAGAAGATGCCCCTGGTTTTCAGAATGACTGGAAGGACAGTGGGAACAAGACATCCCCGAGTAGCGCTCCCCAGACGACCCCGGCCTTCAAAAGTCGCCCAAAAGCCAGCGATCTCGTTGTCAGAAGGACGACTGAGGTGGTCGGTGAGATGGTCCCAGGTAAAATCAAAGATGGCTACAGATCCAGCGTTCTTGACATCGATGCCCTGATGGCTGAATACAGGAAGCAGGAGGCTCAGGAGCAGGTGGAGGGTCCACCTGTAGAGACCAGCAGCTTGTCTCAGGAGAGGCCAGGCCAGCAAGGCGGGATGGAATGCAGAAGGCGGAGCCTGAAGGAAGGGCCTGAAGCTGAGGGTATCCGGAAACAAGCCAGTTTTGCTGAAACAAACCACGGTTCTAGTCCCAGCTCAGGCAAGCAGCCAGCAGAGACTCCGGAGACAGCCACAAACACCAAACTCAGCTCTCCTCTGTGGGCTCTGCCACACTCGGCGCCTTCTGAAAAATATCCAGGGGGCCCCTCTTCTGGCTCTGGGGGTCCCAGGAAGAAGATCTCAGGAATTGATGAGGATGAAACAAAGGCTGTTGCTAGTAAACATCACAGTGCAAAGTGTCAGAATTATCCAGCCAAGTCAAGGTCCACTTCCTATGAGGATCCGGACAGTGGAGCCAGTGTGTCACCCAAATCGTCCCCAGCTGACCAGAAGAAAGGGACCCCAAGGAAATCCATTGTGAGGGGAGAGGAGGGCCGTGTGGCCCAGTGGGGTGACCACCCACCAGACTGTGGAAGGTCACCCCTGGATGTCAAGAGGGCCTATTCGGAGAAGGGCCCTCCTGCCAAAGTCCGAGAGGGCCTATTCATCATGCAGGAAGCCAGAGAGAGGAGGCGAGAGCAGCGCAAAGGGAGGCTCAGCCTCCCCGGGGAGAGTTTGGAGGCCAAGGAGACCAAAATGGGGCACTGTCGGCGGGACTCGGGGACCCGAGACAGTCAAAAGGTAAGTATGAAGGCCCTTTGTCAAACGTTGGTTAAACATGTAGGGCAGGGGTATCAAACTCGGAACCTGTGTGGGCCAGGTGGGTATGTAAATGAGTAGATTCGGGCTGGGTGTGAGACTCTAGGGAATGGTGGGGATTGTGGCAGATGGCGAGCTCATGCCTTATGTGAAGGGGCAACTGCTACTCAGTTCCTTTTGGTTCTTGACAAGTAGGAATGGTGGTAGATCGGATATGTCAAGAGAATTTGAAAAAAAAATCTAGATTTTCATGTGTAATCTCCTCATGGTGAAATGAGGGCAGCTTATTAAAAAATGCTGTTCAGTCTGAAAAAAAAAATCTGTCTGCTGGCTCCTTTTAGCCTGTGGGCCACCGGTTTGAAACCTCTGGCCTAGAATGATGATAATAATAGGTATCATCTATTGATACCTGTAGTCTAGTGTGTCGTATCAAGTTCATTACTATATCTCGGCCGGCATTCAGCATCCTGCTTGACATTTTGTGAACATTCAAGAAATATTAGTCGAATGTGCGAGTCAGCCATCTGAATGTGAGCCTCTTGACAGTCCCTCTTTTGTGGGTTGGGTTCCCAAACGAGCAGACCCTTCAATGGAGTTGTTTTGGGAGGTGATCCCCAGGGGAACTAATGGGGGAGTGAAGTGAGGTAGAGGAGAGAAGGCAGGTGATGAAAGTGCCACTCTGGGCAACTGAAGCTCATTGTCACCGGAGGCTTCTGGGAAGAAGCAGAGGACACCTCTGAGTTTTCCTGTCCAAGGGGCCAGGAACCCAGAGTATTTATTTTCCCATTCACTTCTGTCCTTGCCTGAGGCTGTTTCTGGGGCTATTAACATTCAGACTCGAAATCCTGGCTGGTGCCTTGCTCGAGGGTGGAGAGAAAAATATCACAAAGCAGAGCACCATTGCCATTGGCTTGTACTCGAGGGCTGGGCAGGGCGCCCATAACATATGCTGCGGTTATGATCATCTTGTAGAGATTGGAAAAAACCGAGGCTCAGAGAGATTGTCCCGGGTCACACAGCACCAAGTAGCAAAGCCAGTCTTTGACCCCCGGGTCTAGCCTGGTACTCAAGCTTTCAAGTAGGCCACCTGGTGGCAAATGAGAAACCATGAAGGTGGGAAAGAAATCTGAGGCATGAAGCCACCCTCAGGAAGCATTTGATCTCTGTGGGGAGAAAGGACACAGTGACCCATGGTTAGGAAATGATATCGTGCAGAGTGAGACTCTGGACATGAGGCCCAGGAAGGCATCCTAGAGGAGGTGCTGGCTCACGCCCACGCCTTGAGGAATGGATATGAACTTGGATGGGCTGGTTAGGGAGGTGGGGTGTTCTTGGCAGGAGCATAGTACATGCAAAGGTTTGGAGATGGGACAACAAATCGCATGCTCTGGGGGGGCAGTTTGGAAACTGATTTAGTGCCCCCCAACCTACCCACCCATATCATGTGGCATCAGCACACTAGGGCCCAAATCCTTACCGGCCACTTACAGAGGGAGTGATTAAAGGCAAACCCTTTCACCGAGGGCCTGAGCCTCAGTTTCTTCATCTGTAAAAAGAGAGTAGGGGTTCAACCTGGAAAGGAATGTTGTGGAAATGAAACAATTGGGTTATACCCGTAGAGATCATAAGGTGAAGATTCGCCCAAGGTTAAGGGTGGGTAAGTTTGGATTCTGGTTTTGAACCTTTATTTCTTCCCATCGCCACATTCAGGCTTGCGTTTAAGTCTCCACTTGGCCACTTACCAGGGTTATGTAAAGCAGTCACTTGGCCTCCCTGAGTCTCCGTTTCGCCATCAGAGTTAACAGGGATCCCTGCTTCAAAGCATCCTTCCGAGGCTGAATAGAAATAAAGCACCCAGCACGGGCTGGACACCCAGTAGGTGTGAGCATAGGGTCAGCCAGTGGTTTTTGCCCATGAGCTTTCAACTCTTCCCACCTCTAGGCTGTTGTTGTGGGAACATGGGAGAGGGAAGAGGCCCTGGAAATGTGACACTTAAGCTGTTTGCCAGCGTCTGGCTCAGGGGCCCTGCGGCAGTGGGGGAGTCAGGGTGTTGCGGAGGGGGCCCCAGCCGGGCCTTGGACGCCTGCCTGCCTGGGGCGCACAGGCCCCCGCACTGCTGTTGTCAGGGGATCTGTTTCTTTACTAAGAGTTGGGAGACTTGGACCAGCTACCCGATTCTCTTCTCTCAAACATCTTTGCTTCTTCATCTTAAAACAAACAAACAAGCAAGCAAACAAACAAAAGCAATACAGGAGTAGAAAATGTTGGTTGTTGAAATTCAAACCTTACAAGAGTGCATAAAAAGTGACCCCCTTGAATCCCTTCCATTTTTCATCCACCAGGTGTTACAGTTTTTGATAACTTTTGGTATTCTCCTATACTACAGAGTTGCTTTTCAATCATATGTATTTATTTATACATGTTGTTATATTTTCCTTATAGTAAAAGGTAGTGAATGCTTGTGTAAATTTAAAATATTATAGAAACATATGGTTTAGAAAGAAAATCTTCCCCAAATGATGAGTCAGGTGCATAAACTGGGGCAGGGGTCCCCAACCCCCAGGCCTGGACCGGTACTGGTCCATGGTGGCCCATTAGGAGCCAGGCCGTGGTGAGTGGCAGCGATCAAAGATTCATCTGTATTTGCAGCCGCTCCCCAGCGCTAGCATCACCACCTCAGCTCCACCTCAGGTCATCAGGTCTTAGATTCTCATAGGAGCACCATCCCTGGTGCCAAAAAGGTTGAGGACTGATGCCTCAGGCAGTTTGCCCTCAAGGCCCCATTTGGCAAAGTTTCAGACATTGTTGTCACAACCTGGGGGAAGAGTGTGCTCCTGGCATCGAGTGGCTAGAGGCCAGGGATGTTTACTCTATATCCTGCAATGCACAGGACAGCCAGAAATCATCCCGCCCCAAGTGCATGTAGCTCCAAGGCTGAGGAACCCTGGTCTAGACAGATAGAGATACAGGTTAAGTCCGTCCTGTTTTATGAGACATGGCAATATTTTACAGAAAATCTTACAACTTGCTTTTTTGACTTAACAGTAAAAAGAAAAAACAAAAACAAAAACAAAAAACAAACAAAAAAAACAAAACAGTGTACATAATCCCCTTGTTATTTTGAACGGCTGCAAAGTATTTTATTATGTGACCAAACCTCAGCTTTTTTTTTTTTTTAATCTGGACTTCTGTTGGTGGATACTTAGGTTGGTTCGAGTTTTGGGGTTAGAAGCAGGGCGTCGGTGAACATCTCAATGCCTCTCTGCTTCCTTGAGTGAGGATCTCTTGATTCACAGCCAGTTCTGCTCATGGACCCCGAATGGTGATTAAAGCGGTCCCTTGCTCCCTTCCTCTCTCTTCGTTTTTTCTCGTTCACCTAACAAACATCAAAACTTTGTCCTAGGCCCCGTTATCGTATTTCATTGAATGAAATTACTTATTTCCGTTTCAGAAGAGAGAACGTTTTCACATGGCTCTAAAAATACTTAGAGATATAGAGTAAAAATTTCCCTCACCTCTCATTCTCCATCTTCCCTACTGACATTCTTTTTGTCCAAATTCTTTTAGAGTTTCTTTCTAAAAATGCGCGCCAATATGAATGCATGTTCTTGTTTTTGCCTCCTTTTTTCATAAAAGAGAGAGCTCTGTACAAGTGGTTGAAACTTTGGTTGTCGCTGGGAGTAACCCAGGGAATCCTAAAAGATGGGAACGCGGGGGCCTCAACCCAGACCGTTTTGTTTTTGAGACCTCTGGGGTGGGGCCCAACTTTCTTAGTTTTAAAAGCTCCCTCCAGGATTCTTGGGTCGAGGGTCTCTGCTGAACCCAAAGATCTGCCATCTGCATTTTTTCCGCAAATGCATCTTGGAGAGTTTCGAGCCCCCAAGAATAGCCTCGTTCTCTCTGATTGCTGCACAGCGGAGGTGGACGGACACTAGTTCCCAGCTTTTGCTATTTACGAACCTTGTACGCACGTACGTCATTTTGCACCTGGGCAGGTACAGCGGGCCACTGAATAACATCGTTTTGTTCACCGTTGTTTGGTTATGACGTTGATGAGAGACAAAAAAGAGCTTCTCAGTTGGGGCCACGATCTGCGTGGAGTTTGCAGGTTCTCTCCATGCCTGCGTGGGTTTTCTCCGGGGACTCGGGTTTCCTCCCACGTCCCAAAGATGTGCACATTGGGTGAATTTGTGTGTCTGCATGGTCCCGTCTGAGTGTGTGTGTGTGTGTTTGTGTGTGTGTGTGTGTGTGTGTGTGTACGCGCACGCACGCGCACACGCGTCTGCCCTGTGATGGAAGGGCATCCTGTCCACGCCGGCTTCCCGCCTTGTGCCCTGAGCTACCAGGAGACCCCAAATTAGAATAAGCAGGTTGGAAAATCATTATCTTACCTGTTTTTGTTCATCTTCTTTAAATGTATGTATAGCTCACATTTATTTCAGTCTTTAATATTAGATGTGTTTTGGGTCTTTATGTAGCTGTCGGGTGATGTTTGGTGACCAGGTGTATGCCATAGGAACTTAACTCTCGTTTATATCAATTAGACACTGGGAGTATTGGTTTCGTTATATGTCGTTTTGCTTAAAGTTGCAGTTCCCATGAGCCCATGGCCACGTTAGGTGATGGATCTAATTACCGTAGATCCATGGGTTCGGGGTGACCATCTCCTGTCTGGGATTGCACGCGGTTGTCATTTTGCAGAACCCTGCCTGTTTGCCTTGCCTTGGACTATACCAGTTTACATCCTCACCAGCAATGATAGGCCCCGTTTCCCTCAGCCTTGACAGCCAGGTGTGTCATCAGACTCTGGAGCTCATGTTCCTGATGAGTGTCCCTCATCTTGTCACACGGCTGAGGCCACGTGAGTTTCCTCGTAACCCACTTGTCAATGTTCTACCTGCTTTTCTTCTGGAACCTTGGTCCTTTTCTCATTGAGTTCTCGCAGTTCTTTATTAGGGAGATGAACGCTTTGTACTTTTATGATTTGATTTCTTTCTGGGACTAGCTCTGGACTGCAAATTGAGCAGACCTGAGATCAGGCCCTGGCTTCGTGACTTACTAGCTGTGTGGCTCTGGGCACCTTGCCAGACGTCTCTGAGTGTCAGTTCCCTCATTCGTATACAGGAATGCTGCCTGCTTCTCGGACCTATTGGGGACATATCACAAAATAATGTGTGGTCAAGCCCTTGGCCCAGGGGCTGATGCGGGAGGCTTGAGGAAGTCAGGGGGTGCATTTCCTGGTTAGCCTTCACCCCTCCCCTCACTTACTACTTCTAATAAATATACTAACCCCAAGCTAGGCCCTGTTCTAGGGGCTGCTGGGAAGGACTGGCCCACGGAATCAATCAGCCACTAGCCACATGTGATTATTTAAATTTAAATGAGTTAAAATAGAGTAAGATTGAATAATCAGGTCCTCGATTGCACTAGCCACATTCAAGCATCAAGCACTTAGTGGTTGGCAGTGATCTAGGAGGCAAATGGACCTCAAGCAGGTGAGTGAGTAGGATCATTCAGTGAGTGGTAAGTCCTGGGGAGATAGAAAAGAGGGGGCGATGGGGAGGTTACTCTAAGGGGGTCATTTTAGAGGATGACAAGTGCCATCTGAGTGATGGAAGGGACCCAGACAGGCCAAGATCTGCAGGGGGAGGCAGGAGCACCAAGTAAAGATGCCCCAGCATGGGGATGCGTGGGTCCTGCAGATTCTGGAGAGACCCCAGTGGGCACAGGGGGGTGCTAGCTGGAGCTGAGATGGAGAGGTGAGCAGAGTTTGGACTGAGCTGGTGAGGCTGCCGTGGTCCTCAGACGAGAGGTGACAGGGCTTGTACCAGGGTGGTGGCTGTGGAGGGGTTTGCAGCCTTTGGGGGGGCGGCTAACAGCTTTATTGAAATATATAGTCATCCCTCCATATCCATGGAGGATTGGTTCCAGAACCCCCTGCAGATACCAGAATCCACAGATGCTCAAGTCCCTTATATGAAATGTCATAGTAGATACCTTAAGGAACTGCCAGACTATTTTCCAAAGCAACTGTACCATTTTACATTCCCACCAGCAATGTATGAAGGTTCTAATTTTTCCAAATCCTCACCAACACTTGTTAACCTCTCTCTTTTTGATGGTAGCCATCCCAGTGGGTATGAAGTGAAATCTCCTTGTAGTTTTGATTTGTATTTCCTGTTGAGCGTCTTTTCGTTTACTTATTGGCCATTCATATTCATTCTTTGGAGTAATGCCTATTCAGATCCTTTGTCCATTTTTAAACTGGGTTATTTGTCTTTTAATTACTAAGTTGTAATTATTCTTTATATATTCTGGACACAAGTTTCTTATCAGATGTAATTTTATGATTTGTAGAAATTTTTTCCCATTCTGTGGATTGTCTTCACTTTCTTAATGGCGCCCTTTGAGGCATAAACGTTTTTCATTTTTATGAAGTCCAATTGATTTTTCTTTTGTGGCTTGTGTTTTTGGTGTCACATCCAAGAAACTTGCCTAATCCAAGGTCGGGAAGATTTATGCCTATTTTCCTTCTGAGTTTTCTAGTTTTAGCTCTGACATTTCGGTCTTTGATCTATTTTGAGTTGATTTTGATATACGATGTGAGATTTACAGCGTGTTTTAAAGGAAGAGGCTTAGCTTTGTTGATGGGATGGGGAGAGGGAGAAAAATGGAGGGCAGCCCCAGGGTCTTGAGCAGTTTTGCAGGGAAGGAATCGAGAGGCCTGTTTTGAGCATGTAAAATCTAAGATGAGCATGAGCAGTGAGTGTAGATGTTGACTGGGTAGTGGGATCTACAATCTGGAGTCCTGACATGGAGGCAGAATCAGGAGTTGTCTGTGCATAGAGGGGATCTATTTAATGTCCTGGAGCATTTTGAGAGATCCCCAAGGGAGTGATATAGCAAAAAAAGGCTCTGCGGCAGGCCTGGGACGTGCCTGCCTGTAGACAGCCCTCTCAACCACGTACGATGTGGAGGGGCTGAGTAGAACCAGCCAGGGAGGTAGAAGGGGAGCCAGAGAGTCTCATAAGGCATCAAAAAAGTGGCTACGAGGCAAGGATCACGAATCCAGCCTCACTCTTCACTGATGCTGTGTGTTCTCGAGTAGGTGTGCTTTCCCTCTTTGGGCCTGCCTTTCCTTGTCTGTGTGAGGGGAGTGTGAGACGTAAACTCCAAATTCTGGAGTCCCACATTTACTGGATTGTGCCTATATCCCCAATATATAATGGAGTGGAAAGAAAATGACAGGATTCAGACTGTAGTGTATCTAGTATGTACTATTCACGTACCGTTTCACTGTGTATCTGTGCATATGTGCAAGTGCGTTTGGGTGTATGGAGAGATGTCTAAAATGAAGTCACCAAAA
This sequence comes from Pteropus medius, assembly GCF_902729225.1. Classification (NCBI taxonomy): domain Eukaryota; kingdom Metazoa; phylum Chordata; class Mammalia; order Chiroptera; family Pteropodidae; genus Pteropus; species Pteropus medius. Next base: position 2,082,744 of record NW_024356336.1, read on the forward strand.
GTTACCAGTGGCAGTAATGAGGCCGGCTAACATTTACCGAGGGCTCCCACTTGCCGGGCATTGGGGAGACTAGTCTGAGGCAAGCCAGGTGCCCAGGACTCGTGCACGTCCGCCCCCTGGTGGCAGCACTGTGTCATATACCTTGTGTGCTGTTCCTTATTTGGTTCTCTGAAGAACCTGGAAGCTGAGTACTACTATTATTGGTCTTTTCCCACAGGGCCAAGGCTCAGAGAGGTTAAGGCACTCACCCGAGGTCACACAGTTAAGTGGTCGAGGCCGGGCCGAACCCAGTCTTGCCGATTACCTCTCATCATTGAGGCAGACGGCTGTGGGGAGGGGTGGTTTTTAGCGCTTTAATTTTCTTCTTTGTCCTTTTAGGTGTAGAATGAACTCTCATGACGTGACATATTCTTCCTGGAAATGGCAAAGCCCAGTAAAGTCCTTTTCTTGTGTTCTGTGTCTCAGGTGCCACTGCGGGACCTAGGAAGGGAGGATGCCCTCCGGGACAAGGAGCGGCCACTTCGGCAGGTGTCGCCTGCGGCCTTGGGTCCCCGGAGAAGCCACAGCTTCTGCAAGGACAAGAAGACCGGGGCCTTTGTGGTGAGTGATACCGGTGTGGCCGGCGTCGAACTCGCAGTGGGTGTTGGTCATTGGACAGCCCTGGGAATGTGGCTGTAGGGAGAGTCACGGCTGACCCAGCAGCCTGAGCGGGCCCAGGGTGGGCAGGCGCCTGCGTGGGAATCTGGTGCTGCCTGACTGGCTCTGCCGCGGTTCCCGATGGGGAGGGGTTTGGTGGCTCTGCTGAGGAGGGCTTCCTTCCTCGCGGGTTTCTGGCCCAGCTGCCTGGCATAGGGCCATCAGGAGAACGGGCACTGAGGTCTGAAGGTCCTGGGTTCGAGTCCCAGCCCTGTCCTCTCTCAGCCTCTTTGAGCAATTCCCTTAATTCCTCTGCGCTTTAGTTTCTTTGCCTGGACAACAAGATCATGATTCCTAATTCTCACGCGCTGTTGGGAGGACGGAGAGAGTGTGTGCAGAGTCTAGTATGGTATAATTTGCACAATAGCTGACAGTTGTGGTCACCATGGGCGGTGTGTTAAGCTGGTTCTGGAGCCGTATCACCTGGGTTCAGATCTAGCTTAGCATGTAGACAGGTCTCTGTCTTGTTTCCTCATGTGTAAAATGAGGATAACAATAGCATTGCTTCGCAGGGCTGGCGTGTGGCTCCACTCACATAGGGTAATGCGGGCAGTCTTTACCATGGTCTCAGGTGCACAGCAAACACTTTAATACGTGTTACGCTTACCCTTATTCTTATTCTTGTGTTTGAGTCTCCGTTTGGCTGTTCCTCGGGTCAGTTCTGTCTTCTTGGGTCAGCACTTCCTCTCTCTCAGCCTATTTCCTTCCTTATAAAAGGAGGCGGGTAAATGATGCAGCTGGACCCTGGAGGAACCCCCACCTCTGGAGCTTCAGTGTCCCCAAGTGAGTCTTAGGGCTTTGCCACTTCCGATTTTCTGTGATTTTCTTTTCTTTTTTTTGAATTTAGTTCCATGATTCTTGGACATTTGCCGAGTTCTACACTTGCTCGTGAAGTCCCTTCCGGGCCCCAGGCCCCGTGTGGGGGAATCTAAGATAGCTGTTTCTTTAATGAGGTGACACTAGTCCTGGACACAGGTCCTTTTTTGAGTGTATTTGTGCCTGCTCTCATGTCTCGGAGACATGGGACCCTCCAGCACTTAAATCCTAGGTCCGTTCCTTCTAACCTTATGGCCACGGGAAAGGAACTTTGCTTCCCCAAACCTTAGTTTCCTCCCTTGTAAAATGGGGTGAAGAAGATGCCCCTGGCAGGGTTTGTGCTGGGACCTGATGGAAGAATGGTAGCAATAGAGTTAAAAAGCCTGACCGTGGGCCTGGGGCCAGATGGCTGCTGAGCAGCCTTGAAAATTTCCCCAAGTGTTCAGATCTCAGCCACAAACACACACCTTTGAAGCCTGCCTGGGCTTTTCATTAAATGTTCCCTTCCACTGATTTCTTTCTTGCCCTTTTCTCTATTTGCTCTCTGGTGGCACCGGCTCAGCCTATCTGATTATACTTGAACTTTTGTGCGTGTGTGTGAAGACAAAGGTTATGGAGAGAAAAGCATTTAAAACCGGTCTTTTTATAGTCTCTGCTTCCTGGCCTCCTCCCTGGTCGTCCGGCTCCTCCTCTTCCACTCTCTGTCATTGAGAAGTCTTTGTCCTTGGAGTCCTCGAGTGGCTTGCCTGGGCTCTCTCCTTCCAGCCCCCGAGGCCCCTGCCCCATTACTTCCTGCTTGATTTCCTCCCCTCCAGAGGTGGAGGAGTGAGGCCTGAACAGGATGGGGCTGGGAAGGAAGACCTCCTTTCTCTGCTTTCAGGACTCATGTCTGCAATTCTGGGGAGTGGCCGCCAGGGGGTGGTGGTGTCTCGCTTAGTTTGTCATGGCTCTGAAGCCTGACTAGGGGGAACCTTAGTTAGCATTGGGCTTTGGAGGCTGAAAGAAAGAAGTAGGTTCACGTTCCTTGGGCAAGAGAAAAATCCTCAATTGATGCCTTGGCTGCAGTAGGCACTTTTCCTTCTCTCTTTCCGTGCCCTTCCTTTTTCTCTGTCCTCTCCTCTTCTCCCTTCCCTTCCTCCTCACTACCCCCCCTTTCTCTCTCCTCTCCCTTTTTTCTCACCTGGTCTGACTCTGTCATTATAAATGGGGAAACTGAGGCCCAGAGAGAGGCCCTGACTTAGCCTGGTGGTGACCCCGCAGGTAGGGCCTGAGGTCCTGAGCCCTTGGCCCTGCTGGCCGCCCCTGCTCCTCTGCGTTTTGTACTTCGTGAAGTGTTTGAGGGGGTTCACGCGACTGTTTTGATTAATGACACGGTGCTGTTGATTTTCAATTTACGTTCAAGTTTATCCCCAGTTTTTGAGCCTGAGTCTCAGGCCTTGTCATACTCCCCCATGTTAGGGAGTACGAATCTCATTTTGCAGATGAGGAAACTGAGGCTCAGAAAGGTTAAGCCATTTGTCCAAGGCCACAGAGTTGGCAAGTAGGGAGCTGGAATGGAAACGGAGCCTGTTTTATTTCTAGCCTTGGACGTGGGCCCTTTCTGCCTTGGGGCTGTGCTTTTGGCCTGTCACCAACGCTTGCCGCCCCCTCTCTTCCCTTGAGCTTACAGTGGTTGGTATGCATTAGCCCATGAGGAAACAAGACACCCTGGGCTGTATGGCTGAGAAAGCGATATTTGTCCAGCCCAGGGTTGGCCACCCTCTGAAGGGCACCTGAGACCTGCCAGGGCTGATTTGCATAGCCCCACCCACCACTGGCTGAATCCCAGGCTGGCCAGACCTGAGCGTGAGTGAGGTCCTGTGGTTTGTCCTGGTCACTTCACAGAGGTGAACCAGTGAGTTATCAATCAGGGCCTCTCTTTCGATCCTCTGTAAAACGGAGACTCATAGTAATAGTAATGCCTAATAAAGTGCTTTCTTTGTATTGGAGATACTGGTTTCACTCCTGTTTTACAGAGGGGAAAAGTGAGGCTCAGGCCCATTAACTTCCTCTCCNCCAAAGTCTGAGTCTGGAGTCCATTCTCCTATCGGTTCAACTTCCCACTACTCTGCTTCCTAGGTGGGAGGGTGGAGCTGAAATGAGGCGATGCTTATAAAGTACTTAGTGCCTGCTGAAGAGTAACTGCCTGATAAATGTTACCCGCTATTATTATATTGTTAATTATTATTTGCCGTCAGTGTCTTTTTCTACGTTCTTTGGAAGAGCTACTAATGGGACAGGAAGTTGTCCCCAGTCTTAGGAGTTTTGTGCAGCTGAGGAAACTGAGGCCTGGTGAAGGGGTTGTCCAGCGTCCTACAGTAGCTGGAGGCAGAGTTGGGACTGGAATTTCGCCTTTCTGATTCCTTGGACAGTGCTCGCTGTTCTCCCCCTCCCCCGTTCCTTTCAGGGGTGCCCTTAGGTACTTGGGTTCATGTGGCAGATCTGAGCCCCACGCTGTGCGTTCCCCCTGCCCCCATCTACAGGTGGATGCACCATCCTTTCCCCATAAAGTGAGCCTTTGGTCTGCACTCATGCGGGGATCATAAAACACGGTGATTCAGTTGTGGACCATGAACTGGAGTGACATTTCACCCTCGAAGCTCCTCCCATGACTATGAAGGCACAGCGTTACCAGCTGTGGAGGTTCTTTACAATAGGGCAGGTGGGCGGGCCTCTGGTAACTTCCAGAACATTCTCCCAAATCCCCAAACCCGGCAGTTGGCATGTGCTGGCTCATTTAGTGATGAGTTCATTCCCCGTGGGCCTACTGTGCACCAGGCCCTGAGCAAGGGGACCCTGGAGACTTTCTCATTCAGCCCCCCCAAGGTCCACAGTCCAGGGACCCCAAGGATGACCCAAGATAATCTAGTTGGTTGAAAGAGGAGAAGAGGGGGGGACATTCAAGAAGGAAGAATAGCATATGAAAAGGGGCGGAGGTGGAGTGAAGAAAGATGCATGTTTGGGGACACTTTGACTGAGCTAGAGTGTTTGGGGGGTTTTAGTCTGCCTTTTGACAGATATTTATCCTCATATCCTAGGTGCTGTGCCAGCCAGTTATTAACAAGACATAGAAAATAAGAAGTTAGATAAATAATTTCAGTGGGTTCTAATGGCTGCTGTTCACTGAGCACTTACTATGTGCCAGGTATCGTGTCATGTACTTTATCTGCATTGCTTCATTTAATTTGTTCAAGGTTCAAAGCCTCCCCAGAGGAGCGGGGGGGCATGCCTCCATTTGGGAGAGGTCTCACAGAGGAAGAACACGTGGTAGGTCTTGAAGGATGAACACGTGTTTGCCAGACGGGTATGGTCTTGGGGAGAAGTTGTTTGCACGGGTGGAGGAAACAGCCTGGGCAAAGGTTGAGGGGTGTGAAACTGTACTCTGTACAATGAATATATTCCAGAGTCCAGCTGATGGCCTGGAGCTCTCCTAAATTCTGCTCCGATGCATCTTTCCTGGATACCCTCAGTGCGTACTTTAACGCTGGGTTTAGACTTTTTTCCCCACATCTCTTGCTGATCGATCTGGGGTCCTTGTTTTTGAGGAGTGACGCCCCCTCCTGGCAGCATGCCGCCGTCTTTGTACCAGGATCTGGCAGGAAAATTATTGGAGGTTTGAAAGCATTTGGAGCTGATGACTTTCTTATAATGATTGGAGAATTAGGGGGAAATAGTTGGATTCTAATGCCAAGGCTAGTAATTCTTGTGAATGCAACCAGCCTAAGATAAGAGGGAACACGTGAGGTCTCCCCTAATGGACCTGGTTAGAGATTTTCTTTGAATTCTGCTTGGTTGACCAGGTGTTCAAATGAAGAGGCAAAGATCAAAATGAAAGACCATGTATGAACTGCTAGAAAGAACTCATCAAAGATAGTGCTTAAAAGACAAGTAAGTTGTAGATAAAGATTTTGTGGTTTTTTCTTTGTCTGGGATGTGGACACTTCTTCCCATCTTGTGTCGTTTGGCATTCCCACACATGATCTCGGGTCTGTGTTCCTGTCATGTTGAACTGAACGTGTACCGGGAATGTGGCTCACTGGCTTAATCGAAAGGGCTAATTTGGCTCATGCAGTCAGATGTTCAGAGGTGGGTGACTGCTGGCTTAGCTCAGCATTTGCCAAAAGTCTCTTGGACTTGCCCTCATGTTTCATGCCTCATGGTCCCAAAGTGGCTGCCTCTGTCAGGCTCTAGTTCTACTTCCAGGCAGGAAGAAGTGGGAAGCCAGAAGGGCTGTGGTAGCTGAGTCTTCCCTTTTAATCAAGAAAGCAAAAGCTTTCCGCGGAGCAGCCACCAGGAGACTTGCACTGACGTATCAGGGGACAGACTTGGGTCACATGGCCACTCCTAGTAGCAAGAGAGTCTGGAGAAGTCAGTGTTTAAGCCTTCTAGCCTCTGTTGTGGAAGTCGGCCAGATTGGAAATGGCCCTTGATCATTCCATAAGCAGCGTTTGTTTATCACAATCTGAAAGAAAATGGGGATTGTCAGGTCCTTGACGAGGAAGGCTTGGCCTTCAAACCAGGATATGAGACGAGAACATCTTCCTAGTGTCTATATGCTGTCACACGAGATGTGTGCTGGGCACTGGGCTTCTGGGATGGGAAGATACAATCCTCGCCCACCAAGGCCCCTCATCTTCCAGGGAGCAGGGCTCGGAGAAGGGAGGGAAGGCTGAGGTACAAGCGACAGGTCCAGTAGAAGCTGGCTCAGAGGCCAGAGTGACCCTCTCTTCCTGGGCAAGTCAGGATGATGCGCCGGCTTTAGGGGTATAAATGTGGAGCTGAATGGTGAGACACGGGACAGTGAGCAGAGCTCTTAGAAGGTCCAGGAATCCTCTGACACCTGGCTAATTCCATTTGTTAATTGCTTCTTGTCTTTCACTGCTGGGTTGGAAGGGCTGGAGAAGACCAAGTAACTTCTATTTCAGCTGATTAAAGCTCCTTTTGTGGGTGAAAACCAGCCAGACCAAAATATTTTTGTTTCCTAGGTTTTCAAATGCAAATGACCAGTTGCGCTAAAGACTTTGTATTGAGGGAATTTTGTATTCATGCATTTATTTACCCAGCTGTCTCTCCACCCACCCACCCATCCATCCATCCATCCATCCATCCATCCATCCATCCATCATCATCCCATCCATCTCCATCCATCTGTCCATTTACCCATCCTCTACCCAGTTATTAATACATACAAAGCTCTAAGGATGTAAAGATGAATAAGTTACTTTCTATCCTCAAATTGCTCACATTCATAAACTATAAACAAGTAATTTTATAGTCTGGGGTGATAAAAGTAGTCTTTTCTTCATTTATTCACCCTTTCATTTATTCAGCAGATATTTATTGAGCACCTACTGTGTGTCATGTGCTGTTTTTGGCCCTTCGGGATCAGCAGTATGTCTGGTTCCCACCCTCCTGGAGCTCATGCTCTAGTGTGGAGAGACAGACATTAAACAAGTAGCCAGACTCAAAAGCAGGAGACTTTCAGATGGTACCAAGTGCGATGAAGAAAACAAAATAGGGTGTTGGGAATCGAATGACTAAGGAAGAGGGCGATTGGGGGCTATTTCATATTAGGAATCTGGGAGGGCTTCTCTGAGGAGGTGTCATTTGAGCTGCGACCTGAAGGAAGAGGACCCAGCCATGTAGAAGAACTAGAAGGAGAGCATCAGGCAGTGGAAACAACAAGTGCAAAGGTCCTGGGGCTTATTGTAGTCTACTAATAATAGTAATAATGACGATGATGTTACTGGGGCTAGGGAGCAGAGAGTGAGGAATGAGGGAGTTGGCAGGGGTCCGATCACACCAGGCCTTGCCGGTCCCTGTAAAGAGGCTGCTTCGAGGTAAGTGCAGGCTGCTTTGGTGAGTGCAGAGGAGGGAGGTATCATAGCATCTGGAGGAATCCAGAACGGTGTCAGAGCCAGACTCAGTGGAAGAAGGAATTTGCCAAGAGGGAGGGAATCAGGTGAGGGAAATGGCATGTGCATGGGAGAACGTGGAGTTTTCCAGGAACTGCGAGGGGGGTTACCTGGGGGTTACCTGGGGCCTGGGGAGTGGTGGGGATGAAGCAGGAAAAAGTTGACAAGGCCCAGGATGAGAAGGACCCTGAGGGTCAGAATAAGGGTCTTGGAGTTGGCCTGCCAGGCGCCAGGGAAAGTTCTGACCAGGGCACTATCAGAGGTGCACCTTGGAGCGCTCTCTAGTGGGCATTGCAGGGGGGCTGGAGAGGATAGGCCGGAAGCAAACCAGTTAAAAGGCTGTTGCAGAATTGAATGAATGATGTGAGTTAAACCACGTAACTAGTCCATATTTGCCCTAGAATTAGCAGTATATATTTAAAACTGATGCAAATGCACTTTCAAATAATACCATATTGCTTAATGGGTAATACAAGTGCATTTAACAGAGTATTTTCATTTTCTTCCTTACTTCCCTTAGAACATTACTGTCATTCATTTATTCATAAGCTATAATCACCAAACACATCATTGTTGTTATTTTAAATAAACTTATTAGATCAATTTAGAAAAAAAAAGGCTGTTGCAGCAATCTGGGCAAGATCATTTAAGGAAAATTATTGTAGTTAAATATACATAACATCAAATATATCATTTTAACCGTTTTTAAGCATACTATTCAGTTCACTCTTTAGTTCCATAACTTTTTCATCATCCAGAACAGAAACTCTGCACCATTAAGCACTAGCTCCCCATTCCCCCCTCCCACAAGCCCCTGGTAACCTCTTTCCTACTTTCTGTCTTTATAAATTTGCCTATTCTAGATACTTTATATAAATGAAATCATACAATATTTGTCTTTTGGTGTCTGGCTTACTTCATGTAACATAATGTCTTCGAGGCTCATTCATGTTGTAGCAAGTGTCAGTACTTCATTCCTTTTTAAGGCTGAATAATATTCCATTTTATGTGTACAGCATATTCTGTTTATTCATTCATCTGTTGATGGACACTTGGGTGGTTTCCACCTTTTGATTTTTGTGAATAATGCTGCTAGGAACATTGGTGTATGAGCATCTGTTTGAATCTCTGTTGTCAGTTATTTTGAGTATATATAAGGGGGTGGAATTGTTCAAAAAACATATAATATTTCTATCCTTAACTTTTCGAGGGACCACCAAACCGTTTTTCACAGTGGCTTCACTATTTTATATTCTCACTAGCAATGCGCAAGTGTCCCAGTTTCTCCACACCTTGGCCAATACTTATGTTCTGTTTTTTTGTTTTTTGTTATTATTATTTTTTCATTATGTTTTTCATTACTTATTATTATTTTTTCTTTACATAATGGCCATCCTAATGAGTATGAATTGTATCTCATTGTGATTTCGATTTGCATTTCCCTAATGACTATGATGTTGAGCATCTTTTCATGTGCTTACTGGCTAGTTGTATATCTTCTTTGCCCATTTGTGAATCAGGTTGTTTGTTTTTCTGTAGAGTTATAGGAGTATGACATTTATATTCCTTATCAGATACATGATTTAAAAATATTTCCTCTTATTCTGTTGGTTGTCTTTTCACTCTCTTGATAGGGTTCTTTGATGGACAAAGAGTTTTAATTTCAGCGAAAACCAATTTATCTGCTTTCTCTTTTGTTGCCTGGGAAATAATTTTTTTTTAATTGAAATGTAATATGCATACAGAAAAGAACACATATCTTAAGCCAGATGGCCTGGGTTTGAATTCCAACTCTGCTACTTACCAGCTATGTGACCTCGGGTAAGTTAATATCGTCAAGCCTCTGTTTCTCCATCTGTAAAACAGAAATACTGGTGGAGCTTACTTGTTAGAAATGCAGTGAGATTAGATGAATTAATGTACGTAAGACACTATGAATCATAGGTGTCACTTTATAAGTGTGTGTTGTTATTTATATTGAGTTTCTGCATGACAGACACTGTGCTAAGCACCATACAAATATTATTCCATTATTCTGTTTAATCCTCACAAACCCCAGGAGATGGATACTCATTGTCCCCATGTTGTAGATGAGGAAACTGAGGCCTTGGCCTTTATGGGGCTTTCCAGTGCCATTTCCTAGCACTTTACCCCTAAGTAACCTCCCTATATCCTAAGGTACTAGGAAGATACCCATTTTAGAGACTTTGAACTTGACGCTGAGAGGGGAGATGACTGGCCCAAGGACACACAGTGAAGAAACAGTAACAACCGGATTGAAACCTAGCCGGTGGACTCATCTGTTGTAGCTGGTGAGGGGTAGAGGTGTCTTCAGGGTAAGGTCCCCACGTGAAAAAAGGATGACATCCTGCTGGGCTGGAATCTGTTTCATTTGTGCTACTGGAGCTCCTGGGGCTCTCTGGGCTCCCAAGGACCCAGGCTACAGAGGTCCCCAAGCTGGGTGCCAACAGGCCCCAGGAGGCTGATGAATGATGGGGACGCCTGCTGGTCTTACAAAGCCTCCCCTTCTGGGGAAGAGCAGGCAACCTGGTGTGCGCGCGCCCCCTCGTGGAGCTTTGTGGGATTGCAGGTACTGGTGTACCCTAGCACATGAGAGATCCTGGAGTTTAGTAATCTTGTCCTTGGGTTAACTCATTCAATCCCACAATGCCTTGCCGCCATTTTGCAGGTGAGGAAACAGAGGCCCAGAGGCGTGACAATGACCTAGTCTTTTTGTTTCGCCTCCTTGAGAAAGTGTGTTGAAATGCCATTGTGTGTGAATGATGCTAGGAATGGGATAATCTTAATTTGACTCTCATTTTTTTTTTGTGCAAAGTAAATCATTAACAAACAGATACACTTTCATCTGCTAAGTCACAATTACTTGCTTCACCTGTCACAACTGATTGAGACGCACCAGAAGGCCACCACACCCTGGCAAAGTTGCTGCAGTCTGCAATTGTTTGCACCTGCCAAAGTGCCCACAGTGCATTTTTATGCATATGTACACACAGACACACACACACACACACACACACACTCAGGAACCAGGAACGAGCCCCACTAGATCCAGATTAATCTCTTTCAGCTGCCAGTTTGTGGCTTTGGACACCTACCTGAGCCTCACTTTCGACACCTGTGAAGTGGGTGAGAAAAGCCCACCCCATGCCTCTCACAGGCTGTTCAGAGTAGATGAGAAAGACACTGGGAAGCTGTAAACTGCCGAGCAGGAGTTAGTAGGCAAGGTCCTAGGTAGACTTTATAATCCATTCCAGAAACATTTGTTGATACCTACTATGCACTAGAGAGAAGTCAGATTCACATCCCTTCCTGGGATAAAATTCCATTTGCACTCAGGATCCAATCTAGTGTCTACACAATGGCCTACGAGACTGTGTGTAGCCTGGCCCCTGACTACCCATGGGACCTCCTGTCCTAGCACATGTCCTTTGCTCACTCCACTAAAGTCACACTGGCCTTCAGAATGTTCCCTTAACACACTGGGCACGTGTCTACCCCGGGGCCTTGGCACATGCCGTTTGCTCTCCTCCACATACCTTCTCTACTCCTCTCTTCTCAGAGCATCTCTGAGCTCAAATAATACCCTTCAGCGGGACCTTCACAGGCACCCTGTCTATAGAAGGACCCCGGCCCCCACTGTTTTCTCCCAGCACACCCATTGTCATATACAGGGTTCTCCCATCACCCGGCGTCTGCCTCCGCCATCGGAGTAGAGGCTCTAAGAGGCAGGGACCCCGAGCACAGTACCTGACATGTAGTGAGCATGGAATGAATGAATGAAGTTGCAGCCCCCCACATTTTTTAACATTTTATTTTTTAGAGCAGCTTTAGAATCACAGCCAAATTGAGAGGAAAGTATAGAGAGTCCCCATATGCCCCCTTCCCCCACACACGAACAGCCTCGCCTATCATCAACATACCCCGCCAGAGTGGTGCATTTCATATAATTGGTGAACCCACACTGACACATCGTCACCCCAAGTCCATAGTTTACATTTGGGTTCACTCTTGGTGTACATTCTGTGGGTTTAGACAAATGTATAACAACATTTATCCATCATTATATTATCATACAGAATAGTCTCATTGCCCTAAAAAGCCGGTTCTCTGCCTATTCATCCTTCCCCTCCAAGCCCTGGCAACCACTGATCTTTTTCCTGTCACATAGTCTTTTCTAGAATGTCATATAGATTTGGAACCATCCAGTATGTAACTTTTTTAGATTGGCTTCTTTCACTTAGCAATGTGCAGTTAAGTTTCTTCCATGTTTTTTTCATGGCTTGATAGCTCATTTCTTTTTAGCTCTGTATAATATTCCATTCCATTGTCTGGATGTACCATGTTTTTTTTTTTAATCCGTCCACCTGCTGAAGGACATCTTGGTTTCTTCCAGGTTTTGGCAGTTATGAATAATGCTGCTAGAAACACCTGTGTGCAGTTTCTTGCGTGGGCCTAAGTACTCAACTCCTTTGGGGATCTTAGTGCTTTCAAGGTGACTGCTGGATCGTATGGTTAGAGTATGTTCAGTTTTGTACCCTATCATATTTTAAGTGTACAATTCAGTGGTTTTTAGCATACTCACAAAATTGTATACCCATCAACTAATCAATTTTAGAAAATTTTCATTAATCCCCCAAAAAGCCCAGTGCCTCTTAGCAGTCAGTTCCCAACCCCCTTCTCGCTAATGCTGTCATTTATCAACCCCCTCAGATGTGCCAGGCGCTGCACTTGGTTCATTGTCATGGTGACCCTATGAGGTGGGGACTATTCCTGTTCCCATTTTCCAGATGACAAAGCTGAGGCCCAGGGTGGTGGAGCCTCCTGCCGACATCACTCAGCTAGGAAGTGGTGGACCTGGGATCTGAACCCACGTGGAGCCTGTGCTTGGAGGATCTAACACATGAATTTGAAGTTTCCCAAACTCTAATCATTCTCGTATCACCTTGAGAACTTTGCATGTTTATGAACCACCTAGGCTTATATTTAGTTCATGTTATTCTTGAACCGGACTCACTTTTTTAATATAACAGCTTTATTGAGATATAATTCACATACGGTACAATTCACTCATTTAAAGGATACGATGCAGTGGTTTGTAGTATATTCATAGAGTTGTATAACCATCACCACAATTACCTTTAGAAGATTGTCCTCATCCCCCAAAGAAAGCCATTTCCATTATCTGCCACCCCTAATCCTACCTCCTTCCAGCCTCTATTCCAGTAGAATGGAGGCGACCTCTATTGTACTTTCTGTCTCTCTAAATTTGTCTATTCTAGGTGCCTCATATAAATGGAATTGTACAATATTTGTCCTTTTGTGTCTGGCTTCTTTCATTTCCTATAGTGTTTTCAGAGTTCCTGTAGTGCATGTCAGTCCTTCCTTCCTTTTTATGGCCGAAAAATAGTCCCTTGTGAATGTACCACATTTTGGATATCCATTTGTCAGTTGATAGACATTTGTTTTTTCATCCACTTTTTGTCTCTCTTGAACACTCCTATCGTTTTTATAGTCCCATTGTACTGGTTTAATTTTCTTCACAATTCTAACCTCTATTTGTACTTATTATTAATTTGTTTTCTGATTTCGTCTCTCTGCCCCAAATAAGAATTGCAGGGTGGCAGGCTTCTTGACTCCCTCATGTGTGTAAATACAGAGTTGATGTTCAATGAATGTTTGTTGAATGAGTGAGTGAGTGAGTGGGTGGGTGGGTGAGTTAACAGCTCAGCAGGGCAGACAGACATGTGTACGACTAACTAACTTGATGAAGGAGCAAGTGACTTGGTTGTGGGGGAGCCAGAAGGCTCCAGTTACAACTGGATCTGGGTCTTGATGGGTGAGTAGAAGTTGGCCAGGTAGAGAGAGAGGCAGGAAGAGCCTCTCGGGCAGAAGGCTCAGCCTGAGCAAGGCCGGGAGGCTTGATAGCTTGTGTTGCAACAGTGATTTGTTGTCCTCGACACATAGTTCCTGGGAGGGGAACCCCCCCCACCCCATGCCCCCCCACCCCATGCTCCTCATCACTGAGCAGAAAGGAGGGTTTAGAGGAAAATGGAGAATTTAGTCAGGGAGGCCAGAGTTCCACACACCAAGTTCCACTGCATCTGCCTCAGAAATCTGACTTGGTGATTCCTAAATACCTGGCCTCAGACAGAGGCACCAGGTCACCCCAGGGCTTCTGAATCCAAGTTTGTGGCACTTTCTCTCAAGATTCTGTGCCAGGAGCTCCACGCAGAAGCCAAGCCAGGCAGGGATGAGGATTTTGTGACAAAAGAGGGAGAAGGGGCGGGGGGTGGGGTGGGCCACTGTGGCATTTCAGCCTGTCCCTGCCCAGAGTTGCTGGACTATTCATGTTTCAAGCAAAACTGATGATCTTAATGTGAAATCTCTCACCGTTTTTATATGTTGGAGCAAAAAACAATTTTTTAAAAAAAAACTTAGCCATATCCATCTGCCTTCAACTAACGCATGGGGTATTGGCAGTCTTGCTTCACACACGCTACCTCTGTGAATCCTTGCCACAACTTATGGGCAAACTGAGGCCTAGGGAAGTGAAGTGACTCGGCCTAGGCTCATACAGTGGGCGGGTGACATCTCATTCCAGAGCTGTTGGACTCGGATGCCTCCACGTTCTGAAATGACCTGATGTCCTCCAGGGGGTGTTCTAGCTGCAGTTTCACATGCCCCCTCTCCCATTCCGTTCCTCCTTCCAGATTAAAGAAGGCACAAGGTTCCTTGTGCAGTGTTCCAAAATGACCACCAGGGGGCAGGATGGAGGTGCTCTAGTTTCAACGTTTCATTTTATTAGTTTTTAATGTCTTCTGCATTCGTCCTAAACTTGAAAAAGCCACAGTTTTCATGACCATTTTGATTTTATTTTAATGCATGCCACTGATTTGGGCACACGTGTCACTCAGAGCCATTACTCATTAGGTCTCTTGTCAGTTTCCAGTGTTCAAGCCTGACATCAGAGCAGCTGGGCTGACTTGGGGACATTCTGCAGCCTGCACAGCCTTGGCCACGTCCCCCTGTCTGTCTTCCCTGATGTCTCCTCTTTCTGCCCCTCCTTCTCTTCCTCTTTCTTCTTCCTTCCCCTCTTTCTCCAAAAGCTTATAGTTTATAATTTACATACTATAAAATTCACTCATTTTAAATACAAAATTTAATATTTCTTTTGTAAATTGATGGAGTTGCACAACCACCACCCCTGTCTAATTCCAGAACCCTTTCATCACCCCAGAAAGAAACCCCATACCCATTAGCAATCCTTCCCCACTCCTCCTGCCCCCAGCCCCTAGCCACCTCCGATCTGCCCTCTGTCATTTTGCCATTCCTGGGCATTTCCTGTCACTGGAATCACATAACCTGTGGTCTTTGTGGCTGGCTCTTTCCCTGAGCACAGTGTTCTCGATGCAGCCACGTGTAGCATGCCTCAGTGCTTCGGTTGGTCCTCTGTGTTGAGCTGCTTCCATCTTGTCCTTGGGTCACTACCCTGTCCCACCTACTCTCTGCATAGTCAAGAAAAGTGACTGGGGCCCGAAGGGCAGCTGCTGGGTCAGGCTGAGCAAGAGAGAATGAAGAATGTTCAGCTTCCCCCCTTCCCCAGCTCTGTGTTTTAAGTGATTTCAAACATCCTGCAGCTGACAACACCTGGTGGGTTGTCTCTGCCCTTGTGGGAGGAGCCCAGATAAGCCCTGGTTCTGATGGACTGACCCCAGCTCGGGCCCCTCCTAGTTGCCCTGCCATCCAGGGTGGCGAACTGATAAATGACACGAGGCACTCATGGCCGAGATGTTCTGAGTGCTTACCAAGCTCTGGGCTCTGAGCACTTAACACGTATGACCTCATTTCCCCTCCCGGTGACCTTGTGGGGCAGTCGCTGTCATCGCTCCTAACTTCCTGGAGGGAACTGGGGCACAGAGAGGTTAAACAACTGGCCCAATATCACACAGCTAGCTAGTGCTGGGATGAGGAGTCAAAGCCAGGCAGTCTGCCTTTGGTGTCCATACTCTCCACTAGTGCCCTAGGCTGCCTCTGCGAGACATGCTACCCTCTCCCGAGGTCTCGGTTTCCCCCTTGGACAGCCTTCTGCTCTGTCTGTGCTCTGAATCTTCAGGGAGTTGTCAACTGCTGGAAGACAGGGGCATGCGAAAGGCTTCTGTGGGCCCCTTTTGGTGGTTGACACTAGCTGCGCCATGCACACAGTAGGTCTGTCCTTGGTGTGTTATTGATGTACAGATTCAAATGTTGCTGAGAACTCTCTGTCCCTCAGGAAATAGTTACAGAGCACCTACTGAGCGCTGGTCTGCGTGCCAGGCCCTGGGACCTCTGAGGTGACCCAGGCTCTGCCCATAGGGAGCTCACAGCCCTGTCGGGAAGACAGGCTCTCATCACACCAAGCACCTTAATATACCCGAAGAGGGACTCAGTGACTCATGCTTGTTCAGAGGGCTTCCTGGGAACGTCCTTTTTGCATTGGGCCTGAAAGGTAGTTGAATTTCCACAGATGGAAAGGGCGTTCCTGGCAGAGGGCTCTGCCTGACCCAAGGCTGGGAGGCT
The DNA here is from genome assembly GCF_902729225.1 of Pteropus medius. NCBI lineage: Eukaryota > Metazoa > Chordata > Mammalia > Chiroptera > Pteropodidae > Pteropus > Pteropus medius. The sequence continues at coordinate 2,098,787 of NW_024356336.1, forward strand.
GAGGGTCCATGTATGGCAGAGGAATGGATGTGGCTGTGACAGTACATGGAGGCCATATGGCAAAGGGCACTGAGGGCTGAGCCAAGAAGCACGGTGCACCTTGATGGATGACAGGCACGTGGGGTCGAGCAGGCTCCTCCAGCATTCTTGGGTGGGGGCCATGTGGGCGCCATCTCTGTCCAGCTCTTGGCTCAGGGCTTGGACACCGTGGTCTACAGGTAGTGTGTGACAAATGAGTGGGCTGCCTGGATTCCTAGAAAGTCATAAATTCAAATGCCTGCGAGGGTCAGCACATGGTCTGGGCCAGGGCCGTGGGGAGCGGGAAGAATGTGGCGGATCCAGTCCCCAGACGTCACCGTGCAGTTTTCTGTCCCTGTCCCCACACAGGAATGCGGGCCTTTGTGCCAGGCCACCCTGCATTTCTAGAGAAGCCAGAAATCTGCGTTGCCACACATAGTTCCGATGCTCAAATGTTGGCACCTGACTAAAAAAACAAAATAGTGTGCCTACTTTCCTTCTCCATTTCAAGATAACCCTCCCAAACCCCCAAAACAGCACCCAAACAAAATCACGCCTGGGGGGCTGCTAGTTTTCAATCTGTTTTCTGTCCTGAATGCCGATGTCAATTTTAACAACCTCCCATCTTTTTTTTTTTTATAGGCAGGAGTTTCTGCTCAACACTAAGCACTCCGCGTATATTTATTTACACGATTGCCTGGACAGTCTTTTTTGGAATGAATGAATGATATTAATAAGAATCGCTGGAGGACTTGCTGTGGCCAGAGTTAGGATTAGGGCTGGGGGAGCTTAAGTGACGGGGTGTGGGCCCTTGGGAAGGGAGATTGAATGAGGAATGATAAAGAGGCAGAATGTTCCCCTAGAAAGGGTGCTCGGGGACCCTGTGGCTGGGGACCCTTTTAGCCTGGCTGAAGGCTGCCGCAGGAGGTGGGAGGGTTTGACCTTGAGCTGGAGATCTCAACATGACTGGGAGTGAACCAGGTGAAGAGGAAGGGGGAGCATATTATTTTTCAGGGCTGCCGTAATGAATTGTCACACATGTAAAACAACACGTATTTATGCTCTCACAGTTCTGGAGGCCAGAAGTCTGAAATCCAGGTGTCAGCAGGGCCATGGCCCTTCCAAAGATTCTAGGGGAGGATCCATCCCGCCTCTTCCAGCTTCTGGAGGCTCCAGGTGTTCTTTGACCTGCGGCCCCGTTTCTGCGTCCCTGCCACAGCCCTCACGAGGCAGTCTTTATGTCTGAGTTTTCCCTTCTGTCTCTTGTAAGGACACTTACGGGATTTAGGGCCTACCTGAGTAATCCAGGATGATCTCATTTCAAGATCCTTAACTTAGTCACATCTGCAAAAACCTTTTTCCAAGTAAGGTCACAGGTTTACAGGTTCTGGGTAGATATACCTTTCTGGAGGCCACCATTCCAGGACCAGCATGCGCGCAGGTCCTGGGGGCACCAGGCTTGAGGGCTAGGGAGCCAGGGAAGGCTTCCAGCGGTGGGGACGGGGGGGAGGGGGTGCGGACGTGCCTTTGTCACATTTGTGCATGCAGGTGGTTCTCCTGGCCAGGCGGAGAAGGGTCCCACAGGGCCGGGTGGGGCTGGCCAGCCAGCCAGAGTGAGATAACCCAGACTAGGGGTTACTTCCAGCCTGGGGTGAGGGGTGCAGAGGGGTGCAGTGGGGTGGGGTAGTGGGGGCGTGCCCGGTGGCACTGACCCCTCTCAGGATGGGAGGAGTGGGAACCTGGAGAGTGCTCTGTCACGGAGCCTGCCCGCCCCATGCCTCACACTCAGTTGCTCTGTCCCAAATCTTGCCAGGCTGTCTCTCTATAGCCTCACTACACCCCCACTCTTCCCGCTGTCCTAACTCACTCTCCCAACTTTAAACTCTGTTCTCTTTGTCCCCGACGGCTTCTCGGGCCATCTGTTTCCTCGCTTCCTCTGACTTTCTTCGGGTTCATCCCTTTTCCTGCCTGTGTCTCTCTCCGTCTTGGCTCTTCTTCATCAGACAAGCTTCACCCTCAGTGACCACGCTCTCATCCCCTCCCGTCCCTCTGTCTCCGTCGTCCGCTCTGCCCCTGCCAGCCCATTTCTCTGTCCTGCCCCTTAGCAGAGCACCGGGTCCTCAGCAGCCTCCTGGCTCACGGTGGCCGTAGACAGATATTCGGTGTGTCAGCCGGCAAGGGCCACCTCTGCCACTGTTTTGTTAGTTTCTCAGGGCCCACCTCCTGGACTTGACTGTCATTTAGTCAGCGTACACCCCTCACACGTACCCCAGCTGCACAGCCAGCCAGCGAGGATCAGCCTTTCAGCTGTGCCGTCAGCCGGCGAGTGGGGCTCAGTCCTTCGGTTGTGCTTTCGAGACCCGGCCCTCTGGCCGTGCCATCCTCCGGGACTACCCTCTGATTGCGCCGTCAGCCAGTCTGTTAGCAAGTAGGGCCTGGTCCTCTGATTGTACCACCAGCCAGTCAGCGAGCAGGGGCCCTGGCTGGACCTTCGGCTGGACCTTCAGCTGTGCCCTCACCTGGCTGTCAGTCAGGCAGTGAGCGGCTGGGCCCCTCGTCTGCGGATGTGGGTGCTGAGACTCGAGGAAGCCACAGGCCTGTGTTTGAAGAGCTTTGAAGTTCCCCCGTGGTTTCTTCAGCTGCTGAGCTCAGCTCTCCCCCCGTGGTGTTCCTGCCGGTTTCACGTCAGTTGCTCCGTCGGTGCTGGGTTTAGGGCTGAGGTGTGTGGCCCTGATGGGCCAGGGGCCTGCGGGGTGAGAGCTGGCACCTCTGCTAAGGGCCTGCAGCCCTGTCTTTTCACTCCCCTTGGCAGCGAGGGCCCGGCCCTGCCTCGGTGTCCCGGCCTCTGGTTCCGACCCGGGCTGATGGGGAGGTGGCCTTGACAAGGGGCTCCAGGGCTGCTCTGCCGCTTAGTAGCTGCTCACCCTCTGCCTCTCTGAGCTGCAGCTTCCTCATCGGTTAACGCCTCCCGACGGAGGCACTGTGGGGGCTAAACTAGGTGGATTAGTCCGCCTCCTCTGAGCCACGAAACCTTGAACCTCAGGGGTACTCTATCCCATTGTACAGAAGGGGTAACCGAGGCTCAGAGGGCTGAAGCGGCTTGCCAAGATCACGCTCTTTTGAAGGACGTATCCAAGAAAGGTCGCCTTGGGTCGGCCTCAGGTGGGCTATAACTTGTGCTCTTAGTCTCTGAGAATGGGTGCTCCCCCCACCCCCACGTCGTGCAGCTGGCAGACGGTGACCCTGGCAGCTGGTCTCCCCCTTCCTCAGCACCCCCTCCATCCCCAAAGGAGTGAACAGAACCCAGGACTCGTGTTTGGGAGGCCTGCAGCCCAGCCTTGGCTCAGTTTCCGACTCGCTGTGTGGCCTTGACCAAGTCCCTAGCCCTCTCTGGGTCTCGGTTTCCTCCTTCTGTAAAGTGGGGACAACCGAGGCTGCCCAGAAGCCTAGCCGAGTTAGAAAGAACTTGACTGAAGCCAGGAGGGATCTTGTGAACCAGCGAGATCCCCAGTTGATTTATTTCCTCTCCATGTAAGGGGTCGGGGGCCTTCTCTTCCGTGTGTGGTTTGGGGGAGGGGGGAGGAACCACAAACACTTGTACGCATACGTTCACTCATGACACACTTGCACAGACTTACACACTAGCACACACATTCACACACAAGCATAAAAAATACTGACACACAATCACACTGTCATACACAGAAAGGCGCACATTCACACACACCCCTTCGCTCTTCCTGCTACACAGCTGAAACCACCCCCATGCCCAGAGCACCCCCCTCCCCACCAGGAGGGCTGAGGGTCCAGACAACTCCACCAGCTTTGGGAGGAGCTGCCCCTGGACCCGCCCTGTTGGACAGCCCATCAGAGATGCTCCAGGCGGGGCTCACGAGACCTGATCTGTGGCTTCCCCGCCCCAGAGGCAGCCTGACCATTTAACGCAGCATCCAGCTGGTCCCCTGGCTGCCAGCCGGCCTCTGAATGATTCATGCTGCCTTGAACTTGACTCCAGTGTGACAAGCCCAGTGGGAAGAGCCGCCCCCTCCAGAAGAAAACTGGAGGTTCATACAATGCTCGCAGCATAACCCCGGGCACCAGAGATGGAGTATTATTACTGCCCCCGCTTATTGAAGTTCTTACGGTACCTCTGGGTGAGTGTGGCCAGCCAGACTGGTGTCTCCTTTTTCTTCCCTGCCTGCCTCATGCCAAGTTTGCTTTCTGGCTCTGCCTGGCTGGCAGCATCTCTGATTTCTTTAAGACATGGTGGTTGTTTCAAGGAGGAGGGGATGTTGGGGAAAGGGATGGGGACTTGTAGAGGAGCACGGAGTCCTGACTCTAGTGGCGATCGGTGGTTCAGGACCAGTCACAAGTGGCCTCAGAAGAACAGGAAAACAAGGGCAGTGTCAGCGAGTTGTCCAGAAAGCGACATTTCTTTGACTTAAAGGGCTATTCTTCATTCTGAAATGATATCCCTCTCGCCTTTCTGTGCCTGTGAAAATGCTGTCCTTTTTGAGGTGGAAAAAATAGATTTTGTTTCTCTTTGAATGAACTTACCAAGCAAAAGTAAAAAAGTTGAAAGAAACCCTTGCTTTGTGTTCTTCCCTTTATGTAACACAGGAAAAAAAAAACAAAAAAAACCCTGAAACTTTTCTTGGCGAGATGCCAAAGTCGGGGAACCCATGCAGAAGTGCTTTTTGGGGTATAAAGCGCTTTTCAAATCTTGTTTAGACTGAGACTGACCTGCTGTGTATACTTTGGGCAAGTTGCTTGAACCGGTGGCAAGCAACCGGTTGCTCTGAAACCGTGCAGGTCGGGGAGCAGTGCACGGTAGGTGATGGTGGGTTATGTGACATTTATCGGGGCTCTTTGAACAGAGGGGCGAAGCAGGAGATCGTCACGGGTGGGTCTCAGAATTTTCCAGAACATTCGCCACTGGGTTGAGAACGCTCCAAAGGGAAAGATTTAGGAAATATTATTTTTCCCCCTGCTGAGTGTTTGCAAATACTTCAGATGCCTTCTCGCCCAGGGAATTTTCCGGAGCGCCTAAAAATACAAGTTTAGGAAACATTGTCCTTTAGCCACCTCTTCCCTGGCGTGGGCCCTCCCTCCCAAACCCCCTGGGGAGCCGCTGAAAACAGAAGCCCTCTTGATCCTTATTCTGTGGTTATTGGCATTGCAACATTGCCACATTGTACCTGTAAGATGACATGGATGGACTTATCTTAGTTTGGATGTTTATTACAAAAAACAGTGTGTGGACATGATAGAAAACTGGGAAAATCCTGAAGAGTATAAAGAAGAACTTAACATCTCCCGTAATCGTCTATGGCCTTGAATCTGCTGTCTGCTGTCCTGATGACCTTGATGTGCCCAGCTGTGTGGCAGGCTCTGGGCTTAGTGCTAGGGAGGCCGTTATTGTGATTTATAATGGGAAATATATATTTGGTCTTTGTTGCCTCTCAGGCACAGATGTCTTTGTGCCTGAAACCCTGGGAGCCACTGAAGTTCTTGAAATTTCCTGAGTAATAAGAGCAATAAAGAAGTCTTAATATTCATGACAAACCCCTTTCAACCGCACCTGAGTTAAAGCACCCAAGGATGAGAGCTGGTTGCCAGGGAAACCAGTCACTAGATTAGAAGGTAGCAACTTTCAGTTCTACACCCCCTCACCTCCAGGGAGGGGAGAAGGGTTGGAGGTTGCCTCAGTCACCAATGGCCGGTGATTCGATCAATTCTGCCTATGTAATAAAGGCCCCTTGAAAATCCAGAAGGATGGGGTTTGGGGAGCTTCCGGGTTGGTGAACACCTGGAGATTTGGGGAAAGGTGTATTCAGAGAGAATGGAAGCTCCTTACCCCTTCTTGCATACCTTGTCCTATGTGTCTCTTCCATCTGGCTGTTCCTGAGTCACATCCTTTTATTAGAAATCAGTGATCTAGTAAGTAAAATGTTTCTCTGAGTTCTGTGAACTGCTCTAGCAAATTCATCGAACCCAAGGAAGGGGTCATGGGAACCAATGGTTTATAGCCAGTTGGTCAGAAGCACAGGTGACAGCCTAGACTTGCCACTGGTGTTTGAAATGTATGTGTGTGCATGTGTGTGGGGCGGGCAGTCTTGCAGAACTGAGCCCATAGCCTATGGAATCTTACACCGGTTCCAGGTAGATGGTGTCAGAATTGAGTTAACTTATAGGATACCCTGCTAATGTCAGAGAATTACTTGGTGGTGTTGGAAAAAACACACACCCACACACACACATCGAAACTGGTGTCAGAATAAGAGATGCAGAGATGAATGAAATTCAGTCTGCCATCTCCAGGAGCTTGGAGCTCGGTGTGGGCACTGGGCACGTCAACAGACAGCTACCATCATACATTCATTCAACATACACTTAACAGCAGCAGTTCAGAGCTGGGGTCAGGCACTCAGAATGCAAGGGTGAGCAAGATAGACATGATCCCCGATCTGTGGAACTTATTGTTTGGTGTTGACATGGACCCTGCACAAGGAATTGGAACAAAGACCGCGCGTGTGTTAGGATGGGGTCGTGCACAGAGCTGTGGGGATATGGTCTCATTAAGGGTGGGGGTGTCCAGGAGAACCTCCTGAGAAAGCCGAGCACAGGAGGATATGTGGGAGCAGGCAGGTGATGCTGTGGTGGGGGGAGGGGCAGGGTGTGCCAGGCAGACATATGCACAAGGCTAGGGTAGGAGTGAGAAAGAGCAAGACCAGTCGGCATGCTTGTGGTGCGTCCTAGGCACCGGCATAGACTCAGCCTGGCTGGTGGGAGATGGGAGGGGGAGGTTGCTCTCAGCCTCACAGGGTCAGCTTTGGGGGTGGTCAGAGATGCAGCTCCTCACCTGGCTTTGCCTCAACTCTCTACGTGACCCCAAGGGCACATCTTTGCTTCTTTGGGCCTCAGTTTCCCCATCTGAACCATGAAGAGGTGGAGTGAGGTGGCTTAGAAGGTCTTTCCCAGGTGTGAAGAGGAAAAAGATCTCCACTTGGTCACCTGCCTCTTGTGGGTGACCAGGTCCTGGAGTATGGAGGAGCATGCGGGCTTGCCACCAGTTTTGCAACTGACCTGCAGTTTCTCTGCCCCTCTGCGTCACTGAAGATAGCCCAGCACATGTGCGGTAGGGTTAGCCCCAGGTCTGGAATGTTAACCTGGGAACTCTTGCTCGTTGAGCTCCCGAGGAAGCTGGGGAATGTGGAAGATCCACAGGCTTTGGATCGTAATGACATTGGGTGGCCTCGGGCAGGCCACTTCACCTCCCTGGGCCTCAGCTTCCTCATCTGCAACGTGGGGACACGCTACCTTCCTCCTTTGTGGGTTGAGACCATTCCTGTGAAACCCGGAAGCTACTCCCCAACAAATGTTAGCTTGTCCTCTTTCCCAGGGAGCCACCATCAGATTGAGAGTGACCAGCTAACCACGGACTCTTGCACAGGTCCAGGTGGGGGTTGGGGGTTGGGCGGCCCTTCTCATCCCAGCTGCAGCTTCGAATGGTGAGGGACATGCATTCACTTGTCATTCCTTCAGCCCTGGTCCCTCCTCAATGCTCTCAGATTTCTGCTCCATGTTATCTCTTCCCTGACCCCTTTGTCTAAAACAGTGCCCCCTCCATTCTTTGTCTCATTGCTCTGATTGTTTAAATAAAACTTTATTTCTGAATACTTTAGATTTATAGGAAAGTTGCAAAGACAGTAGAGGGAGTTCCTTTACACCCTCCACTCAGCTTCCCCTCACGTCGGCAACTTATCATTAACCAGTGTATTAACATTGGTGCAACACTGTTAAGTAAACCGTAGACTTTATTCCACTCGTTCTCACTTGGGGGCAACCCTCAAGGGACATTGGGCAACATCTGGTGACATTCTTTGATTGTCACAACTAGGGTGGGGGGATGCTACTGGTATCTGATGGGTGGAGGCTGGAGATGCCACTAAAAATCCTACAGTGCACACAGCCACCCCCATCCCAAACAAAGGAATGATTTGGCTCAAAATGTCAGTAGCAGCGAGGTTGAGAAATACTGCTTGATTCAGATTTTACCAGATTTTCCTGTCCTGGGACCTATCCGGGAGCCCAGGTGTATTTTGCCTCTCTAAGTTCCATCCATAGCAGGGCCTCACTACCTGCTTGAGAGTGAATGAATGCTGCTGGATACATACATCTCTTTGTGTGCGCCCACTGATAACACGAGCACGTGCCCACGTTACTTAAAAACACTTTGTAAACATGTTTAATGGCCGCTTAATAGTCCCACTCGTCATCACCCTTGATTTAGTAGCCATTCTCGGGCTTGTTCCCAAGCGTTGACTATATGCATAACTTAGTGATGATCCTCCTCAGCCTGAAATTTTTATTCACTTTTCATGTCACTTCTCAAGTCCCCTTTTTAGAAGTGGACCAAGTGTAGGCTGCAGCAGGTTTCTGCAAAATTGTTATTTTTTTGGTGAGATGTTGGTGGCCCGAATCTACCGTGTAGCTGCAATTCTGTTCTGGGGGGCGGAGAAACTGCCCGCCCACACTGTCAGGCCTGTCACAGGCCCGGCATCAGCCAGGAAGTGGGGAGGAAGATTAAGTTTCTTTTTCAAATCATTAGTAATTGTAGCTGATGGCCACCAGTGCCATGGCTGATGTGAGTTACTTAATCTCCTTTGTTGCTGAGATAACCTAGCCAGACAGTCCAAAGGCCGGTGGCCTTGTCTGGACACTGGCATTGAGCTGGTTGCTTGTGGTTGCCAATTACAACTATAGTTGCAGTAATAATAATAATGATGGCCGCCATCGCTGCTACCATTCTTGCTGACTGAGCACTTACAAAATCCTGGGCCTGGGCGAAGGGCCTCTCATGGGTGTCTCATCACATCCTCCTGAGAACCCTGTGGGTAGATCTCATGATTAACCCCATTTTGCAGTAAGGAAACCTGAAGCCCAGAGAGGTTAAGCAGGTCATCTAAGGTCCTCCAGTCAGGCAATGTCAGAGCCTGTATTTGAACACGGGTCTCTCTCTGTGTCATTTTAACTACTTCATTGAGTCTGATCTTCTGGTTCCTTAAATGAGGAAACTGAGGCCCACGGGGTGGAAGCGACTTGCCAGCCTACAGGAAGGCTTTTTGTTCGCGTCAAGCTTCGCAAGGTGGAAGGTTATAGAAGGATGTCGCCCTGAGCCAAGCCGGGCTCTGGCTTAGAATCCCAGCTCCGTCAGAAGCAGGTCACATCACCTCTCTGAGCCTCAGCTTCCAGTCTGTAGGACTGTGCCGAGGGTTAGCATAGATAAGGGGCACTGGTGTCCTTGACACAGAGCTGGACTTAGAGTGGTCACTCAATATCTAGATAGTCTTTTTGGGGTGAGGAGAGCTCTGATATAATGACAGAGATACCCCTACCCCCCGCAGACTTTCCTAGGTTCCAGGGAGCCTGGGACCTAGGAAAGTAAACCGTAGACTTTACCCCATGTCATCCGCAGCTAAGGAGGTTGCCAGAGTGTCACTTCTGACGCCTTCTTCAAGGAAGAGGCTATTGCAGTGGAGACCGAGACAGGCATGGTCCCCCGTGGTATTTATTGGTGGTGGGTCCTTTGCCTACTTTCTTTCAGACATCTCCTTGCCAGGGTCTGTGGGTCAATGGCTCGGTTTTCAGGGAATGATGGGAAAACCACTTTGTTTTCTAGTGCGGTTGGTAAGCTTCATCTCTCCATGTTCAATTCCATGACCGGATTTATTATTATTATTTTTTTTTATGGAAAAATGTCCAAATGTCTAAATATGGTTAGATTGGCTATTCTCTCCGTCAGACTTTCTTGCTACTTGTTTATTTGGCTTTAGCCCTCATTCAGCCTGTCACTTCCAGAAATAATAACACTAATCACGAGGTCGCAGCATGCTTGGTTCTCTTTTTCTCCAGGCATTTCTACACGTGGCATTGTGATGAAGCCTCACAACATCCCCAAGAGGTGGATGTGATTATTTTATAGGTGAGAAAACTGAAACTCGAAGAGGTTACGTACCCACCTGATATTAAACAGCTAAGGGGCAGCGCTGGGTTTTGAACTTGGGAAGTCTAGTGCCAAAGCTAACGTGTTTGGTTATGGCACACAGCTTCCCCTAGGCGGGAGGGTTGTCTTGTTCACTGCCGAGTCCCCAGCCCCTACCACAGTGCCCGGCACATAGTAGGTGTTCAGCAGGTGCAGGCCGATGGCCCGCCGGATGGACTTGGTGTGCCGAAGGTGTAGGGGTTAAGTGACTGTGAGCTTTAGTGTGCGGCCATTGCCATTATCGCTATTTTTATGACTAGCTCCTGAATCTCAGATCTTGGTGCCTTTCGTTTGTGCTGAGAGTCTGGTTTGGCTTTGTAGTGTCTGTGGCTTAATGGAAGAACTGGCTATTTTTGTGCTGTTTAGTTAGGCCTGAGGTTTGGGCCACAGGATAGCTGTGTCACAAGACATTTGCATCTGACTCAAGCTGTGGGCGCCTTTTTGAATCCGACTACAGAGTGAAGAACAGGGTCTTGAGAGTCAGGCTCTGCTGGCTTCTGTTCTCCACCAAGCCACTTACTAATGGAACATGGGGCCTTGGGCAAATCTCTGAGCACCTCAGAAAGTCAATTTTGCCATCTGTAGAAAGGGAATAAAGATAGCATCTCCTTCATGGGATATCCTGAGGACTCAGGGAAGCAGTACAAACAAAGCTGGCACATAGTAGGCCCCGAATAAACGTTAGCAGGTCACGCCAGTGTAGACGTGTGACAGCCCCTCAATTCAGTTCAGTTAAACACATGTGCTGGGCCCTGTTCTAAGCACTTGGGACACGTTGATGCACAAGACGGTCAAAGATTCTTGCCTCAGGGACTAACATTTTAGTGGGGGCTCAGGCCATCGACAGTGGGCCTGATGCATAAGAACGCTGTATGGTGTCAGGAGGCAGGGCGTGCTGTGAGTGAGAGGAGGGAAGGAAGCAGGTGAGAAGCCTCAGGGGCCGGGGAGCCTCCCTGAGAAGGTGACATTTGAACAGAGGCTTTGGAAGTGCGGAGGGAATAGGCCAGGGGAACTTGGGGGAAGAAACAGCAGCCAGTGCAAAGATCCTGAGGTTCCAGTATGCACAGGGACTTTTGTGGAACTAGAAGGAGGCCGGAGTCGCTACAGCAGAGTGAGTGAGGGGAGGGGAATTGAGTCCATTCCCCTCGGGGCCCCTCGAAGGACTTTGCCTCATGCTCTGAATTCGACAGAGCCATGGAGGGGTATTACTTTGAGCAGGAGTGAACAATCCGACTTGAGTTTTGAACGGATCCTTCCGGTTGCCATGCAGGGAACAAGCTAAAGCAGGACAAAGGCAGAATCAGGGAGACCAGTGCGGAACCGCTGCAGACGTCCAGGTGGAAGATGGCAGCGGCTCGGACCAGGGGCAGCAGAGGAGGCGGCGAGAAATGAGAAAGTTCTGGATCTGTTTTGAAGGTTGAGCCACAGATTTGGTGACAGACTGGATATGGGGTGGGAGAGAAAGAAAAGAGCCAGGAAGACACCCAGGGCTCTGGGCCCGACAGTGGGAAGGATGGAGCTGCCATGGGCTTCTGTTAGGGGGAGATTGACTTGGGGGCTATCAGGATTTGGCTCTGGCGTTGTCGCGTTTGAAATGTCTGTCAGACACCCCATATCATCACACATTTCCCATCCTTTCCCAGCCTCGCTTTCCCGCGTTGTACAATGGGAAGGTTGTCGAAATGCTTGGGTGGGAATTTCAAAGGACCTCTCATGAAGATCAAAACACCAAGCTTGCGTCTCTCGTCTCTCGTGAGATTCTTTACCCCTTAGATATTTCCCAGCATTTCTGAGCTTCCAGGAAGAGGCACTCGGAGCCTTTTAAGCACCGGCAGGCGACAATATCTGACCCATTGTCAACCCGTTATGGGCCCTTGCAGGAGGACCACTGCCCCCATTAGTCCGTGGAATCCTTGACATAAAATGAAAAGAGAATTTGGAGATGCTGATGGCTCCCCAGGCCTGAAAGTCCACCCCCTGGTCCTCGGTAGGCCTCGGCCGCCCTCCTGTGCCACTGAGAACTTCATGCTGACAAGCTGAAATGAACCCTCCTCTCAGACGGAGGTCTTTCAGGCTGGTAGCCCTCGTTGTCCCAAAGGAGCCATTGCTGAGTTTCAGACATTCCAGGGCTTAGAGCAGCGAAGAAGGGACATGCCAACCCTGTGACTGCCGAAAGGAATGATAAACGAAGGGTAGGAGGAAGTTCTAGAGGGAAGGAAATGGGTATGTGGGCAAAACACTTCTGGGAGCCAGGAGTTCGGGGTGTAATTGCTATGTGACCCTGAGGCAGTTGCTTGCCTTCTCTATGCCTCAGTTTCTGTATTAGTACAATGAAGTATTACACTGGATTCTCCTTAAGGTTATTTACTGTACACAGTCATTCAATTCTAAGGGTCCAGGAATGAATGGAGCTTTGGAGTCAGGCAGACCTGGATACAAATCCAGCCCTCTCTGCTGTGTGACCATGAGCAAGTGGCTTCATGTCTCTGAGCCTCGGTTTTCTCATCTGGGGATGAGACATCTCCCTTCCCTTTCAAGTGGGGATTATGTCAGCATCTCATTGTGGAAACTAGTTGGGAGCTGGTGCAAGGTATTGGCTGGCTGCCTCACAGGCAGCGTGATTTCCCGATTGAGACACTAGAGGGCACTCCTGTTCTAACAAATTGCCTTGATCAGAGCCTGCCTTTAAAGCAGGCCCCGGCTTACACCCCTGACACACTTGAGCGGTTGTATCCCTCTCCAGTGAGGCAGGCGCTCTGATTATCCCCATTTTACAGATGGAGACACTGAGTAAAACCTGACTGGCCCAGAGTCTCAGAGCAGGGAGGTATTAGAAACCGGGTTTCTGGGGCGAGGCTTTTATACGCTAGAGCCCATGGTCTCTGTCCCTCAGATCCCCCTGCCCGCTGAGATCTAAGGCCAGTGGAGACTGACGAGCCACAAAAGCTGTGTTGCCACTAAGATTAGTCTTGGTGGGACAACTAGGCCAGCCCCTGTCCTCAAGCTGTTTCAGCTGGAAAATCCGACATTGGGAAGGATATGGTGTGGAATATCAAGATGGCGGGAGTTTTGCTAATTTTTACTGAATCCTAGTTTATGCTTAGAGAGAAGCTGCGCCTTTTTTGGTAGCAAATCTGGCCTCAGACCACTGGCAATGGAGGACTGAAAAGCTTGGTGCAAGCCAATGCCCGTTCTGCCACCCACTTTTGTCACTGGTGGCCAAAAGGATTTTCCAGAGCTGAAAAAAGACTTGGATTTGGGAGTTTCAGGCTGAATGAACATATGGTTTTCATGTTCGAGGCAGAAATGATGAGTAGGGGTGGCCACCTGGGCTGGCAGGAGAGTGTCACAGAATAGGGAGCCAGGACACTGGGGTCTAGTCCCGGCTGCGTGACCTTGCGCCAGTCACCGCCCCTCTCTGGGCCCAGCATCTTCATCTTTGAAATGCAGTCACTGGCTTGTCTGAAAGTTGGCTCACCTGCTCTGGGCCGGGCCCTGGGCTGCTTCTTAAGGCCTGAGGAGGACAAGAGGGGAAGGACATTCAGGTGGCAGGACCAGCGTGTTCAGAGCTGGAAGAGGTGGAGAGTTAAGAGTGTCCTTGTTTGGAGCCTTAAGGACACAGTGTAAATATTTCCTCAAAGGTGAAGTAGCACATGGATGAGAAGATTGTCAAGGAATTTGGTCCGAGTTACTAGTTTAGGAAGATTCTTTGCTTTCTTTTTAAGAAAACCCGACGTTTAATGTAGAAATTTTGAGGTGGGGAGGGACAATTTGTTTGCAGCTGTATTCCGTTTCATGTTATATTAACATTTTGTGTTAATAAAATGTTAATGCTAATAAAATATAAGCACAGTCACATTAGTATAGTATTATTTCAGAGTTATAAATCTACTACTACAGTAATTGCAGATCTTCATCTGCCTCTTCCTATGTGTGAGTATATGTATTTGCAAGGGCTGCCATAGCAAAATACCACAGATGGAATGGCTTAAACAACAGAAATTAATTTTCTCACAGTGCTGGAAGCGTGAAAGCCAAGATCGAGGTGTCCGCAGGTCTGGGTCCTCCTGGGGCCCCTCTCCTTGGCTGGTGGAGGGAGGGCTGCCTTCTCCCTGCGCCCTCACGTGGCCTCTGTGCACATGCACCTGCTGTCTCTGTGGGTCCAAATTTCCTCTTCTTGTAAGGACATCGGTCAGATTGGATTAGGGCCCACCCTAATGGCCTCGTTTTACCTTAATCACCTCTTTAGAGGGCTTCTCTCCAAATACAGTCTCATTCTGAGGTATTGGGATTAGGGTACATCATACAAATTTGGGGGAAACATAACTCAGCCCACAGCAGCCACGCTCTAGGCAAAGCCCTTTATGTTGCTTCATTTCATCCTCGCAGCAGTCCTGGGAGGGAGATGCTATTAACGCTCTCATTTTACAGATGACAAAACCGAGGCTCAGAAGGTTAAGTCACTTGCAGAAGATCACACAGCTGGTCAGCCATGGAGCTGGGGTTTGCTCCCGTGCCGTTCTTGCCTTAGAACCCACACCACGTTCATTTATGCTTTCATTTGACTTTGATCCTGGGGATGCCTTTTTTTAACCTTTTACATTCTATTAAATTTACAGGATGTTTCCTCATTGCCTCTCTGTACTCTGTGCTTTCTTTTAGGTGTGATTAGAAAAAGCCCCAGGTGGGGGAAGGAAGGCCCTTGCCAGACCCCAGTACTGCCCCAGCTTGCCTGGGCCCCGCCCGGCCCATTGGCCACCTTCCCAGGGGGGTGTGCCAGCTGGCCGCCTGCTGCCTGCTCTGCCCCTGACCGCCAGTGTTTGCCGAGAGCAGCCTAGGCCCAGTGAAAGCAGCCTTTGTCCTCCAGTTCATTCTTCAGGGAGGGATGATCTAAGTCCCGTCTTGGGAACAAAGGGGCGACCTGCCACGTGAGTTCAGGTCAGCCCCAGGAGCCTGCAGAGTCTCCCAGGCTAATGGGGGAGGAGGGTGGCCTTGGTTATGGGGCTGCACAGTTAGATGGGGTCGGGAAAGCAGCAGAGCCCTGCTGTGTCCTGATGATGCCTGGGGCTTCTGCGTGCACAAACTTCACAGTTTATAAAGTTGTTTCATGCTTTCTGGTTTAGCAGATCCTCTCATATTGTACAGAGTGTACAGGCCGGGGACTTGGGGAGGTGGGTGTCAGTTGTCACAAGGAACCACTCCAAAACATAGAGGTGTAAACCATCCACTTTATTATGCTCATAATTTTTGGTGGGTCAGGAAATTGGGCAGGGCCCAGTGGGACAGCTGTTTTGTGATATTTGGTGTATCTGCTGGGAGCCCTGAATGGCTAGTGGCTGGGATCATCCAGAGACTTCTTCACCTACCTGTGTGGTGCCTGTGATGACTCAGAGGCTGGGCATCTCTGGGACTGTTGACCAGGCCCCTAAGTGTGGCCACTGTTATAACATGGGCTTCCCCACAACATGGCGGCTCGGAGTGCCCAGCGTGAGTGTCGTGGCCGAGAAGGCAGAGGCTACACAGCCTCAGAAGTCACATCGCGTCACTTCTGCTGTTCTCTGTTGACTGAAGTAGTCATAGCCTCCCAAATTCAAGGAGAGGGGACGTGGGCCCCACCTCTCAATGGGAAGAGTGCCAAAGAAGCCACGTTTGAAAACCACCACAGCTAGAAGTAAAAGAAAATGATACTGGGTAACATTTATTGAGCACTTATTATGTGCCAGGCACTGTGCCAAGGGATTCATGTGGATGAACCTATGTAATCTTCCCCACAGCCCCAGGAGACGATAGATTCAAAGCCTGTTATTTTGCTGACAAGCATTTGGCCTGAGAAGGTAGAGGAACTGAGTGAAATCAGTGGGGCTGCTGGCAGTTCGGTGTTGGACACGCCACAGTCGGAAGTTGTGGGCTGATTTTTTTCCCCCTTCCTCCTCTAAACTTAGAATATTCCTTGAGTTCTTGAAAATTCTCACTCAGATATCTGATTCATCTCCTCCTCACTCACCAGTTCTTCCCTTCAGTGTTTGTTATCGGCAGCTTCTCCCTCCACATGCTGAGCATCTCCCCAAGCCCCAGAACTCCTTCTCTACTGTGCAGTCTCTGGGAAGGGGGCCCTGCAAACTTCCCAACCTCCTGCCTCTCTCTGAGCTTTTGAAGAACCATCGGGTGGAGCCTCATGGTCCTGACTGAGGCACCGAGCCATTCCGCACCCCTGGGCGCGCTGGTTTTCCTATTCCTCCAGGGCCAGGTCTGGGTTCATTCATTTGCTTCCCCAAGGACTGACATACAACAGGTGCCTAATGTATGTCTGGTGAACTGAACCCATAAACGATGAAGGGAGGCTGGCTATTAGGGCAGAGATTCTCTCTTATGCACTTCTGTGTACTTGGCACACAACAGGCACTCGATAAATGTTCATTTGTACCAAATGAATGGATAAGTGACATTGTGCTATGTATTTGTATTCTTGTCACATAGCACAGTGTTTGACACCTGTTCATTCCATCAATGAATGTTAAGCTGATTGAACGAAGGAGTCACCAAAGTCAATTTCACCAGACGTGTCTTACTTTACGTCTGTATTCACAGTGCATAGCAGAGGGCCAGGCACACGGCAAATGTGCCTGGAGTGAATAAAAGTGTGAATGAAAAGAATAACCAAGTAAACGAAACTTCTTACCATCAGGGACCCCGTCTTGTTCATCCCTGTCTCTCTAGTTCTTGGCATAAAGTCTTGCACACAGTAGGTGCTCATTAACTGTTAAACTGAATGAATAAGTGTATGGAAGGTGGCATTTTTCGAGGATAGGGACATGTCTTGTTTATTTGTGTCCCCATTTCCTAGAACAGGGCGTGGCACACAGTGAGTGCTCAATCAATGCATGTCGTCGAAAAAAAGGATGAATGAGTGAACGAATAAAACTTTCAGAGGTTAGTGCTTGTATCTTGTTCATTTCTTTCCTTAGGTCCAGGCATACAGCCGGGGCTTAGCACCGGCTTCCTGCACTGCCTTGGCTTTTGTAGGCGTGTCCATCTCTGAGATTGAATTGAGGAGGGAAGCCCAGCTGGGTGGACCTTGCCCATCTTGATTCCCCGCTACCCCACCAGCCGGGCCCAACTGCAGACTTTTCCTGTTGTTCCCGTCTGCACAGGTGGACAGGAAACCCATGAAGGCCTGACCAGAGCTGCTTTCCATATTTTTTTCATGCAGGGCTGGCCTTGAGTGGGACCAAGGCGCCAGGCCGAGCCCCAGCGCTGTCTGGCCGTGGAACAGTACCCCCCAGGGACCCCTCTTCCTGACTATATTAGCAGTTCTATTTTAAAACCAGCCGAGCAGCTTGCACCAGGCAAAGGAAGCTTGGGAGAATGTTCTACTCAAAGCCAGCTCTTAAAATCACCTCATTTTGATGCTGGCCAGGCCTGTTAACTCCCTAACAACTGAGCAGCAGTCACAGAGACAAAGACTCAAGGCTTTGGGGTCTGAGAGAGCAGGGTTCAAATCTCCCTCTGTGACTTTAAGTTGAGCCTCAGTTCCTCTCATCTGTAAAATGGGTGTAATAAACCTTTCTTTCAGGACCCCATTTCCTAATCTTGTCTATATGTCTGTTGCTTTTGTAGGCTCCTCTGCTGGAGCTGCCCACTCTCCAAGGTATGATATTAGTAGATTCTCAGCCACTCATTTACAAAATTGTATGCCCCGGTTGATTTGAGAGGCAGTGTTCCAGGCTCAGCCCCGTAGAAGCAGAGCCTGAGATGAGGATTGATGTGTGCGTGATTTAGTGATGGAGAATTTGAATCAGCCTGATCCCTGGAGGAGTTTGGAGGGTAAACCACAACATAAATCCCACCTTGGAGCAGCCAGGCAGCTTTTCCTCCAGTGGCCAAGGTCTTTTTTTAGAGACGAGGGGGCTGTGAGCTGTAGCAACCAGCACCCCCAAAACCTGGGGGATGGATACCCCAGCCAGTACAGGGGACCTGGGCAGGGCACTAACAGCATCTACTACGGTCAGCCAGGTGGGAGGGTTGTTGACTCAGTCTAGTGAGATGCTGGGTATAAATTGGCTAGCATGGAGCAGTCGGTGCTTAATAAATAGTAACTTGGTAAAAATGGAAAGCTCTTAAAAATAGAAGTGGATATATGGGTGTTAATGATGTCATTTGTTCCTCTAGCACTTACTGAGTGCCTATGAGGTGCCAGGCTCTCCGAGTAGATGCAGAGGTGTGGCATTCCTGACCTCCAAGGAGGGGGCAACACTCATAAATGGTTATGACACCTAGAATGTCTCCGAACCCTGGAGGGGAGAATAGTTCTGCTTTTAGGAGGAGGAAATTTAACAAAGGTGTTGTCCAAATATTAAAAATAAGTGATTTATTTTTTTAATTGAAGAAGTAATACATAGTCATGGTAAATGTTTCCAACAGTATAAAATAGTATCCTAAAGAAACATTTGTTTCCCTGCCACCTCCAACCCAACCTGCTGTCCCCTCTCCAGAATCTGGTGACAATTTCATGTGTCTCTTTTCAGACATAGTCTCTGCACACATAAGACTGTATCTGTGCTTGTATCTGTGTTCTTCCATATACACACGCACATTATTTTTTAACACAGATCTGACCTTGCCATATGTAGTGTTCTATGTCTGGATTTTTCTTTTTCTCATAATGATGAGATCTTTCCTTATCAGCACAATAGATATATCTCATTCTTTCTGATGGCTTTATATTTTCCCTTGCACTGTAATTTACTGAACCAGTCCCCTCCAGATGGATATGTAGGTTATTTCTAGTTTTGTGCACCATAAACAATGCTGCAGTGAACATCCTTGTGCAAACGTCTTGTGTGCTGCGTCTGCCCTTGGTGCCTTTGTGTGTTGCGTCTGCAGTAGAAACACCTCGCTATGCTATGGACTTGCTGGGTCATTTGAAGGTTGAATAGGGTTTTCCAGATGGGCTGGGGCTGGCAGGAGTGGGAGATGCGATGGAGAAGTATTCAGGCATGAAGGACAGCATGTATAGATACAGGAGCTGGAAAGAATAGGGTGACCTGTTCTCAAACACAAATGCCGTCTGGCCTCTCATACTTGGGCTCTAGCCTGATGCTCAAATGCCACATCATCTGCCAGGTTTTACACCAGCTATGGGAATCCAGGAGGTGGCTCTTTATAAAGGGGTCAGGCCCAGTGGCCTCTTCCCGTTCTCGGGCCTCAGGGTTAGCGTCCGGGCTTAGTGAGCTCTGACATCTCTCAGCTCCGACACGGTCTCATTCGAGAGAGCATGGTTTTTCTCTTTTGTCTCTAAGGCCCTGGCTTCACCACACACGTGGCTAGTTTGGTGAGAAGCCCGCAGTGGTGGGCTCTCTTAGCATGACCCCGCTCCCAATTTTTGGCCAGCTCAGCTTGGCTTCTAACTCTGAAGCAGTCTCAGGACTCCAGCCCCATTGGGTTCCCAGGTAGCTGTGAAGCTAGTTAGCTAATGGCTTGGCTAAACCCTATTTCCTCTTCTCCCAGTCTTTCCCCCACATTTGTTTTAAAAGTTGAAATCTCAGATGTCCCCTCACCCCCTGGGTCCTTTAGAACACAGGCTTCCTTTGGGAAAACCTCACACCCAGAAAACTTTGCTGAGGCCCCTTTGGGTAAGACAGCCAGGGGCTGGCTCCTTCCTCCTCTGTAAAACAAAAGGAATTACTAGTTACTGAGTGCTTGCTGTATACCAGATGCCATGCAAGGTACTTTTTCTGTTATCTCATTGGGTTCACGCAGAACCTTCATCAAGCAGTGTTGTTATCGCCGTTTATCATAAGTTCAGAGAGGTGCAGTGAATTGCTCAGGGTTACATAGCCAATGAATGATGGATCTATATGATCCCAGGGGTGAGTCCTTTCTCTTCTACCATGTTGCTTCCTGCTGATCATTGCCGGAAATTCCTTGCTGGGAATGCTCTTCCACTGGATGTCTACCTCATTGGGCCACAAGCTCCACAAAGGCAGGGATCATCATCTGTCTCATCTACCGCTATATCCTCAGAGTCCAGCACAGGGCCTGGCACACAGTAGGTTTTGAATGAATGTTTGTTGAATGACTAAGTGAACGAGTGAAGGTTAAAGTACTGGTCCCTTCCATTACAAACAAAACTTTTGCTTATAATAGTGCTTGTTATTACGGTGATTTTGTTCCTAGAATTAGACTCACGTTTTAAAAAAAAAAAAAAACTCATCTTTCTTTCTTTACAACCCAGTTTATCTCATAGGAATCTGACATTTTGCAAATGAAGATATCTATTCTGTAGAATGTCACCAGAGAAAGGAATCTGAACATTCCTTTAGAAATTTCTGCATCAGAAGTTAAAGCGAAACAGAACTGTACTGGAAGATTTCCGTTGTCATGGCTACCGGGTAATATAGTGAATCGTGTTCTTATATATGATCTCCACTGTACCTTGAACCACTATATCTCAGTTATAGAATTTTGGCTTCTGAGTGTGTTTTATGCAGTGAGGGGTTGAGAAGAGATTCCTTCTGCTGTCTCTGCTGGCTGAAGTGCTTTAACCAGCAGGTATTCCTTGAGCATCTCTTGGGCCCATGTCCATCAGGGCTCATCTTCAGCACTATCCTGTGGGTGTTGGGATTGCCCCCTCCATTTTAGGGATGAGAAAATTGAGCCTCACAGAGTTCCAATTGTGCATTTGTGCATTCATTCCACTCTTCAATTTATTTGTTCATGTCTTCCTTTGTATTTATGGAGCCCCTTCTCGGTGCCAGATGCTGTTCTAGTCTCTGAGCATCAGTGCAGAATGAGAAGCATGGTCCCTGTCCTAGCAGAGCGTGTGTTCCAGCGGGAGAGACAATAAAGACCGAGAAATACATGGAGAAAATAAAACAGAATGATGTGGCATAGAGAGACTGGGAGGTGGTATTGCTGGAAAGGACTCTAAGAGGATGTGGCATTTGAGCAGAGATCTGAAAGGCACCCACTCTGTGGGGATCGGGGGGAAGCGTGTTTCAGGCAGTGGGAACAGCACGTGCAAAGGTGCGGAGGTAGGAACCAGCTTGGAAGGGTTAAGGCCAACATGGCCAGCCTAGTAGTGAGCAAGGAGGGGAAGCAGGTGGGAGCCTTCAGGGCCATTGCAGAGCATTTGGAGTTTATTCTGGTTGTGGTGGAGAGCCGAGGGAGCACTTTTGGTGGAGGCTACCGTCATGGGATGGAGGTTTATAAAGCTCATCTAGGTTGCTGTGGGGTGGAGGGATGGACGAGAGAGGCAGGAGGTAAAGTGGGGAGGCTGGAGACAATGGGGGCTTAGTTCTGGAGCTGAGGTGGGAAGTAAGCGAACTAGTGGAAGTTAAAGTATGGGTCTCTTCCATTATAAACATAACTTTTTTTTTTGCTTATGGTAGTATTTATTATGATGATAATTTGGTTCCTACTCTCAGAATTAGACTCACATTTTTTTAAATGGGAGAAGAAATATTCTGGTTCAGGCTATAGTTTTGAGGCAGGGGGAAGGGAGAAGAACCAAGGGAAGTTCTAGGCTTCCGGCCAGGACAGCGGGGTGGGTGGTGGTGCTTTTTGCTGGAACAGAGAAAAAAGTGGAGGAAACACATTTGGGGCTCAGATTTCTCATCTTTCAAGGGAGATGGGACCTCGTGGGGCTGTTGGTGGAACATCAGTGACATAAAAGATGGTGGCACCCGTCATGTGCCTGACCCTGTGCTTGGCCCACAGAAGGTGCCTAAGCGATAGCCACCCCCTTGCCTGATCTGTTTCTGCTCACTGGGTTTCCATTAAGTGACACTCGCTGCTGGTATCTCATTACTACATGCTGTTTTCAATTGCTTCAAGCAGCCCTTCCTCTAAGAGATCTCGTTAAGTCCATTTGAAATGAGAACACTTGGCAGGGGAAAGGAGGGCAGTTATCGTAGTTATTATTATACTCGGAAAATGACTTGTTTGGATAAGAATGGAGAGGCACAGGGATCCTTGCTGATACTGTCACCCTCACTTCACACACATACTCTCGCTGTCCCCACTCCTTTCTGTTTCCTACAGAGACACTGGTTTGTGGGCACCAAGTCGACCCCGGCCTTGCCCCCCAGGGATTTTCACATAGAGTCACCCTGAGGACCCCGTTGTGAGCTTTTACATCCAAACATGGTGGCAGCTTCCTTGTTATATAATCTCAATTCTATTTTTGAGGAAAGCAAACAGTCAACGCAGACCTTCCTGAGAAAGGGGTGGCTCTGTCGAAACAAATAGGATGTTTTATGTTGCCTTGGTGAGACAGGGATGGAGTTGGCTTAACAGGACCCAAAATGTCCTCTGTTGAAACACAGGCATCGCTGATTCTGTTCAGAGCTGTAAGCTTTCCAGAGGGGCAGCTGCTGGCACATGCAGACCCTTAGGGTGGTTTTGTGGGGTGAATGAGTGGTTTACTGACCTGAGGGCTTTTCCAGATTGTCAGTGGTGTCCCCTGGGCTGGGAGGACAGAGGCCAGCAGTACCTGGACCCACCTCAGGCCACATGTGAAGTTGGTGGTGGATTTGGCCAGCCCAGCCCAGCCTTCCTGCCTTTAGTGCAGAGGTGGGAAGTGAAAGATAGGAATGGCCAGGATGCACCTCAAAGGAGCAATTAGAAGGACGACCCAGTGGCAGTTCATCTAAGTAACATAACCCCCTTGACTCTCTCCCTTTCTGGAAGAACAGGGAGGCAGGGTTAAAACTCAGTGTAGTATTGTTAGAAAATATGTCACATGTCTTGAGAAAGACGACTGTGAAAATGGATACTTACGAAGATGCCTTGACCAGTGACGTATCCTGCATTCTGAGTCTGTGTTTTAAAGTCTGTGTCCTGGGTGGGTCTGGACCTACCGGAATCCGGCTCTTCCTTTTCCCTCCCTCACCCCCTCTTTCAGACCCTGACTGAGCAGCAGCTCTGTGCCAGGCCTTCGGCTACACCCCCTCGCTTGTTTAGCAGCTGTTTATGGTGGGTCCTAGGGACTGGGGGTACTGTGGTGAACGAGACAGACAGCTGTGAGCATGCCAAGTGTTGTGTGGGGCCGCTTGAGACTTTGATCAAGGCTCACTCCAGAACATGTACACCGAAGGACATCAGCCTGCAAAGCAGACAGACCCAGGTTCTGGGCCTAGTTCTGCCATTCCCTAGGAGGATGATCTTGGGCACCACACTGAATGCCTCTGTGCCTCAGTTTCCCCCTCTGTAATACTGTCCATCTCACAGTGTGGTTTAGAGATTCCGTGAGAAAAGATAGGTGTGGTTCTTATAAAGGATGGGGCTCTCCGCGGTCCAATCTCTGTACTGAATCGCATCTAGCATCCAGGAGTGAAAAAAATAATAATAATGGTTACATGTGTCCCTCAAAGAACATTAAGGGACATGTAAGTAAGAAGCCACAATAATACTAGTGGCTTATGAATCTCCCAAGACTCGTCCCTGCACACCCAAACTATAAAAACCTTTTTGTGGTTTGTCTCTTTCCTGGTCCTTTATGATTTAGCTGGACTTACACTCTCTGGTTAGCCCTTGGCCTCCTGTCCCTTGTCTCCAGGCCTGTCATTCTCTGGCCAGGACAGAAATCTCCTTTGAGGGTGCAGCACCTGATGGAGAAAGGCCAGTTTTCTGCCAGAACTGCTGGTGATCAGATTGTCCCTGGGATCAGATGGAGAAGGAGCATTCGAAGCTGCAGAGCCAGACTTGTTCCCTGCCTGTTGCAGATGGTGGAACTAAGCTGGGAGTTCTTCTTGTTCTTTCTGGGATGAGTGTAAAACGTCTCGAGCTTCCGGTGAATTCTGGTGTGTGCCCTGGGTCTCATCAAATGAGAAGAGACCACCTGTAGGGTACTTGGTGAGCCTGGCACCCCACACGCCAATCCCAGTGTCTGGGAAGTCCAAAAAGAACTTGAGGGTGCTCGGCTCAGCCCACATGAAGCCTTGAGGCTGGAGTGTCAACTAAGGCCACTTGTCTTTGAGCCATCTCCAAGTGCTGCCTCTGGGGGCCCTGTTTACCATGTTAAGAACATTTCAGGGCCTCCATTTCACTTGCCCTCAGCTACGTTGTGGAGCTGGCAGAGCTGGCCTTAGCTTCCACCCAAAACACACACGAGGTCTGGTGGGGCTTCTGGTTTCTCAGACTCCCACCTTCCCACACCCCCTGCTTTTCTGCTGGTCCCATTTGGCCAAGACTTACCCACCCCGTGCCCCTTACCCTCAGAGTACTGCTTATTATAAGAGCCACCACTGTATTTTTTAAATAGCTTTATTGAGATAAAATTGACATGCAACAAATCGTAGACATTTAAAGTATACAATTCAATGAGTTTTGACATACATATATTCCCATGGAACTGTTGCCACAGTTAAAATAGTGAACACGTCATCATCCCCAACAGCTTTTTGTGCCCTTCCACAGTCCATCCTTCCTCCATCGCTGTCGCCAAGCAACCCCTGATCTGTTCTCTCTCACTGTAGTTTAGTTAGGATTTTCTAGACTTTTATATAAATGGAATCATATACTATGTGCTCTTCTTTGTCTGGTTTCTTTAACTCTACAGAATTTTTTTGAGATGCATTGATGTTTTTGTGGTGTATATGAACATCTTCCTTTTTATTGCGGAGAACTATTCCATTGTTTGGATAT
Source organism: Pteropus medius (assembly GCF_902729225.1). Taxonomy (NCBI): domain Eukaryota; kingdom Metazoa; phylum Chordata; class Mammalia; order Chiroptera; family Pteropodidae; genus Pteropus; species Pteropus medius. Next base: position 2,123,496 of record NW_024356336.1, read on the forward strand.
ATCACAATGTATCTGTCCATTCACTTGTTGATAGACATTTGGGTTGATTTCACTTCAGGGCTCTTATGAATAAAGCTGCTGTGAGCATTTGTGTAGAGGTCTCTGAATGGACAAATGCTTTAATTTCTCCTAGGAGTGAGTGGCTGGGTCATATGGTCGGTGCATGTTAAACTTTCGAAGAAACTGCCAAACAGTTTTCCAGAGTGGTTGTACCCCTTTGCATCTCATCCCCTGAGAGTTCTAGCTGTTCCACATCCTCACCAACATTTTATCAGTGATGATGCTGAAAGTAACAACAGACCCCATAACGATGGGTCTGAGAGTTAGGACAGAGTTAGGACATGTTCATCAGACTGTGGCCTGTGAGTTAAGAATAAGCGTTACATTTTCAAAAGGTTATAAAAGAAGTCTCCCCCCAAAAAACCAACAAAAAATATGTGCCAGGGACCACATGTGATTCACCAAGCCTAAAATATTTACTATCTGGCTCTTTACAGAAAATTTGCTGAGTCCTGTATTAGTGGATCAACCCAGGTTGTTCCCATCTTCCTGTGCTCTCTTTAACATCTTGTCTCCTCATGGCCTCGAAATGGCTGCCATAGTCCCAGCCATTTCAGGGAAACTTAACACATCCAGCCAAGGAAGTGGGGGTTTGGGAGGAAGACTTCTCCCTATAGTCCACCCAGCAGCCTTCCACTCAGATCCTATTGGCCAGGATTGGTCACAGGCCATTGCTGTTGCTGCAGAGGAGGGTGAGAAGTGAGTAGCCAGTGTTTTCAGGGCTTGGCCAGAAAGGAAGAATGCTGTTCATGGCTGTATTTTTCTAGTCCAGTTTTTTTATTAGTTCCCTGGTGTCCAGTTGTCTTGAGTGAGTTTGAGCTAGGTACAAAGTCACCCTGAGCGTCCTGGGCTTTAGTTTTTTCAACTGACATTTGAGGAGAATGAGATCTCCTTTAAGGGATGATGAAGATTGAATGTAGACATTTGTAAAGTGCCTAATGTGTGGCACATAGTCAGTGCTTAGTAAATGTTGTCCCCCTTCCCTCTCTGCTATATTGCTGGGCCGCCTACTATGTGTCAGACTTCAGATGGGCCCTGGAGATTCAGAATGAAATCGACACAGCCCTGACTGTCACAGCATCTGTCCACAGCTAGTGGAAACTGGCCCTGGTAGTGCCCCGAAGAGAATGCTGTGATGGGGAAGCCCAGGGGTTGGAGAGCCCAGAGGAGGCAGTGAACTGAGTGGGGAGAGTAGCAGGGAAGGCTTCCTGGTGGTGGGGATATCATCGTGAAGTTTTAAAAGATGGGTGGTGGACACTGACCAGGGAAAGAGGAGAACAAGAGATAGATTGCCATACAAATCGACTAGTACTTCTTCCCTTCTCTTCCCTGTCCTCCTCTCCCGGTCTTACCCTCCTTCACGTCATTCATTCATTTATCTGTTCATTCAACAAATCCTGAGAGCCTCCAGTGTGCCAGGAGTCATAGCAGAGAATAAGAAATCCAAAGTTTCTGCTCTCACGAGCCTTCCTTAGAGAGAGAGAGTAATAAATAAATGATCAAGAAAGTACACAATGGTGGTGTTAACAACATGTAAATGAAAGGCTCTGGGATAGAGGGTCTGGGAGTTCCTTTGTGTTGGGTGGTCAGGGAGACAAATTCTCTGCAGAGCTAAGACTCAGAAATAAGAAGCATCATAGTGTTGGGGCTGCAGTCAGTTTTGGGGTTGCTAGGAAAGGAAGTAACCTTTGCATCAGAAAGTAGATGAGTAGAGGGAGCTGAAGATCTTGCCTTGATCGTGCTGGCAATAGGGGGCTCCGAAAGGCTTGGAGTCCACACCAGCCCAAGGTCCAGGACTCCGAGGCTGCTAGAGTGTTCCTTGTGCCTACCAGCTGAGCTGTTGTGGGGATCTGTGAGATGACACACCTTTGTGTCAAGGCTGTTTGACCATCCCCCTCCCTGCCCTCCCCACCCAGTACAGTGTCGCTCCTGAAACAGCGTGGGTGGCACAGAGGAGGGCCCTGTGCATGCAGAGAAGCAAGACACAAGAAAATAGACCTCCAGTCGGGTCTGGAGAAAGCCGCTCCGGTATGGAGGCATTGGTGTAGGGACCTGTACAGCAGCTTCGAGACGAGACGACAGCCGAGGGCTGGTGAGCTGAGTGATGGAAGTGATGGTGGTGGGCATGGGAGGCCAGAGGCACTGCCTCCTAAGTGCCCACCGTCCCCTTGCCCACTGAGCCATGGCTGCTCAGAGGGATGTTCAGAGCACAGGCCTCCAGGCCAGACTTTGCCACTAAGTTACTGCGCAGCGCTCAGGCTTTACTCTCTATGCCTCGGTTTCCTCACCCGTACAGTGGGAATAGTGGTTCTGCTCTCATGCGATGGTCAGAACACATATCATGTAACCTTCAGCACCACCTGCGAAGGCGGGGAGCATTTTCATCCCATGTTAAAGGCCAGGAAGGAGGGACTCAGAGAAGCTAGCCACTTGTCTGGGGCCACATCAGCGAGCCGTCAGTCTTGAGATCTCCGCCCTCAACTGTGTCTTTGGGGATGACATGAGATGGCGTAGTGCCTGGCACACCGTCAGTGCTTGGGGAATGTTAGCTATGTCCTAGCAGTGTTTGAGTAGATGTTGATTTGATTTGGTCTTTGGGAAGCCATTTTTCTTCATAAGCTTGTTTTCCAAATGTGAGCCCCTCAGCCCTGGGCATCACCATTGGAGTCTGATGCCGCCTGCTTTTGCTGGAAGCCTGCTGCATGCACACCACTTGCACTTTACCTGGAAGGCAGTTGTCATGGTTTCCATTTGTGAGATGAGGCTACTCAGGAAGGAGAAAGGAGGTCACGTGAGTGTCCATGGCCACAAAGTACTTGAACCCAGGTCTGTTGCTCTCTCCCGGCTGGGTCAGCTGGCCTTTTGAGAGGGGATCTGGGGTTTTGCGCTAGACTTTCCTGTGCGATTCTGGTGCAGTCTCTTGGGGAATCAACACCCAGAGAGGAAGGGAGCACTACCCAGGGTCCACGAGGATTTGGAGGCAGAGCCCAGCAGGCCTCTGACCTAGGTCTGTGGACCCCGGGCCTGCCCACTCCCCTTCTGTTCTGCCAGGGCCGCTGCGATGCAAGGGGACCTCGGAGACTGTCTGGACCTGCATGTCTGTGGAGCTGCCCATGTGGCTGAGCCCTTGTCAGAACTGAGGATGGTGCGGGGGGGGGACCTTTATGCTCATCACAATCAGGCTTTACTTGGAGTTAATGGCTCACCCAAATCTGAGAAAGCGAAGTGGGCAGGAAGAGAGACATGGGGTAAGGCCTTTGCTCCTATGACCATGTCTTCTGTACCCCACATTCCAGCCTCAGTTCGACATGAACAGAGGTGCTCACAGGAGCAGAGTAGTAGCCTGGCGGGTAAGAGCACAGGCTTTGGGCTCAGCCACACCTGGATGTGAGCCATGGCTCTGCACAAAGCAGCCGTGTGACACAGGCTGGTGACTTCATCATTCGGAGTCTCTGCTTCCTGGTCTATGCAGTGGCGATTACGACCTTCTTAGGTCATGCAGGTCCAGGAGGTCGTAGGGCGCACAGTAGGCTCTCGGCAAGTGAGAACTACTACAATTTGTTATCATAGTTACTGCACAGCCCAAACAAAACTGCTCCAGGGCCAGACACTGGCTCTTTTATTCATGGTCTCCCAAGCACCTGGCCCAGTGCCTGGTACTTCGTAGGTGCTCAGTCAAATGCTTATTGAAGTCAGAAGGAAGGGAGGAGGAAAGGGAGTAAGGAAAGAAAGGACTTCTACTCATCCTTCCAATCTTTTATTGGAAGATCCTTAAAATCTTGGGGTGCTGCTTACACAGCAGTTCGGCCAACTATAGGAAGCTCACTGCTCAGGAATAAGTTTCTTTGGGCACGTCACGTATCTCCTGTTCCAGTTCTAATTGTTGTTCCCCAAGAACATCCTGCTGTTTTGTGAATTGATCCAAAAATGTGGAAATGCAGCTGCTATGGCGGAAGGAAATGTGTTGACCAACCCCAGGCAAAGCAACCAGGCAGACACCCCAGTGGGCACCCCCTCTCCTTCCCAGGATGCCCAAGGTGAGGGTGGCAGTATCCAAGGGGCCCAGTGACCCCCAGAGCCAGTGGGTGATTTAGGCGGTACCCTCGGCCCACTCTGTTTCCATTTTAGAGGCGGCCCGGGCAGCCCAGCTTTATTGGATGCCCAGCTCTTCCGAGAGGAACTGTAATTACAGACTGGTATGGCCTCCCCAGGTAGGGCTGCACAGTGGGCTCTCCCCAGCATGGAAAATGTTACGTTTCCCTTGAGCTCAGATGGGGCCTGATGAAGAGAGACGAGTTCTTGGCTGTTTCTAGAAAGATTTCCTTTCCGGATGATTTTGTTTCCTCTCCTCCCAAAGTTAATTAAGGGCATCTTAGGTCATTGAAATGACTATTTGAATAAGAAATGTGATAAATGAACATAAGGAAATAGTCTTGGGCTTGGTTTATAAATAATCCAGGATTGACTTGTAAGATCAAGTCATTTCTGTTTTTTTTTTCTTTTTTTAATTTTTTTTTGGTATTTTTTATCCATATCAAAATTCTTCTCCCTGTTGCCTTGGAAACAAGCCTAGGGAGAAGAATGTTGGCAGTTGTATGATTGGGGTTCAAGCCTCAGTGGTTCCTTCATTTCACATTTAGGCATGGTGAGTGCCTGCCGAGTACTGCATGCTAAGATCAAAGGTGAACGGGACATGTTCCTGCCACCCATGGGCTCAGAGTCCAGTGGGGAGCCTGATGGGTAAATCATGTTCCAGCCCAGTGTGTTAATGATGTGATGGGGATATCATGGTGGGGTGGGAGGCCAGACGTGGCCCCCCATGGGCATGAAGAATCAAGGCAGGCTTCTTGGACGAGGGTGTATCTAAGCTGAGCTATGAGGGACAATGCCAACCAAGTGAGTGCAGAAGGGGTGGCTAGGTGTTCTAGCCAGAGGGGACGGCACGTGCAAAGGGCCGAATGAGAGGCAGTGTGGTGGAGACCCTGCAAAGTTCAGATCATGGGCACCTGTTGTGGGAAGTCAGAGGGCACCTGCCACAGGGTTACCGTGGGGCCTGCGATAGCCATCCACCTGGGCATTTCTCTGGTGAAATGAGAAGCTTGGCTTAGCTCTTTCTGCTGGCCATTCTAGTTCTGACCGTCTAGGCTTCTATGATTTGAACAATGAGATTATGAGAATTAGAACAGAATAATTCTCATCTCTTATAGCTGCCATTTATTGAGTGTGTACTATGTGCTGGGCAAGAATGAGCTCAGTTGTTTCTTTACTACTACCTTTTGAACTGGGTGGGCTTTCTGACCTCCCTTTCACAATAAGAAAACTGTGGCTCAGGGGATAAAGGATGCTGGCCTTAGAGGGAGACCCCGAGCTGGGAGCCGGCCCTCCAAAAGCATTACTCCATCTGATGGGGAGAGAAAACAGGTTTAAATGAGGTTCAAGAGTCAGCCTTTCCCACACATGGTCCCAGGAATTAGTCTCCAGGCCAGCGGGCAAGAAAAGAAACTGGTTGATTTATAACCAGACAAGTCCTTCCGTAGGTGTTTCCTGACCCTAGGAGGTCTGGGGACAACACAGAGAGGTGTGTAAAATAGTTACTGCCCTCATGCGTGGGCATGGGGCAGAACGGGCCAGTCTTAGGGGTCTTAGAGGTATGGGTAGAGTCTGGCTTCTGCCTTGGAAAAGGGAGAGCTTTGGAATTATACAGGCTTGGGGGACTTTGGAATCAGACAGGCTTGGGTTCAAGTCCCAGAGCCCTACTTGCCAGCTCAGTGACCTTGAGCAAGTCCCTTCAGTTCTTTAAACTTCACTGCCCTCCTCTGTATAGGGGACAATTAATAATAGGACTCATCCTACAGGGTTATTGAAAGGGTTAAATGAGGTGAGATATGTAGGTAACCAACCAGTTCCTAGTACACAGTAAATCCTCAATTAATGGTTATTTCCGCTTCCGCAGCAACATAGTATTAGTATATTTCTAGGCCCAGGATGCACACTCCTGGAATGTCAAATCATCTGGGAAACAGGATGTGAAGAAGGTCATATAAATAAGACTTTACAGGGAGATTTAGAAAGGGCTGAAGTTTCTGAAGGTAGTTTTGGGGTATATGGAGGTCCAGTAGAGATGGGAAAATAAGGAAAGGCAGCCTTAGGTAGGAATACAGCATGTGCAAAAGCCCAGAGGCAAGACCGAATATGGCCATGCCCCTTGGCCTCTGCACATGCTGTTCTCGTTCAGCCTTCGTGTGGTGCTCCTAGTCATCCTTCAGAACCCCACCCGGATACTCCTGTTCCAATTGCAAGTCCTCGACAAATGATCGTATTCCCTTTGCTCTTCTCTCCTAACTTGCCACTTTCTTGGTTGGGTTTCAGGTCCCCCTCTTAGTTCCCATAGCATGTTAATCTCTTGTCTGTCATAGCCCTTGGCAGTTTTATTACTGTCGTTCATTTTTTTCCTGTTTTTTTTTTTTTCTTCTACTGGACCAGGAATTCTCTAGCGCATGCATGTTTGCATCAGATTTGGGGAAGAAAAATGGTAGCCTCAAGTTTGAGGTGGTCCATTGACACCCTCCCCTCTAAATAGGTAAGGATCAACAAGAGAGCCACCTGGAGCCCCTCAGGGACTATAGATGCCCTCAGGGCCAGCATAGAGCTCACACAAAGTAATGCACAGAGAATGTTTGTCGAATGAGTGAATGAATGATCAACTTTCATATTTTTGTAACTGCGCACGTTTATCTGGAAATGGTGTTCTCTGGGCCCCACCTCACATTGTAAATAAAATTCCCATTTATTTCCTGGATCTCAGCAGCTCCTCCAGCATTTTTTGGATTCATTATGTAAGGAGATGGCTTTCCTTCCTTTTTGATACGCAGCAACATCCCAAGAGTTTCCTGGAGAGAACAGAAGAGTTTGCAGAAAAAGTCCTCTGAGGGGGAAAGTGCTTGCGCTGCCCCAGTTTTCAGGGAGCGACGCTTTTTATAGTCACACTGTCAGACCACATTGTACCTAAAGAGAGCCATGAGGGAGCAAGCAAGCAATCTGGCTTTTCAGCTCCCTTCTGCACCCCTCTCCCGCTTGTGGAAGGAGGTGGAACTGTGTGATCCTGCCTGCCACGTGGTCTCTGCTTTCTGGACACTTGTCTTCCATCAAGACTGATTTGGCAAGGGCCAGGACATCCTCTCTACCTTATCAGAGGCGTGAGGCTGGGAGTAGCACACTCGGCCACTTGTGTCCTTGGGCCAGCCACTGAACTTCCCTTTGGCTCAGTTGTTCCCATCTGTAAAACTCGGGTGATAATCATAGTGCAAACTTCATTCCATTGTTGGGAGGAGCAGATGATGTGATGTTGAGGTAACGTATTGCCTGGCAGACAGTGTTACCGATAGATAGCATCACCAATAATGATGAGTTTGATGATTTCATCTTTCAAAATCAGAGATGTTAAGTAACTTACTCAGGGTAACACAGCTAATAAGAGCTAGAGGCAGGTCCCCAAACCCTGAGCCACGATTCTATATTGATTTAGCAAATCCAGGACTGGCACTAAGGTGAGATGACTAAGGCACTCACGTAGGGTGCAGAATTTAAGGAAACACTAAAAAAAGACCATAATCAGATAGATAAATTATAATGTAATATTTAAAAAAATTAAAATTAATGCAAAAATCCATGATGAACAAACTGTCAATATATAGTAAAGACAGGATTGGTATTACTGATTTTTTTTCCTTTTGCCTCTGATGTCACTATGGCTCAGCAGTGTGCTAAGCAAGTCCTTGTTTTTGGACAATTAGGTTCTGACTAATTTTTTACAAACATACATACATATATATACATATGTGTGTGTTTGTGTGTGTGTATAATACATACACATACATATGAGTATGAGAAACATTCCTGTAACAAAATGTTTATATAGATCATTCATTCTCATTTCCAAAGGTGGATTGGAGGATGTGGAATTGGATCAAGAACTGCAGGATCAAAAGGCAGGCACATCCTCCTACTCCATCCTTTTATTATGAAAAATTTCAAAATACAGAAAAATTGTACAGGGAACCCACCAGCTAGATTCTATAATTGCTAACATTTCGCTGTATTTACTTTATAAATATCTAGTCATCCATCTATTCCCTAGTAAATCTTTTTTCTTTTTGCTGCATTTCAAAGTAAGTTACAGATATCAGTATTCTTCAACCGTACACTTCAGTCTACATGCCAATAACTGATAGGCTGTTATTTTTACAACCGTCGTCTGGGGTATTAAATTCCATTCAGGAAATATATACTGATTTCCATTTCCATCTGCTGTGGATATTTGTGTTTCTTTCACCACAGCCTGGCCAACACTGTGTATTATCATTTTCAAGATATTTTAATTACTGCTTTGATTTAACTTTTTTCCTCCTGAAGGTTCCCAGTAGATTTCCCACCTCTGTGTCCAGACGGTCTTTTTAAAAGCTATGTTTCTTTGGGGCCCGACACATATGTGCAAGTAGGATGGGACATGGGGCCCGCGCACATTTCCTCATCTGCATGATGGGATAATGCTTCCTAACATACAGGTCCTAACTTACAGGCTGCCATGAGAGCCCCTTGTTGCCTTCCCTTTCTTCCCTGCATTTTGCTCCAGCCTTTGCTCTCTCATGAGGTTGCAGTCAAGATGCTGGCCAGGGCAGCAGTCATCTGAGACTTGGACCTAGATGCAGGGTCTTCTTCCAAAGTGGCTCACTCATGTGGCTGGCACCTTAATGCTGTCCGTTAGCTGGTGGCCTCCAGTTTTCTCTATGTGGGTTTCTTTCTAGGGCTTCTTGAGCATCCTCACAACATGGCAGCTGGTATCCCCAGTGTGACCTCAGAGAACAAGGTAGAAGCTGTGATGCCTTTCATGACATAGCTTTGATAGTCACACACTGTCACCTCTGCCTTCTTTTGGGCACACAGACCAACCCTGCATTCATCATGGGAGGGAACCGTACTGAGGTGTGAGTAACAGGGGGCCAAGGTGCCTACACATTGGATGACCTTGGCAGATGACTTCACCTCTCTGAGCCTCAATCACTTCCTCTGTCAGATGGGTTCATGTGAGGATTCATGAGTTAATTTCTAGGAGTACTTGGAATGGCACTGGCGACTCGGTCATACTCCAGTAAACATTAGCCACCACCATAGTGTCTTGCTGGACTGTGAGCCTCCATGGCAGGGACCATTCTTAATCTCTGTGTCCAGTGCTTCGCCAGAGTAGGCACTCTCTGAGCGTTTAAGTGACTCAATGAAAGGATGAATGAATGAATGAGCAGCCATATGGACTAGGAGTCTAGAGAAGAAAAAGATCCGTGTCATCTGTATCGTCAGAGATGCCTTTGTGAAAAACTCACCCAAACGAAGCCCTTTGATCAGTGTCTGGGGAATAAATATTTGTTCAAAACGGAGGTGACTCAGGTGGGGGAAAGCACTTGGGATGCAGTCAGATCTATCAAAGTTTCAGTCTTCGACTTGGCGTTTGAACAAGAAAAATATTTACTGCGCTCCACCTCTGGGCCAGGAACCCTGTCAGACCCGGAAAACAGTAGGGAGGGAGCAGCTTTGGTCCATGCCCTGGCGGTACCATTGCTGTGTGACCTTGGGCAAGTGAATCTATGTCTCTGAGTCTGCATTTCCTCATCTGTAACATGGGGGTATGAAGGAGAGAGCAACAAGTGTGCCTCCTCTCCCGGACCCAGTTGTTGCTGACCCTTCTGACAACCTCCGACGAGTACCCTCTCTGGTGTCAGATGCTGCTGCTGACTTGTCACCCGACCCCTACCCACTCCCCATTCCAACTGCTCCAGCTCCAGAAGGGTTAAAACCTGGGAGCTCATGTGACCCAGTGTAAACCATGAATCATTCCTATTGCTCCCTGTGCTGAGAGCCTGCCCGCCCAGGATGGGGCAGATGCTGTGCCCCAGGGTTGCCATGGCAACCCTGCCTGTACCGAAATACAGCCCAGCCCAGTTCCTTCCTTGGGGGACCTCAGAGGGGCTGTTTCACCTGGCTCGGCATTACCTCTCATGAAGGCAGGGA